>NC_056728.1:1934065533-1934173033 GCF_019279795.1 Protopterus annectens | reverse complement strand
TGCTGGAGGAAACCACAGTTGATGGATAGACACATACGCCCAGTCTTGGAGGACATGCAGACTCCACATACAAAAAGCCACAGCCAGGAACTCAACCAGAGCAAAGCACCATGAAATGGAATGCTGCTCACTGTGCCACTGTGGCAGCGAGCAGTTGCTTCCACACAAATCCTGCTTCAGACAAACCACCACAAATAACCACTTATAACATGTAAGGTTTATGTCTGTGACAGTAAATGAAAGAAAATGTGGTCAAGTTATTACTGTTAAATACACTGCAATCATGTCACCCCCCACACACACACCAAGACACATAAGCATAATGACAGTTCCAGTGATGTCTGTAATAGAAACCTTATTAGTTGTAAACTGTAACCTCCTTCGCTGACAAACACATACACAAGCCATAGCAATACTAGTTTTACACTGATTTCAACGAACAATAATACATTGTGAGACTCTAGTACTGCTTTAGCAGATCTGTGACTGTTGTTTAGCAGGCATTACCTGTCACAGTTCTTGATTTCACAGCAAGTCCCTGACTTTGCGTCCTTTTTTTTGCCCTGGCCCTCTGTGACACAGTGAAATACTGCCAGCCCATCTAGCTGGAATTTTGTAAATAATTCTTTCATTTGTTAATATCGATCTGATTTATACAGAACTGCATGTTATGTACTGAGCTAAGATGGATCCACTGTGTACCCTGCTGGAACATAGAAGATTAACCTGCAAAACTTAAGAATAGTTGAGGTCAAGTTACTTTATAGCTGGGCTGTAAATAAAAGATATTATCTCAGTTTCTGTTCAGTAGCAGACACAATGTCTAAAGCTAGACGTTTTTATATTTTCTTAAAAAAGAGATAATTACTAGGTTTCAAATGTAAAAGCATTTTGTTTTATGCCTTCCAAGATCTGGCAAACATCTGAGATATGTATTTGTAACACAGAGAGGTTAAAGTCTGGTAGTTTTTGTTATAGCCTGGAAACTGAAACCATTTAACAAAAAATTATGTCATCCAAGCTAACCCAGCAGTAATATGTGATATTGATTTAAGAACTCTGTCAGAGAGACTATGTATTTTGTCTTGGACCTAACAAGAACATCCACCATCATCACCATCTGTACTTACCTTGCTGTAAGTAAGATTTAGGGCATAGTATCTCATTTAGATATAGATAGGAATATAGTAAAGATTAGTTTAGATGTTTTCTGTATTTATTTGAGACTGTCCTGAAATGTTGTTTTAAAATATTTCCCCTGATTTTGAACTCTGAAGTTACTGTGTTGATTGAGTATTGTCTTGTTCTTTTATTATTTATTATTAACTATATTTAAACCTATCTTTGTGGCTGATATTTGTGAGTCATATTTAAGCTCTTTGAATACTTGCATATATATCTGGCAACACTATACAGGCTACTTCTAAATAGCTTTGCAAGTCTTGGTCAGACTACCATTTGGATAATAGTAACATTACATAGTAGGATTGAACACCCTTGGTAAGAGCCTTATAGTAGCTGGTAAATAGGGGTTGGTGGCAGTGGAAACTACCTTATAGTCTGGGAAGAAGGGAGCATAGCTAGTAAACCTGTGCTAGCCATCCCCTGGGGTATGTGTGTGTTTTGTATATAAACCAAATTTTAAAATGTGTGTGTGTCAGCTACTTGGGCAGGGACACAAAGCACTGGCTGGGCAGAGAGGGTACTGTATGTCTTGGCTTGGCCCCTCAGCTGAGATCATAACCATATAGCTGTGCCAGTGGGGAGTCGTATTGGGGATCTGGAGAAAGAGGGAAAAAACAGCCCCAGACTGACTGTGATATTTGTGTGCTCGTAAGGGAAATTGTACTTTACTGTGTGTGTACTTGTCATCCTCCCAGTGTGTACGCACCTCTAGCTGTTGCCAGTGGTGAGGATTGAGTCTCCTTATTACTGGGCCAGTGAAGGGGTGTCACTTATTAATTGGTGGCCGTGGTGGGATATCCACATCACATATTAATTGGTTGAGAGTAGTGGGATAGCCACATCACATATTAATTGGCTTGTAGTGATGTGAATATTGAATTCCTGTAGCCTGTGTACATGATCACTGAAGGTGTTTGTACTCTCAATCAGCCACCCAGTGAACATTCAGAGTTTCAGATCACAATTGCTTTATTTTATTTGTTAGCTTAGTTAGCCATGGAGAGCAGGTAAGCATGTCAGCAGAGGAGTATGGAAAGCTGACAAAGAGCCAGTTGGCTGAGATGTGCCAGACTAAAGGGCTGGTGCATGCCAGCCTGACTAAGGCAGAAATTATTGTAGTTTTGGGCACAGCTGCATTGCAGACTAGTGATCATGAGGACAACCAGGCTGGCCTTGGAGATGTACAACTCTCAGAAAATGGACAGCTCAACCTTTTCACATAGGACTTAAAAATTCAGCTGGAGTTAAACAGACTTGAGCTGGAGGCCAATAATTTGGTAACTGAAGCAGTTAGAGTGGCTGAGATGTCTTGAGGCTGAGGAAAATAAGAAACTGTGACAGCTAGAGGCTGAGGAGAAGGAGAGGCAGATGCAACATGAAAAGGAGATGCTGACTCTTCACCAGAGTCATGGATGTAATGGGGAAGGGAGTAACCAAACTCAAGAGACAAGAAAGGTCAGTAAATTTCTTCCACAATTTACAGAGGGGGTAATTTTGATATTTTATTCATATGTTTAAAAGGGTATGTAAACAGTTTAATGTTGACCAAGGGCTCTGGGTACAGTTCCTGATCCTCTTACTCCATAGTAAAGCTGCAACTGCTATTTCTAAATTGTCTGAAACTGATTGCTTAAATTATAATATTGTAAAGAACTGTCTTTTAGAATGTTTTAAGTTAACACCTGAAGCTTGTAGGAAAAAGTTTCATAAGAATAGACACCAGGCAAACAAAGGTGTGCGTGAATATGTTGCTGAACTCGGCACTTATTTTCATATGTGGGTGAGTGGATGTCAGGTCACCACTTCTGAGAGGCTGGCAGACCTTTTGGTTGAGGGAACAAGCCCTTACCACTTTGCCTGAGGACATGAGAATCTGGTTAGCTGATAGACAATGCAATACTGCAGATGAGTTGAGGAAGAAGGGAAATCTATACCAAGCAAGCAGGGCATCACTGCACAAGAAAGGGACACCCAGTGCTGCTTATTGGTCTAAGGGAACCCATAGTGGGCAACCCAAACTGCCTCAACAGAGTCCACCAGTAGCAGGGGAAGCCACTAGTTCAGATTCATGTCCAGGACCAAGGGATAAATGTTTTAAATGCAACCAGTGGGGCCATGTAAAATATAGATGTCTATGGAGGCAAGGTGGGGAACAAAAGATGGGAAAGCCAGTAAGTGGGAATGACAAAATGCCAGCAGTAAGTTGTTTTGAGACAGCAAGGTTATCAAACTACCACAAGAGGTTATATCCTATCTTAGTGGATGGGAAAGAGGTCACTGCTAAGAGTGACACAGACTCTGACCTAACCACTTTGAAGCCTGCAATAGTTACAGAGGTGCACTACTTGCTTGGGCAGTCTACTCCAGTTAGAGCTTTATGAAGGACCTCATTCGAAGTACCTTTGGCTATGGTTCAACTTGACTGGGAGGGTGAAAAAGGAAGCCAGCAAGTAGGTGTGCTTGAGGATATCCCTGCAGATGTCCTGATAGGGAATAATTCTGAGAGTGCAGTACCATGTGTGTAAGCAGTTACACGCAGTCATGCTTGGAGACAAGCATATGAGTCTGGTAGCCTGGTGGAGACCCAGTTAGACAGCACACTTGCAGCCAGTATTGGTGAGGTGGTTACTTCAGGGAGGGAACTATCCTATCCAGTGAGACTGAAGGTGAACCACAGCTGCTTGTGGGTACTGATGTTCCCTTAGACAGAGTAACTGCAAGGGCAGAGGTGAGTAGTAGTACCTGGGCTGACAGTGAGGCACTACTGTCAGAGAATACCAGACTCCCTGTAGAAGGGGAGCTGGGAAGGGTTACCAAGAGAGAGACAGGCTCAGCTCTCAGATGCTACATTACAAGGTTTGAGGGAGGTAGCTAGTGAGGCACCCGATTCTCAAGGAAAGGGGGATCTGTATACTAGAATAAAGGGTTACTGTATAGAGAGTGGACCCCTGAGGGAGGGCTAGAGAGTGAGAATACAGCAGTTGGTAGTGCCCAGAGCCTACCATCTGGCACTTCTAGCCATAGCTCATAATATTCCCTTTGCAGGTCATATGGGTGTCAAATATAAAAAGAGCTGTATTATGCAGAATTTTTATTGGCCTGCAATTTCTAGAGAAGTAACAGTGTACTGCAGCACCTGAGAACAGTGCCAAAAAGTAGGCAAGGCAGGAGACACGGTGAAAGCTCCTTTGATGTCTTTGGCTGTGACTGAGCACAGAGTGGCCCCTCATCTGAGATCTTAACCCTATAGCTTGTCAGTGGGGAGTCTTATTAGAGATCTGGAGAAACCAGCCCCAGACTGACTGTGATCTCTTTGAGCTCTTAAGGGAAATTGCACTTTACTCTGTGTGTACTTGTCATCCTCCCAGTGTGTACATCCCCTAGCTGTTGTCAGTGGAGAGGATTGAGGCTCCTTGATTTCTGGGTCAATGTGGGGGTGTTACAACCTCATAAAAAATGATTTGCTGGTAAATCCTTCAGGATTAGACCCAGCGAATAATGCCAGACATTAGAGTCTCATACTCCTTCTTCTTCTTCAAATAATGCATGCTGATGCAAAATTTGTTATTCTGTTCACTAATTGAATCAGACTAATATTTAAATGTCTTCTTGAGTCTGACCTTTTATTCTACTATTATTTTTGGCTTTGCCCAGGACTCTTGAGCAAAGAAGTTGTGAGTTATAATATCTGGTGTCCTGCCACTATTTACAAATCTCCCTGAAATCGAAAACTATCCCTGAAGATTGAGATCATCTGTTTTTCTTAAAATGTCAGGTAAACAGTGAGATTGACTACCTTTGTCTGCCAGTCTCTAGCACTTGCCTTGCCCATGACAGTTCATTGATCATATCACAACCCTGTTTAGGATAAAACTATGAAAAAGAGAGAGTGAATGATCTTTTTTTTCTGTCTTTACTTTCTCCCAACCTGCAGCAGCTTTTGTGAGGCCCCGCACAATTTAGAATGGCTGCACCCCACCCCTACCTGCAAATCACTGGTACTTTGAACACCTAAATCAGCAAAATACTGTTACTACAACCAGACATCTCTTTGAATTTTAAAAGAAATTAAGTGGTATCAATCCTTAGGATTTGTCATCCTAAGAGTTATTATCACCCATCTAGTTCATTAAGTCCACAAAATTGCTGTACAAGCTTTTGTTGGTTTCACAAACATATGAAGCATATGAAAAATATTAAAATAAGCTGACTTGGTGTGGTTGGGAGCCCCCAGGGACCAAGGGGCCCCTAGTAACCGCAATGTTCCTTGTTGCCTAAAATTGACTCTGTGCATATATGGGTCCTTATTAGAAGATTGAATTCCACAACCGCGAAAATCATATAGTTGAGACCATACGATCAAATTTCCAGAATGTTGACGCTTATGTATGGAGCTTGTGGCACGGTGGGGATTGGGGAATATATCCTTTTCCTCACTGTACTGCAATCTCAGAGTTGGTATATACGTTTATTGTTATTCAATGTTCTGGCAATTTGATCATATGTTCTCGACCATATGATGTTCGATCTTATGGTATTTTGTTGTTATCATACAAAAACACACACACACGCATGCATATATATGTATGTATCAGAAATGGCCCATGACAGTTTGTTTGGCAGATAGCAGTAAATAAATATCAAAAGGAATAACTGAAAATGTGTATACTCACTCTTTCTAGAGATTCACAAACAAAGCTGTAAGGCACAGTCACCACATTCTGAAATAAATGGAAATCAAAGCTACACTTAAAGGGAATGCCGTGCATTGCTCTCAGTGGAGACAAATACTGTGTTGTGGAAAAAGTAGATCCAAAGCAGAATACTGCCAGCCTGACAGACATACCAAATAATTTTATGTTAGAACCAATTATAAAATAATGCTACCAAAACAACATATTCATTAGTACTATAAAGATATTTGAAAAAAAAAAGATAAAAAAAATGTTTTTTCAGTTTGCTATCAAAGTTGAATTCTGGTGAAAATGATAAATAGGAAAATATCTAACTCAATTTTATGAAAAAATAAATTAGAGCTAAATTAGGGTACAGAGGTCTCAGTAAATCTCAGTAGTTGGAAAGTCTAACCACATAGCATTTACATACACCTGAGTTGCTAACTACAGAAGTATGTCTAGTTGTATGCTACGCTCTCTGGTTTATCCTGTGGAATTCGTATTGGGTCCAGAGGACTGATTATAAAGCCTATGACCTACTGGTATTCGTGTAGATGATTGCTGAAACAATAAAATAGACATGTTTCAACCTTTCTTCAACCTGCCCATTTTTGCATTTGTGTATTGCAAAAAAAAAATAAAAAAAATTGAATAGGTCAGTTTTACTTACCAAGCTCTTAAATATCCAACATTTATGTATCTCGAGTCTTGGAGCATGTTAGTCACAAAATATTGTGTTCAAATGTTACCAGTAGTGTATACAAAAATACAGTTTTATGTTCCTTTTATGTAGCATTTATCATCCTGCTATGTACAGTAAGTAAGTAGTTTGATTTCCTAAAGAATTCACTCTGTCACAAAGTTGGGAAATACTAAACATCATTCCATGTCACTCATTTATAGCCACATGCATTACTGCATTGATACAGAGAATTCAATCTGCATATGAATTACCAATAAAATACTCCAGGCACATTGCTATAACTCAGTAATATTAACAAATATGCTGCATTGCTGCTTGCAGGACGTAGCATTAGCATTTAGACAGTAAGCAGAGAAAGAAGGTAGCAGTGTGAACTGTAATACTTAACTGGTTGTGTCATTACTTTCTGTGATTTTGTATTAGCAGCAGTGGCTTGAATGTGCTTCTAAATGTAGATATGCAGACAGAAGCAGGAATACATATGAACACACATGTGCACGTGCGTGCACATACATAAACGCACTCAGCTTGATAATAAGTATGCAATAGCAGACCTCGGATACAAGTAAAACATTTCATTCCCTTGCAGTCTGCTATTTTATGAAAGAAATTGTATTAATCTGCATCCTGCAGCTACCTTCATGTATCCAAAATGGAAATTTCCACTTGCTACCCACAAGGTTGTCTTGCTGACTTAATCTTCACTGCAGATTGCTCCAAATTAAAGAAAGGAACATGTATATCTGAGAAGAAAGCTCTACCAGCTGTAACTACATAAAGGTAGCAATTACTGCACTCCAAGACAGGAGAAAGCATATTTTATATTTATGATAAAAAGCAACAGTACACTAAGTCCTGGGTCTTGCACATTGCTTGGCATTAGATTTGGTTTGGGAGGTAAATTGTATACTGAATGGGGGGGGGGGGGGGTATTTCAAATAACCACATAATAGCACTAGCAATCTGGATGAACTGTCAGGCTGACCCAGTCTAGTTATCAATAGGAAATGATTTACTGCATAAAATATTTTATCACATCGACTAGCATTACTCTATAGTTAAATTACATTCAGTGGTACTAGGTTTGTGAATATTGTAATTACTGCATTCCATATGCATTTGCAAAATGTATGTTGCTGAGAACACATAAGTGCTGTGAAAAATGATTTGAGAAGAAGTAGATTTAGGAGCTACATTATAATACACAGAACTTTCATCGCTAAACATAGTACCATTTACTTGCTGTAAGTTAGTTAATTCATTTCATTAACTAATTTATAATTTATTTGCTTGTTTATATTTTTGCTGCATATAACCAGGTCAGTTTAATCCATTTATAATGGATATGGGAGAAAAGATCCAATTAGCTCACAGCAGTCACAAGTGTTAAACAAACAATGACAGAAGCCCATCTTGTAGCCTCTTACACCAATGGATACCAGCAGTAAGAACAAGATTAGAATGACAGATTACTGTCTAATAGAAGAAATGCACCAGTTAATACAACAATTATCAGAAAATACAAATTCTCCCCTTGTGGACTCATTTAACCCTCATGCAGCTTTCCTGGTTGCTATGCCCCTGCAACATCAGCTCCCTCCATTGTCCTTGGCTGGCAGTATCTGACATAAGTTTAGCAAGCTGTAGGGTCCTTGAATCCTCAGAGCAATGACCTTGTCCTGTGGTGCTCATTAGTAATGACTGAGAGGTAAGAGAGCCTATCCAGGGCAATGGACATGGTACTGAGAACCATCAGTGTAAACTGACCAATCAGCTATCCCTGCCACCCTGCTCAGCATGCTAATCAGTGTGGTGGCTCTTCTGCTCCAGGAGTGACATTAGCATGAGGAATAAGCATGCCATACTCCACTAAGTAAAGATGAACATCTAATTGCAGTTTTTTTCCACAGGAAATCAAAGATGCAAATTCTAAGTATGTGCTGGCAGTGATTTGCTTGATTTGTAAGACATCTCCTTTTTTCATTTGTGTGTGTGTGTGTGTGTGTGTGTGTGTGTGTGTGTGTGTGTGTGTGTGTGTGTGTGTGTGTGTGTGTGTGTGTGTGTGTGTGTGTGTGTGCATTTGCATGTGACAATGGAGTTTGTATATATAAGTTCAGAGTGTGGAGGTAGCTTGCCAGCCTTTAAAAAACATTTACATTGATGTCTTTTGTGGACTAAGATGTTGCACAGCCGTACACACTGTTGTGTTTCCACTGGTCACTTGATGACTCATAGTAGAGTCAATATACAAACTTCAGCTTGGCAGCACAGAAGATTGGCTGGAGTCTACTCCTTCCCATGGTCCATTTAAATCAGTCTGCCTCCTAGCCCCCCACATGCCCAGGCTGTCAAGACCTTTCACTATCATCATCAGCCTCATCAGAGGTGATCCAGAACTTCGATTAACATGTTCTTCCCACTCATGATAGGCATTCCCATCCTCCCTGCCGGCACCAACCAGTACTAGACTGCTGATCGAGCATCAGTTCCTGCAGCTTTGCTAAGTGCTTCATCTCCCTACACCACCAGTTTGGTTACCATAAAGTACAAATTTACCCAGACGTCTAGTAGTTTTACCAGATAGTAACCTTCTGTGGAGCACACTGAGCTGTACTAAACAGTGTCATGGTGATGCAGAATGTAGTTCTATTGACTTGTAAGGATGCGGACATAAAGAAAGAAAGCAAAAATACAGTTTCTGTGTGGAGCTTGTTGGAATAGTGAACTGAATTAATGGGGGACGTTTCTTGCTGAGGATCAATATTGTTGTTTATTGTTAATCTAAGTAAAAGTGAAGAAAGTACTAGCGTCAATCTATAGTTTAGGGTGCTAAAGACGGACATGGAGTCTACTGATTCAGTGCAATGTGATAAGCAGAGGAGGAGGTAGGTAGTGAGTAGAAAACTACTTGGGCATTTTCATCATAATGGGAATTATTTTATGAGTTTATGCTTACAGATCAGTATTCATAGCACCAGATGTTATCAAATTCTAGTAATACCATGTGAAGGGGATGCCTTCATTTTAATGTGACTTTGTTTACTACATCTAGACTAGTGTAGAAATCAAAAGGTCTGCAGTATATCGGTTTTAAGACAGGTGGTGAAGGGTATTTTAAACGCCCATACTGTAGCTTGAAGCTGACTGTAGTATCTTAGATCTGCTATACACATATCTCCACTTAACTTATTTTCTAAGCTTGAGTAAAAGGTAAACAATAGTGCCTGTAAATCTGTCTGTTCCAGTGCTGTAAAGTTGCACTGCTGATAGTTCAGTGCATAGTATTTCTAAGCCAAAGAAGACAGAGATTATTAGCATGAGAAGGGGGTGTGTACCTAACCTCTTAACCTCTTAACTCAAGATATCTGGACAAAGCTAAAAATAACACGGGACAAAAAACAAAAACGGGGACAGATTTTAAATACCGCCCTTATAAAGTTAGAAATTTGTTAGAATAATAGAAATTATAGATTTTGTGTTACCATGCATTTTCTGAAGGATATGAGGTCTGAAACTCAACAGTCTATCATTATTTAGTTACTTCAGTTCACAATCATTTGCCAGATAACCACATATCTTATGAGGAACAGACCAAAAATATTTAGTGTAAATCTGGATATTCTGAGAAAATTTGGACAGTTGAGAGGTATGGGTGGGAAGAACATGAATTCTTTAAAGCACTTTATATATAGGTAGAGGGTGGTAAGAGCACATGATCTTCAAAGCACTTCGTATGTAAGAATGAGTCAGGTAAAACACAAGTTTGTTAATGCACTACAGAATAACCCCACTTGTCCCCTAGTTATGTGGCCTGGAACATGTGTGAAGTTGTGTTTAATCTGATAAGCAGAGACTGGAAGAGGTTTTAAGTTTGTTACGACAGAGTCTGTCTTTTGGCTTTTCCCAGTTAGGGGTCACCAGAGCAGAACTCCGGTCTGCTAATGATTGGCAGTGAATTTTTACGGTGTCGAGTTGCCTGCCCAGTGCCCAACCTTCAAAGAACGCACACCCACACACACTGACATCTGTTAAAAAACCCTGCACCACTTAGGTGAGAAGGCGTAGCGAAGCATGCATATTATGCAGGTTTAATGCTCACAAAATGTATATTGCTTTATAGCAGGGTCTATCTTTTTCTCTCTTCTACATGTAATTAATGGAGGCATCTTGACAGAAAGTAGCACTGTAGGCTATAAAGGCTATCAATTTCATTTTTTAAACTGATTACATTTCAGCCTTATCAGCTCTTAGCTGATAACTTCTGGCACAGTGGATGAAGGTTGCTGTTCATCAAAAGGGGCAACACTGAGTAATACCAGTCAAAAACTAATAAACTGCTCAAGACCGAATTAAAAAAATATACATTTTTACGTAAAGGCAGACCTTGTTTTTCAATATAATGCTGGTTCTCTCCTCTGCATTTTGCTGCATTTAGCACTGCAATTGAATGCAACTACATTTTTAATGAAGTAGGTTAACATTTCATAAAGGATGTGGGAGTTTACATCATCTATATTTTAATGTAGCATATATAAGCTGAAAAGTATGCATTAATACATTAAACAAATTGACTGATATTGAATTGGCATGCATTTTCAACTTGAAAATTCATAATTGGGATGATCTTACTGGCTCCAGTGGTACTGGAAACACTACAGTGAATTAATAAACTTCTGATTTAGCGTAATTCTTTATTTCCTGATGCTTACAGTAAACTAATAGGAAAATTCATTCAAATACCATTGAAGTGGACAATAATACTGGAACCTTCCCCTAAGTGTATATAATAGTGTATATAATAGAGCTAGTTTTTAATATATTTTCACAGTATTATCCTTCATCCTTGATTAACATCATGGCTAAGTTTCACATTAGCAGCAGTTCACATAAGCATATTTGTAGAAAAACTTATACCTCACCAAATAAAGGGAAGTCATTGGCCAAAAAGAGGGCACTAAATATTTTCTGTCAATTTATAAGATAATTTTCAGCTGCGGTTAATGTTTCCCATGTCAGTGTAACAATTAAAATACTGCCACATGAAAAGCATGACTTTACAATAGCATTAGTTCTGCTGAGATTAAATTATAATATTTTAATATGATGTACTGTCATGCTTCCTAGCATTAGACCACTAAAATCTCACATATTAGGTAGAATCACACATGCATAACCTTCAGCATTAATCACCGAACATTTGCCATTGTGAAGTACATGAACTAAACTTATTTCTTTGGAACGCTTGCAGTCAATACCAGATGACACAAGTGCTAAGAGATAACAGAAAGAATAATTACACAGCTCATTTTGTGTTTGTCATAGGCATATTCATTACTTTCGTAGTAATGTTATACTTGAAAAGTGCATTACAAACACTGAAAGAGAAGTGTACCCTAACCTGAATAACAGGGCATCTAAGGGAAAGCATTTCCAATTTAGTATGAGTGTATGGGGGGAGTATACTCTGTCCAATGCACATTTCATTGACAGGGCTTACAGCAGCTTGTTTTAATACACATCCATTGGGAGGGTGGCCTAATGGTTAAGGTGTTTGCCTTTTGAGTCTCACAAGGGATAATTGGCTAGGCTTAAAATGACTCGCAAAGGCAGTTAGCCTAGTATGAACCTATTTAGGGTACAGTGAATTGCTTTCTGTTTAAACTATGAGCTTTGGCCAACTGAGACCTACATGAGTGGAGTTAAGTAGATTTTTACCTGCACTTTTATCAAATAATACACGATTTAAAGTAATTTGTTTGTGTTGCATTGAGCAAAATCTAGCTGTAAGTTGACTGTTTTTTCGGTAGGTCTTATACAAGTGGTATTTTCAGTAAAGGCTTGTTAAAAAACCTGCATAGCCAGTGATAAGTGGGGGTAGCTTACCTTATTGTTATTCGGTTTCTGTCTTATACAAGTGGTACAGTGAATTGTTTTCTGTTTAAACTGTGAGCTTTGGCCAACTGAGACCTACATGAGTGGAGTTAAGTAGATTTTTACCTGTACTTTTATCAAATAATACACAATTTAAAGTAATTTGTTTGTGTTGCACTGAGCAATATCTAGCTGGAAGTTGACTGTTTTTTCAGTAGGTCTTATACAAGTGGCATTTTCAGTTAAGGCTTGTTAAAAAACCTGCATAGCCAGTGATAAGTGGGGGTAGTTCACCTCATTGTTATTCGGTTTCTGTCTTATACAAGTGGTACAGTGAATTATTTTCTGTTTAAACTGTGAGCTTTGGCCAACTGAGACCTACATGAGTGGAGTTAAGTAGATTTTTACCTGCACGTTTATCAAATAATACACGATTTAAAGTAATTTGTTTGTGTTGCATTGAGCACTATCTAGCTGGAAGTTGACTGTTTTTTCAATAGGTCTTATACAAGTGGTATTTTCAGTTAAGGCTTGTTAAAAAACCTGCATAGCCAGTGATAAGTGGGGGTAGCTTACCTCATTGTTATTCGGTTTCTGTCTTATACAAGTGGTACAGTGAATTGTTTTCTGTTTAAACTGTGAGCTTTGGCCAACTGAGACCCACATGAGAGGAGTTAAGTAGATTTTTACCTGCACTTTTATCATATAATACACAATTTAAAGTAATTTGATTGTGTTGCATTGAGCAATATCTAGCTGGAAGTTGACTGTTTTTTCAGTAGGTCTTGTACAAGTGGTATTTTCAGTTAAGGCTTGTTAAAAAACCTGCATAGACAGTGATAAGTGGGGGTAGTTTACCTCATTGTTATTCGGTTTCTGTTTTATACAAGTGGTACAGTGAATTGTTTTCTGTTTAAACTGTGAGCTTTGGCTAACTGAGACCAACATGAGTGGAGTTAAGTAGATTTTTACCTGCACTTTTATCAAATAATACACAATTTAAAGTAATTTGTTTGTGTTGCATTGAGCAATATCTAGCTGGAAGTTGACTGTTTTTTTCAGTAGGTCTTATACAAGTGGTATTTTCAGTTAAGGCTTGTTAAAAAACTTGCATAGCCAGTAATAAGTGGGGGTAGTTTACCTCATTGTTATTCGGTTTCTGTCTTATACAAGTGGTACAGTGAATTATTTTCTGTTTAAACTCTGAGCTTTGGCCAACTGAGACCTACATGAGTGGAGTTAAGTAGATTTTTACCTGCACTTTTATCAAATAATACACAATTTAAAGTAATTTGTTTGTGTTGCATTGAGCAATATCTAGCTTGAAGTTGACTGTTTTTTCAGTAGGTCTTATACAAGTAGTATTTTTAGTTAAGGCTTGTTAAAAAACCTGCATAGCCAGTGATAAGTGGGGGAAGTTTACCTGATTGTTATTAGGTTTCTGTCTTATACAAGTGGTACAGTGAATTGTTTTCTGTTTAAACTGTGAGCTTTGGCCAACTGAGACCTACATGAGTGATTTTTACCTGCACTTTTGTCAAATAATACACGATTTAAAGTAATTTTGTTTGTGTTGCATTGAGCAATATCTAGCTGGAAGTTGACTGTTTTTTCAGTAGGTCTTATACAAGTGGTATTATCAGTTAAGGCTTGTTAAAAAACCTGCATAGCCAGTGATAAGTGGGGGTAGTTTACCTCATTGTTATTCAGTTTCTGTCTTATACAAGTGGTACAGTGAATTGTTTTCTGTTTAAACTGTGAGCTTTGGCCATCTGAGATCTACATGAGTGGAGTTAAGTAGATTTTTACCTGCACTTTTATCAAATAATACACGATTTAAAGTAATTATTTTGTGTTGCATTGAGCAATATCTAGCTGGAAGTTGACTGTTTTTTCAGTAAGTCTTATACAAGTGGTATTTTCAGTTAAGGCTTGTTAAAAAACCTGCATAGCCAGTGATAAGTGGGGAAGATTTCCTCATTGTTTTTCGGTTTCTGTCTTATACAAGTGGTACAGTGAATTGTTTTCTGTTTAAACTGTGAGCTTTGGCCAACTGAGACCTACATGAGTGGAGTTAAGTAGATTTTTACCTGCACTTTTATCAAATAATACACGATTTAAAGTAATTTGTGTTGCTCTGAGCAATATCTAGCTGGAAGTTGACTGTTTTTTCAGTAGGTCTTATACAAGTGGTATTTTCAGTTAAGGCTTGTTAAAAAACCTGCATAGCCAGTGATAAGTGGGGTAGTTTACCTCATTGTTATTCGGTTTCTGTCTTATACAAGTGGTACAGTGAATTGTTTTCTGTTTAAACTGTGAGCTTTGGCCAACTGAGACCTACATGAGTGGAGTTAAGTAGATTTTTACCTGCACTTTTATCAAATAATACACAATTTAAAGTAATTTGTTTATGTTGCATTGAGCAATATCTAGCTGGAAGTTGACTGATTTTTCAGTAGGTCTTATACAAGTGGTACTTTCAGTTAAGGCTTGTTAAAAAACCTGCATAGCCAGTGATAAGTGGGAGTAGTTTACCTCATTGTTATTCGTTTTTTGTCTTATACAAGTGGTACAGTGAATCATTTTGTGTTTAAACTGTGAGCTTTGGCCAACTGAGACCTACATGAGTGGAGTTAAGTAGATTTTTACCTGCACTTTTATCAAATAATACACGATTTAAAGTAATTTGTTTGTGTTGCATTGAGCAATATCTAGCTTGAAGTTGACTGTTTTTTCAGTAGGTCTTATACAAGTGGTATTTTCAGTTAAGGCTTGTTAAAAAACCTGCATAGCCAGTGATAAGTGGGGGTAGTTTACCTCATTGTTATTCGGTTTCTGTCTTATACAAGTGGTACAGTGAATTGTTTTCTGTTTAAACTGTGAGCTTTGGCCAACTGAGACCTACATGAGTGGAGTTAAGTAGATTTTTACCTGCACTTTTATCAATAATACACAATTTAAAGTAATTTGTTTGATTTGCATTGAGCAATATCTAGCTGGAAGTTGACTGTTTTTTCAGAAGGTCTTATACAAGTGGTATTTTCAGTTAAGGCTTGTTAAAAAACCCGCATAGCCAGTGATAAGTGGGGGTAGTTTACCTGATTTTTATTCGGTTTCTGTCTTATACTAGTGGTACAGTGAATTGTTTTCTGTTTAAACTGTGAGCTTTGGCCAACTGAGACCTACATGAGTGAAGTTAAGTAGATTTTTACCTGCACTTTTATCAAATAATACATGATTTAAAGTAATTTGTTTGTGTTGCATTGAGCAATATCTAGATGGAAGTTGACTGCTTTTTCAGTAGGTCCCCACCCACCCTCCCTGTTTTTGTCTTTGTGTTAATCTTGGAGGCTTTGAAACTGTCTGCCACTTTTGTAAATTTGCACTTGGATACTCCTCCTGGGCCATCTCATTTGCTCACTCAAAAAAAAAAAAAAAAAAAAAACGTGTCTGCTTTTACTGTGTTTGTGTTTCTTCCTACTTTATTTTGCTTTTGCGTCATCTTAAAAGTACTCAGTTGTATTTATTACTGCTTGGTGTAACTCATTCTAAGCCTTTTATTTTAAGCACTTGGGCTTCAGACCAGTTGTTTTACATTAAGAAGGTTTGTGGTCTGCACTGCAGCGGCAGGACAGGTAGCTTACATTCTTCTAAGTTGGGAACTGCTGATTGAGGGCTCAGTGTCTGTTATTCTAAAAGTGTATTAATTCTGGTTAAAGCACTTGGGCTTCAGGCCAGTTATTTTACATTAAGAGGGTTTGTGGTTTGCACTCTTGTGGGAGGAGAGGCTGGACTCTGCCCTTCTGAGCTGGGAATTTCTGGTTAAAGGCTTATAGTGACTGCATATTTGAACTGCTTTTTGCTGAAACTGGTACACCTTGTTTGCTGTTGCATAGACTAGATCCAGGCCTGCTGAATCTAGCTTTGTTTGTATAACTTGAGCACTAATCCAGGCGTTCTTTAAAGTATTCAATTGTATTTACTACTGCTTGGTAGTAACTTGATTAAAGTGTAGCTATCATTCTAAGTCTTTTGGATTAAGCACTTGGGCTTCAGACCAGTTGTTTTACATTAGGAAGGTTTGTGGCCTGCAGTGTGGTGGCAGGACAGGTAGCTTACATCCTTCTAAGTTGGGAACTGCTGATTGAGGGCTCAGTGTCTGTTATTCTAAAAGTGTATTAATTCTGGTTTAAGCACTTGGGCTTCAGGCCAGTTATTTTACATTAAGAGGGTTCGTGGTTTGCACTCTTGTGGGAGGAAAGGCTGGACTCTGCCCTTCTGAGCTGGGAATTTCTGGTTAAAGGCTTATAGTGCCTGCATATTTGAACTGCTTCTTACTGAAACTGGTACACCTTGTTTGCTGTAGCATAGACTAGATCCAAGCCTGCTGAGTCTAGCTTTGTTTGTATAACTTGAGCACTAATCCAGGCATTCTTTAAAGTATTCAATTGTATTTATTACTGCTTGGTAGTAACTTTATTAAAGTGTAGCTATCATTCTAAGTCTTTTGGATTAAGCACTTGGGCTTCAGACCAGTTGTTTTACATTAGGAAGGTTTGTGGCCTGCACTGTGGTGGCAGGACAGGTAGCTTACACCCTTCTAAGTTGGGAACTGCTGATTGTGGGCTCAGTGTCTGTTATTCTAAAAGTGTATTAGTTCTGGTTTAAGCACTTGGGCTTCAGGCCAGTTATTTTACATTAAGAAGGTTTGTGGTCTGCACTCTTGTGGGAGGAGAGGCTGGACTCTGCCCTTCTGAGCTGGGAATTTCTGGTTAAAGGCTTATAGTGCCTGCATATTTGAACTGTTTCTTACTGAAATTGGTACACCTTGTTTGCTGTAGCATAGACTAGATCCAGGCCTGCTGAATCTAGCTTTGTTTGTATGCTTGTTGTTTATTTGCTTGTTATTTCCCTGAATCACTAATTCCACCTAAAACATGGCTTTTCAGCACTTCTGTGGATCCCTAGTGATATCTGCATTGCTTACTGTACTTATTTCCTTGTTTCACTTGAATGAAAGTTACTGTTTGTCATTTTTGCATTTAAGTTACCTGTAGCCCATTGCATTTAAGTTACCTGGCACTTGCTCACTAAAGCAATTATATAGGTCAGCGCTAAACAATTAAAAGCACTACACCCTCACAAACTCCCCTTGAGTACCTTCTTCCCCATTGACCCTTTTTTTCAATTATAAAGGGATTTCCAATACTATTCTAGCATGTCCAAAGGTCAGTTGTCAATCTCCTCTCCAGTCCAGCTGGTGTATCTGCGAATCTTGAGGCAATGTTACAATTGCCTCATGTACACAGACAACCCTCTCCGCCTCCCAAAAAATTCCAACACATGTGAGAGATCTAACCATATAGCCAAACTGGAGGCTAAGCTCTCTCAACTCAGTACTGGCGTAACCAGTCAGGAGGAAAAGGAAAACACACTCACTAGAATTCCAGTCACACATAGACCTACCGCGACAGCCAACCAAACACATAAACACACAAAAACATACTCGGAGGCTCTAAATAAAAATCTGCCTAAGCAGCAGAGACCTCCAAAGCAGACACCCAAGCAACCGCTACCCCAAAGCAAAACACATGCAACACATAGCTCAAAAAGCCAGTGTGCCGAACAGTCACAGCCCTTAAGGCTAAACAACACACCTGATACACTTGTAATAGGTGACTCTATTGTCAGGCATACTGACGTCCCGCTCACCAGACTGAACAAGGAGAAGGTCACTGTGAGCTGCCTGTCGGGCGCTAGGATCCGTCACATAACACAAGCACTCAGGTCACTCCAAGGCAAGTACAAATATGACTCAGTCATTGTCCATGCTGGTGTGAATGACCTGAGACGTACCTCCCTGGACTACATGAAAAGAGACATAGAGGAGCTCTCTGAGCATGTAGCCACGGCTAGTATGACCCTGACTTTGAGTAGCAACTTACCTTCACCAAGAATGATGCCACAATATGAAGACAAGATGATCAATTTCAACAATTGGCTTAAGTATTGGTGTCATTCAAAGGGGATCCAATGCCTGTCATCCTGGGATGACATGCTCGACAAGCCATGGTGCTTCACTAGGGATGGCTTGCACCTATCACCCCTGGGCTTTCGGATATTGGCAAAGGCTCTTGCTACCCCCATAGTGCCTTTTTTAGGCAAGGCTCAAAAGACAAACCCACCTCCGTAGGTATCACAAGGGATAAGAAACTAAGAGTAATGCCACTCAATGCCAGAAGTCTAAACCTCAAGATGCATGCACTCAAAACTCTCCTTAGCATGCAGAACATCGATATCTGTGCAGTAACAGAAACCTGGTTCAAGGCTCCTGAGAGCACCCCAGCACTCCCAGGTTATACCTCATACCATGCTTTTCGGCCCCAAAACTTGGACCAAACCACAAAAGGAGGGGGGTGTATCAATATTCGTCAAAGATACCCACACCTCCAGGTTGGTGGCACAGCATGAAGCATCAGAGACTATCTTTTGCTTGCATGCCTCTGGCCTACCCTACTCATATTCTCAAACTTTCATTGTTTGTTTTTCTTATCCATTGTACCCATAATATTGTTTTCCTTTGTAATATTGTTAATTTGTCTCTATTCATATGTATTTGTATGTCTGTTTGGGGCTTTTCCCCTCGGGTCTCCACTGAAAAAGGGTAATTCTTACCCAGCTGGACCAACCTGGTTAACAAATGCAAATAAATAAATAAATGTGCAACTAACAGTGGGTAAAACTGCCTTCAAGTTTATAGCTTGCTACAGACCACCCTCCCAAACCCAGGAACTCCACTCGGCCTTCCTGAGAACACTGGAAAATATGAAGGTCTCTCCAAACACCATTATATTGGGCGACTTCAACTACCCAAACATAGACTGGGAGCATTACTCTAGCTCCAACACCCTAGCCCAAAGGTTCCTAGAATTTATAAACTCAAATGCTATGGAGCAACTTCTTACCACTCCCACAAGAGGGGAAAACATACTGGACCTGATCATCACCAACATGGGGACTCTATGCTCCAGACCAGAAGTGTATCCCTCACTGGTAAAATCAGACCATAAACTAATCTCACTGGATATTCACATCCCAACCCCACCCCATGCCCAGAAAACCACAGTGAAAAACTTCTCTAAAGCAAATTTCACACTCCTCAAAACCGAGGTGGAATCCTTCTAAGCCCCCAGGCCTGTGGAAAATACGGCCCAGACTGCAGAATTCTTTATAAACGCATTATATGAACACCTTCAGGAATGCATGGATCATCTAATCCCAAATAAAACCAAGACCCAATTCTCCAAAGGCAGACGTCCTGTCTGGTGGACCCAGCCATAATCAAACTATACAATAGAAGGAGGAAGCTACTACATGATAGAGCAAAATCCCAAAAAGGGAAGGCATCTCTGATCAGTATTAGCAAAAAACTATGGGCATTCATAAAATCGTCTAAGGCCAGCTTCGAGCGAAAAATTACACAGGACACTAAGGATAATCACAAGGCTTTCTTTAGTTATGTTAGGAACCTGGGTGGGAATTCCCAGATATGCTCAGAATTAGTCCAAAATGACAAAAAATACACCGAACCCACAGACATTGCCAACATCCTAGCTGACAGGTTCAGCGCAAACTTCTCTCCCCCCTCCCCACCAAAAGGGCAAATATCTATCCCAGCAGAATGCTGCCCCCCTGACATCTCAGATGCTCAGGTAAGAGCCGTCCTCTCCAAAGCAAAAAACACAGCATCAATGAGACCAGACTGTGTCCCAGGCTGCGTCCTACATGAACTCCAAGAACACCTAAACCCAAACATAAAACTACTGTTCAATGTCAGCTTACTACAGGATATGTACCCAAGGAGTGGCGTACAGCAACGGTGGACCCTCTCCACAAAGGTGGTGCCTCAACGGATCCTGGAAACTATCGCCCCATAAGCCTGACTAGCTTGGTCTGCAAAGCTATGGAAAGGATCATCATGGACCTTATAAATAAAGATATTGGGGACCTACAGACACTGGATCCTACCCAGTTCAGCTTTGTTAAGGGCAGATCCTGCCTCTTAAACCTGGTTGATTTCTTTGAAACAGTCACCAAGGCCATTGACGAGGGGAAGGTGGTCCACACAGCCTACCTGGACCTCGCAAAAGCCTTCAATACAATACCCCACCCGGGCATTATAGATAAGCTCACCAGCTTAAATATAAACCCCTATGTCACTAGATGGGTTGCAAACTGGCTCAAGGACAGAACCCACATGGTTAGAATTGCTGGAGCCATGTCAGACTCCAAACCAGTTACAAGTGGCGTCCCACAAGGCTCAGTCCTGGGACCTCTCTTGTTCGGTATATATTTTTCAGAGATACAGGCCAACACGGAAGGACTGTGGCTGACCAAGTTCACAGATGACACAAGCATCCTCCAAAAGGGCCTCATAGAAACAGACAACTGGTGCCAGAGCCATGGCCTCAAGCTAAATGCCAAAAAGTGTATAGTCATCCCCTTTGGCAAAAACAAAGTGCCCACAAATTACCACATACGTGGTAATCCATTAAGTACAAAAGAAGTAATTAGGGATCTGGGGACCCAAGTTGATAGCAATCTCTCATTTGACAACCACGTGGCCAAAGTGGTTAGAAAAACATTTTATATAGCTCACCTAATCATGAAGGGATTCACATCTAGATCAGGGGAGGTCATCGTGCCTCTTTATGCATCCCTCATCAGGCCCATAATTGAGTACAATGCCCCTTTTGGGATGTACCTTACCCGACACCTGCAGCAACTGGAAAGACCCCAAAAGTACCTCACCAAGAGGATCAAAGGGCTCATACAGATGCCGTATGCTGCCCGGTTAAAGAAACTCCAGCTCTAAACAGTGGCATACCGCCTGCTCAGAGGTGATCTGTGCCTGACGTATAAAGCCATGTCCAACCCAGAATTAATGGACATGCTGAACCTCAGAAAATCCAAATCCAATCGAGCTACGCGCTCGAGAGACTTGAACCTCAGCACTGAAATAAATAGGACATGCTGGAGGGACAGATTCATAACCCAGAGGCTCCCTTCACTCTGGAATAAAATCCCAGTCCAGGTTAGGCAGAATCCCTCATTGACTCTCTTCAAGAGGAATCTTGATGAGTGGATGGGGGATCGTAGGTTTACCCTGGGTATCACTTCTGTGTCACTGTTAGACAGAGGCACAGTATACTAACCTCAAAAAAGGGCATAGCAAAATTAATTTAAAATGGGTGGCGAAATACAAACACACTCTGGCTAGGCTTATAAATGCCCTAGGGCAGATAGCCTAGTATGAACCTATGAACCTAATCCCTTCTTGTCAATTGTAAGACATTTTAAATGTAGGAGCATTAAGTATTCCTTCAGTGTGTGTGTGTGTGTGTGTGTGTGTGGGGGGGGGTACATGATGTGAAGCTAAGTGGATCTTGTAAAGCCAAAGCTTTTGATATTCTGAATATTTGGCAATAGGAAAAAGTGTGTGTGTGTGTGTGTGTGTGTGTGTGAGTATTTGTGAGTTAAGGTTAGATTAATGATTAGCTATGCTGATAGTTTGGGGGGTTTACACGTGATGGTGTATCTCAAGTGCATGCCTGAATGTCTTCTTTAGCGGTGCTGTTAGGGTTATTTCATAAGGTGATTCTAGATTTGAGGTTGCGACCATGGCAGGGTCAGGTAACAGTTAGCAAACATGACTATATTACGAGAGAGTGTGGAGGCAAAACCTTTTCCCTAACAGTACCACTGTTCAAACTCTGTCTTAGTGTTCTGTTATTTTTCCATTAACTGAACACAGAAGGAAAGTAGTCAACACTAATCTGACCAGCAAACATATTGACATCTATTCATAATTCTCTCCTATATCTATTAACTGTCATTTGTTTATTATTGGTCTCATTTAAGTCCCATGGATTTTAAATCATTGCAGATGTCCATTGACTGCCCTTAAGTGGATAAATAGGCATTTGCATTGTTTATCTTTCAAATTTTCACAATACAAATAAGCTGTAGCCTTCTGAATGCATAACATCTATCTATCTATCTATCTATCTATCTATCTATCTATCTATCTACTATTTTTCCTTTCCAACATATATTTGCTTTTGATCATTTTTATAAATGCCTTTAGCATTACTCACCCACACATAACCACCCCTTTCTGCATTGATGATTTCATCTTTAGGAAACACTGGTGCAACTTTTAACTGGCTATTTTCAAAGAAATGCATATCAATTTAGAAAACAAAAGACACAGTCTTTGGATCTGTAAGGTGTCTGGATCAGTTGCACCAAGTATACCTTTGATAATTCTAGGCTGTTTAACTACAAATGAGTAGTCTGTGCGATGAGCTGAGCAGACTGTAATAATGCATCATATAATGTGTAGGGAACATACTATTGCCTTTACAAAATGAATGTGTCCCATTAAGATAAAATGGGAAAAGGGACACAGCTCCATGGTCTATTTCTAAGCCTCTGCACTTCATAAAGAAATGTGGTAAATGTACGCATCAATATACATTCCTAGAGACCAGAAGGAATACTGTTTCTTTAGAAATCACTGCAAATTTCTAACATGATTCATAAAGATTTGAAAATTATTAGTGGCAAAAAGTATAAAAGATTTCTGGAAAGAAGTAAATAATCTAGCAGCTAGTGCACTCAATAGCAAACCTTCCTTCTCAACATAAATGGCAACCAGGTAGTATTACAAAATGTGACAGTTGTGTATAGCACTTTGACCAACAGCTAAACAATCCTTTCTAATCTGTAATCTCTTAATAGGTAAACTCAAACCTTACATGGCTGTTCAACACAGTTTCACTTTACAAAAGTTACATTATCTAAGGTGAACTTATGGTTAGAGAAAATCCCTACAACTTTGTCACTGACTTTTGGTATATTTCCTGAAGTATGATTAACATCATTTATTATGCAACTGCCTAAATATAGTCATCTAAAAGAGGACTGAGTTCTTTGCGTCAATTTTAGTCCAAATCTGCTTAAAACTTTGGAAAATTCAGGAGCAATACAGAAAAAAAAGTGCAGATTGTCTCATACAGCTTAAAAGTGACTGACAAAACAGATTCAGAAATGGGTACAATCACAGCATAATTATGTTTTACCTAAGCAACACCTACTTAACACCATGAAGAATGGAACAATAACAGGAGTGATGTTTTCATATGCTATACTACTATTTGATTCTGTGTGATATGGCAATTAGTTCACTGATCTTACATGATATAGTCCTAAAAGAAACACAATGGACTTGTTCTCTAACTACTCAAAGGACTACTCTTTCAGGTTATGATAACTTAATCTGTCTCTATCTTTCTCACTGCCATTGAGGAAATAATTTGTTAGAAACCTGCCCTGGAGTCGTCGTCCACCCCCCCCCACCCTTCCCCTCTCCCAGCTTCCTGCAGACTTACATGTTTGTCCTTAGAAATAATAACAATTCTGTCAATGTATTTGACATCATCATATGGTGTTCCCATAAGAACATTAAATAAATCTCTTAAACCTTACCAATAACCTGGTGGTGATAAGAAATTAGTAGATCATTGATATTTGAAATCCAAAATGAGATGAACAAGTTAACAAATGACTATCAAAATGAAGGTCCAGAAGAAATTAAATGAAAACCAGTTCACACACACAAGTAGACAGGACTCTGAATGGAGCACTCACATTTTCACAGTGCATATATTAATCGCCACATGACACATCCTTCTTTGAATCGACTACAAACACGTATCTAATAATAAAACATGAATAATAAGCATTGGCCAATGAAGTTTCAATAACAGTATGCAAAATGCCCTACCTGTTTAAATGAGTTAATTTAACAAAGCATGCAGACATACTTCTGAAAGGTCAACATAAAACCTATAGCCTTGTCCATAGTTTCAACCTTCCATCTCCAAAATGAGGTATGCTACCTCTCGTAATGTGGAACAAATACTAACATCTTTCTAACAACTTCAACTAGGAAGCTCACGGGATGATTAAAATGTAATGCTTTATGCTTACATAAAGTTCTTTTGATGAATTAATGTGATTCAGCACTATTTGCATTACATTCCAGGTAAAAACATTTCCTAAGTCTGAATGTGTGACAGACGTTTTCAATGTGGAACACGGGATTTCTAACCACCAAAACGAGGAACATTCCTCGTAATGAGGTAAACTTGAGAGGTAAGGCTTTGTCACAAGAGTTGCATGACATCAACAATGTAATTTGCTGTCATTTATTCATTTTATTACCAAGTAGGTAGACTGGCTTAATGGTCTTTTCACTAGTCTCAGATATGTGAATGCACGTCATTTTAAGGTGCACACAAGCATTGCAACATTAGTTTGATATAACATTGCTTAGAATATAAAACAACAGGATTTTAAAAGTGGTTTGTATAACAGCAATACATAATGTCTGATGAAGAAATCCCACATTTATACAGTTTATTAATAATTTGAAAATATTTACATACACATGTATTTACAAGTAAAGTGTTCAGCAATTAAATATTTTATATTACCCTTTGTTTCTGTAATATTGTCTTTTTACTGGCAAATAAGTATTTCTTTATTTTCCATGATGAGACCATGCCACAATTAAAATATATTACAAAAATAAAGTTTCTGCAAATTTTGAGGATAAAATGAAAGGCCTTATCTGAACTCAACACTTTATGTACTGTATACAATGTGCTGCCAATACATGATTTGAGCAACCTCATATTCCAACCAGACGATCCTCTACAATATGTATTTCAGTTAGAGACTAAAGTTAATGATACTACATTAGTATTCAAATTATCACACTGTCTGCAGCAAAAAGGGGATGTGCTGTTTATTGTGTACTACTTTTGTGAGTCTCAAAAAAAACTTCACTGGAGAAAGATTTCAGGTTCCAGAAGCCAGTGTTGATTTGCTGATGAGGAAGAATGTTATAGAATTTTCCACCCTTTTACTGTGTTTGAGTGACCTTGCATTTCATACATATAGAGATCAAGAATGTGGAATTTACTTCCACAATGAGGAGATCAGGGGGTGGGGGGTCT
Source organism: Protopterus annectens (assembly GCF_019279795.1). Taxonomy (NCBI): domain Eukaryota; kingdom Metazoa; phylum Chordata; order Ceratodontiformes; family Protopteridae; genus Protopterus; species Protopterus annectens. The sequence goes on along the minus strand of NC_056728.1, from coordinate 1,934,147,513 downwards.
CCACTCCTGTAAAACTAATGTTTAGCAATATGTGCATATATGGGTCTACTTCATAACATTGAAATTTCATAATGTTGACTTTCATAACATTAAGACCAAAACATCTAATTGCCAAAACACTGAAAACCCAAAACATTGAAAACTCAGAACATTGAAAGTGTGTTTCATAGCATTGAAAACTACAATGCATATGTAAATAACATCCTCTCCACATATAACAACACCTAACTAACAAACAAACTTTTGCACTACAGTGGAAAAAAGTTATTTTTTTTAGTGCAGTCCTGGAGTTGGCATATTTAATTTATGGGGGTGGGGGGGCAGAGCCCCCCACATGGGGGTGCAGGGGGGCTTGCAGAAACATAGTAAAAAGTGTGTTTGTTAGGTGTTGCTTGTGGAGGGGATCTTATTTACTTGTGCAATGTAGTTTTCAATGTTATGGAACACACTTTCAATGTTTTTGAGTTTTCAATGTTTTGGGTTTTCTATGTTTTGAATTTTCAGTCTCAATGTTATGAAATTCAATGTTATGAAGTAGACCCATATATCTCTCTCTCTCTATATATATATATATATATATATATGTATATATATATATATAGATATATATATATATATATATATATATATATATATATATATATATATATATATATATATATATATATATATATATATATATATATATATATATATATATATACACACACATATATATATATATATATATATATACACATATATATATATATATATATATATATATATATATATATATATATATATATATATATTAGCTGTGTGTTGCTGCTTTAATAAGTATATTGTGTGATGCTGATGTTTTAGAAGCAACTAGATGTTGATTAAATATGATGTTATTAATTGTATCATGTAAAAAAACATTTTTTGACAGCTGTAAAGCAGAAAAATGCAGTCCATCCACTGAGTTTCACTACCATGGATATCTCTCCTTGCTAAATGTACAGTTACTCAGAATTACATAATAGATAAATAGAATTCTGTATGAAGTGCATATATAGCACATACAGGGTTATGACTTATTCTGTATTCATAACCAACTTATGTGCTCAAGATGTGGATGTTAAGAAATTCACCTTAAATGCAGGGCAGAGTTTTGGAGGTGAATCTTAACATCTATGTGAAGAATACATTACAACTTGCCTATGACTAGAGAGATCTGATTATAATTCTGTGTAGTATATATAGCTTTAGCTGCCCCGATGTATTGCTAGTTACAGAACAAAAGCATAGGAATATAAAGTGTTTCATATTAACCAACAAGTATAAAATCTTTTAGACCCTTCACCCTGCCACACTCCTGTAATATCTGTGTGTGGTACTGCAGTGTTTTATAGCTCTTAAACCCATGAAATAGCTGACAACATTGTTCTGTGGTGGCATCTATATGTGCAGTTGTGCATGATAAACTCATAGCATTTTCAGAATATGCATAACTTAGAGGAGTTTGAGTGGGCTACCAATCATAACCATGTTATTATGTGTTTGAAGCTTGAGAGATGAATACTGGCAATCATATCGAGAAGTTATGACCTGATCAGAATTCTTTGTAGTGCATGGAGCTTTATCTGCTCCATATACTAGTTACAGAATAAAAAAAAGGCCCTGTATTTTGCCAGTGTAGTCAAAAAGCATTTAGGTTCATAGGTAGATACTAGGCTATCTGCCCTAGGGCATTTATAAGCCTAGCCAGAGTGTATTTGGCTTCTGCCTCCCTATTAGATTAGCCTACTGTGCCTCTGTAAAGTAGGTCACAGAAGGTACCCTTTTAAGATTAGTTTACTGTGTCTCTGTCTAGCAGGGACACAGAAGAGATCCCAGGGGTGAATTTTGCGATTTCCCATCCACGCGTCCAGATTTCGCTTGAAGAGGGTCAGCGAGGGGCTATGTCTAACATGAATTGGGATTCTATTCCAGAGTGAGGGGTGCCTCTGGGAAATTAATCTGTTCCTCCAGCATGTCCTATTTATTTTTGTGCTGAGGTTTAGGTCCCTGATGAATACTGATACTCCCCCTCCTTTTGTGCTTCGGTCCGAGTTTTGGGGCCGAAACGCATGGTATGAGTTATAACCTGGTAGTGCTGGGCTGCTCTCAGGAGCCTTGAACCAGGTTTCTGTTACTGCACAGACATCGATTTTCTCCATACTGAGGAGGGCTTCGAGTGCGTGCATCTTGAGGTTTAGACTTCTGGCATTGAGTAGCAATACCTTTAGTTTTTTTATCCTTGGGTTGTCTATGGAGGTGTGTTTGTCCTTTGAGCCTTGCCTAAAAAAAGGCACTATGGGGGTGGCAAGAGCCTTGGCCAGTATACAAAAGCCTAAGGGTGACAGGTGCAAGCCATCCCTAGTGAAGCAGCGTGGCTTGTCAAGCATGTCATCCCAAGCTGACAGACACTGGATCCCCTTTGAATGACACCAATACTTTAGCCAATTGTTGAAACTGATCATTTTGTCTTTATACTGTGGCATCATTCTTGGTGAGGGCAAGATGCTACTCAAGGTCAGGGTCATACCAGCCTGGGCTACATGGTCAGAGAGCTCCTCTTGCTATTTAGCAAAGGCTGTAAGAAAGACAAATGAGTAGCACTGCTAGACATATATGCAAATAAGTTCTGCATAGGTTATTTGTGATGAATAAGTAAAAGGGAACCTATTTTTAAAAGCATGTCCATTTAAGGAAAAAACAAAGTATGTAAAAGTCATTGTTAGTAACTTGTGAATTAATACACAAAAGCCTGAAGCTTTGTATTACTGTGCATGTATTCTGAGTATCATGATTGAGCATGGTTAAGCACAGTGACACCTGAGGAGTATAAAGCAAGTGGTGGAATGTACAGTGGATATAATCAAAAATGTAAAACTAAAGGACTTCATAATGTTTTATATAGGTGCATCCTTATGTGGACACCCTGATGATTTTATTAAAGAATATAAAGATGGGACATGCTGAAAAACGGGATCAGGCAAATAGGAGAATACAGAAGGAAAACATGTACAGGGTTTGTGCTGGAAGAGGTGGGAGAGGAAGTGCACTATGTTTCTGTCAGGGGATAGACCCCCTATGTTTGATTTTTTTTTTATATGAGAGGGTAGTGTGGGTAGGGAATAAGTAACATGATGATGTAGAAAGGATAAGGGCTGAAGATCTGCACAACAGTTGATGCAGCAGTGTTCATATTGCATTAAACACCTGCATAGCCAGATAGTGGTGGAGCAAAGGACCTCAATGTCAGGGTAGGGGGTCTATGTTGATGCATTTTCTGGCATGCTAAACAGAGTCTTTGACTACCTGAATATGTCTGTCTATTACCTGCTCCAGTACATCCTCTACCAAGTTCTGAAGCCCATTTTCAGTGAGGATTTGCAGGATGCCATATGCTGGAGTCCTTGCAGTAACAGTGCCACTGCCTTGAACTTGCCGGGATGTCCCAGGATGGGTAGAGTGTGAGTACTTGCTAACCTGGAGGTACATGCATGAAGCCACTCCAGAGGGAGTGGAAAACCCTAGGCCCAGATGCAGTACCTAACTTCTAGTTAAAAGTATTAACATCTTTGCATGAAGATTTAGCCATGAGTAAGAACTTCTTTCCATGAAGATTTAGCCATGAGTAAGAACTATTTACTATTTATATACATACACGGTAATAAAAATTAGTCAAACAAATAGTACTATATAGGATTTCACTCATTCTTACCAGCAGATTCAACCAACCTGGCAACTCATCTTTACTGCTGCCTTTTGCTGTACTTTATTTCTAACTCAACCATAAATAGAAGACATAAGATAATACTTGTTTTCCAGTATACATGACTATATAATATACATATATATATATATATATATATATATATATGTGTGTGTGTGTGTGTGTGTGTGTGTGTATGTGCATGCAAACACACACACACACACACACACACACACACACACACACACACACATGCACAACTGTGTGACTCATAATAATATGACAATATTCACTGTCATGCAAGTGAAAAGTAAATGTATGCAATAGGGGTAGAATGTTTTTTTTTTTTAAATACTATGGTGTGCATGTAGTCTTGTGTCCACATACAGCTTATTCACAAACAGAGAAATGGAGCAATTTGAGGAAGTCTGCATTTCCTTTGTTGTACATATGTGCCTGAATTGATAGGTAATGTAGACAAAAAACAAGTACTCATTTCTCACTAAAGTTTGTTCTGGTCATTCACTTGGCACAGCAACCCCCCCCCTCCCCCCCGTCGCTCAGTGTCCACTCAGAATAGGGTGTGGTGTTTGACTGAGACTTCAGCCATGTTGTAAGTGTAATTACAATTCTTTTTAACAAAAAAACTATGTTAAGCAATTGTTATTGAAACAACTTATGTGGCTTACACAAACCTGGATTCATATGAGTAGTAAGTCAGTTTATGCAATAGCAGTAAATTAAATTAGAATATGTAATTTCAAATATTTTTTCAGTCTTTATAAATACAAAAACAACTACCACTTCTAATTCAGCACAAAATATTATGTCTTTGAGTTACAGAGCTGCTTAAGTAGATTATTATTTTTGTAAACATATCACATTTGCATTTATTCAGAGAATTACATTAACACATAACCCATATCTTTTTTTTAAATGATGCATTTATATATATACATGTGTATAATTTCTTTTGCATTTTTATAATAGCATTATGGTTAATATTTCTAATTACACAGATATTTTTCAGGAAATACTGCAACATATGCAAATTGTTATACTTTTTCATATATTTAATATTACCCAATGAAAAAGTGACCATTAAGAAACAAAGGTGTGTACTTAGAACTCTGACCTTCTTTTTGCTATCTAATCTACCCAGTCAGCCACCTTGTCTAGACAATGCTTCTGCAAATCAATGTAAAGGTGACGGCACTGCAGACCAAAGTGGGTACTACCTGTAAGGGATGACAGGTGGTCACTCATCTCATGTCACGTATTGATTTTTTCCACCTACTGCTACATGTGTGCACCTTGACCTTATCCTGATATGAGAAGACAGAGCATGTTAAGGATCTCTCTGTCAGACCATCTTGGAGCACGGTCTCGTACCACCACAGGTGATGTCATGACATGAAGTGGCAGATCATGAATGAAAAAAGTAGTCAGGCTATAGTTCACAGGTGCAAAAACACTCCCTTTGTGGTGTGACATCACCGTAACCAATCTCAGTTAATCAGCAGGGGGATTAGACCAAGTATTGATATTATTGGCAAGTTTGGTTTAACCAAAAAGGCTTTGCCACATACATTTTTTTCTTAAAGGAAACTAGTCACATTTCACTTATCTACTGGATAAAAAAAATAAATATATTGAATAGTTGTTAGGTATTGCTACTGCTGCTGGTCTTTGCATAAGGTGCATTTTTTATAGGACTACACCTGAATGCTAATTACACATGCCTCATGTAATACAGCAGAAGTTAGGCATTAGATGGGCAGGGTTTACACTTCATATTGGTGCAAACTGTCATTTGGATAACTCCAGTTTCTTTTTTTAACTATATCCTGATTTAGGTTTTTTCCAGAGGCTTGCTTGAATTACTTCGGCAAGCTTGGGACTGCTAAGGAGTGCTGTGAACTATGGAGCTGTCCACAGAATGTTCCTGTCAGTTTGGGCCAGCATTTAGGATCACTCAGGACTAATGTACACCCATACATTGCTGTATACGTTTGCATATTACAATGATTCATAGAGATAAATAAAAAAAAGCCTTATTTGTGTAAAACACAAGTAAAAGGCCCTGAATTTATAAACAGTAGTTGATCTTTGCCATATTAATTTGCTAATACTCAAAGTAGGTGGCAAACGTTTTGGGATACCGTAGACTTTTCAAAGTAAACTGATGTTTTAAAAAATATTACAATTTAACCAGAAACACTTACAAAAAATTAAATTAGTGAATTAAACTTAAGAAATTTTATTTTTGCATACATGATGTGCATATTTGGTGACAAAAAAATTGATTGTTGTAATTACTGCCATTTAGAAGTTGGATTTCAGTATGGAAGCAGTGGAAATGATTAGTGATCATTGAAAAGCTGCTAATCAGATTCTACAGTTTCCTTTGTTTTAAGTGCCTGTATGTATAAATATAAATTTGGCATCCAGGCACAATCTATGTACTTGTATTTAAAATAGTGATCAACTACTGATTTCTTTTTTTTTTTTTTTTTGTGCATTTCTCTGTATTTAAGGCTAAAATTACTGCATTTTCTCAAACTGTCGTGTTGTTAGTCTGAGTGACTTAAAGTCATCTTATCTAGATTCTTAATGTGGTTTTGCAGTAGCATACACTCTCAAGCAATCTTTTCTTTGTGCTTTTACATTAAGAGGACTGGGATATTCCATGTAGCGGCAGAAACTGATGGGCTGGTCTATCTGATTTCGAATCCCAGAATTTAACTTATAAACTACCACTGGGACTGTAGCCTGCAGTTTAGGTTTAGCGATGCGTTGCAAAAAGCCAAGCTCAGAGCAGCTAGCATGTGTGTCAGATAGTGCTAATACCATATCCTAGCACTATCTAATACCATATTCTAGCTCTATCTAATACCATATCTTAACACTGTCTAATACCACACCACAGCACTATTTAATACCATATCCTAGCATATTCTAGCACTATCTAATACAATATCCTAGAACTATCTAATACCATATCCTAGCACTATCTAATACCATATCTTAACACTGTTCATCTCTAATCCCTAACCCTAGAGATGACCATAGAAAAATTCTGTAAAACACAGTCCTCAAACCCTAGTCCATCCTAATTCTGGCCTGGACAACATGGACATGTAATTTCCAAATGTCTCCATAGCCAGCTTGGTAGTTATGGGCATCCTGATACAGTATAACAATTGTCTCATGTTCACTGGCAGCCTTTTACCCCATAAAGAAACCAATAGAGTATGCAAGAGATGTATGCACACAATTTCCTTGGAGGCAAAAATTGAACACACAAACAAGGCTGTGAAGAACACACATGCTTCTTACACACACATAGACCATCTTATGTGGATGCAATAAAGCAATCTTCCCAAAGCATAAACCCATCCTAAGCTTGCAGTCAACAGTGTCTAACCGCAGCGATGTCTAAACCATAAACAAAAGGAAACACCAAACACTGCACATAAGCCTACATCCTATGCCCCCCTCCAAAAAAAGTTCATGCGGCACGTAAACAATTTAACCAGGACTCTTTTAATAGAAGATTCCACTGTATGACACACAGATGTCCCACTTACTAGATTGGACAAGGACAAGATTACTGTCATTTGCTTATCTTCAGAAGTAAAGATATGGTATTAGATAGTGCTAGGATATGGTATTAGATAGGATCCATCAAATTACACATTTACTCAAGTCATTGCACCACAGTTACCGGTATGATTTTATCATAATCCATGTGGGCATAAATGACCTAAGACATAACTCTCTAGAGTATATGAAGAAAGACATTGTGGACATCTCTGAATATGTGTCTCAGCTCAGCATGTGCCTTGCATTGAGCAGCATTCTACCTTCACCAAGGATGATGCCACAGTATGAACAAAAAATGACTCACAATTGGCTTAGTTTCTGGCATAAGTCCAGGAGATCCATTGTCTGTCCACCTGGGAAGACATGGTCAACAGACTATGATGCTTTGCCAAAGATGGCCTTTACCTGTCCAGCCTGGGCTTTTGGATTTTGGCTAAAAAGTTATCCACCCCTTAGAACTTTTTTAGACATTGCCAAAATGATAAACCTACTAACGCAGTAAATAAAACCCAAAGGAACCGAAAAGTGTCACTTCTCAGTACTATAAACCTTAACAAGAAACTCCACACACTACAAGCTCTCCTCATTCTGGAGAATATAAACATGTGTTCCATTAGTAAGACATGGTTTAAAGCCATAGAAAGTACCTTGCTGGTGCAAAGCTAAAGTGCCTTCCACACATTTAGACCATCAGACTCACAGACAGGGTCTAGAGGTGAAGTTGTAACCATCTACATTAGCAGCAATTATACCTTAAGATTGCTTAAACAGAATGATACCCTGCAGTTCATCTACATGCAATTCAGCATATATATATTCCCTTACCATGTTGTAGGAAGCTATAGGTCACTATCTATGACTCAGGAAATCCACAACTCTTATCAGACCTACAAACTTAACTTTGACCACTCAATCTGAATTCAAAAATTCCTCCCTGGGCTGGCTCCCATGTCTCTTACAGACAGAGGCCAACAGTAAACATTCCCTAAGTAATATACTCCTCCGCATAATTTTCTTGCAACCTCCTAACATACCCCAACTAATTAACATACCCCTCCTAACTAACATACCCTTCCTAACTTATATATCCGCCCTAACATACTCTGCCTACCTAATATATCCTTCCTAACTAACATACCCCTCCCAGCTTATACATCCCTCCTAACTAATATACCCCTCCTAACTAACATAGTCCTCCTACCTTATATATCCCTCCTAACATACCCCTCCCAACTTATACATCCCTCCTAACTTATACATCCCTCCTAACTAATATACCCCTCCTAACTTATATATCCCTCCTGACTAATATACCCCTAATAACTTATACATCCATCCTAACTAGCACACCCCTCCTAATTTATATATCCCTCCTAACTAACATCTTCATTAAGTAATGGTGCTGACTGCACTAAACTCCTTGTAAATTGTTATGATCATCACTACATCTGCTGTACTAGACATCTGTGGAAACTTAGCTATTGCCTCTGTTTTTCTTTCTGTAACCTTAAATGTAACTATAAATACTCTGAATGTATTGTATTTAGAAAGCTGTTATGTTATGTACCTACACCTTGTATTGTTATGCTGTATTTTATTATTACTTCTTGTTACTATGCTAACTTACACTTGGAACTTTTCTCCCCGAGCCTCCACTGAAAAAGGACATTATATCCAGCTGGACTTTCCCAGTAAACAAATGTAAAAATTAATTAATAATTAACATACCCCTCCTAGCTTATATATCCCTCTTAACTAATATACCCCTCCTAACTTATATATCCGGCCTAACAAACATCCCCCAGTTAAGACCCCCATATCATGGTTCTGGTGGTCATTAGCCTAGTATATACCTACAAACATATGAAGGGGAATAAGATGACTATATATCTATACATCTGTATATGTAACTCTCTCTCTCTCTCTCTCTATATATATATATATATATATATATATATATATATATATATATAGGCGGCCACAGTGGTGCAGCGGTTAGCATTGCCGCCTCGCAGCAAGAGTTCGATTCTCGGCTGGGGTGCCTTCTGTGAGGGGTCTGCATGTTCTCCCTGTGGTTGCATGGGTTTCCTCTGGGTGCTCCGGTTTCCTCCCACATCCCAAAGACATGTAATAGGTGGATTGGGCACTCTAAACTGGCCCTAGGTGTGAGTGTGTGTGTGTGCCTTCTGTGGAAGGATGGGCGCTGGGCTGGCAACTTGACACCTTAAAAACTCCACTGCCAATCATGAGCGGACAGATGATCCGCTGTGGCGACCCCTAACCAGGAAAAGCCGAAAGAAGAAGAAGCTATATATATATATATATATATATATATATATATATATATATATATATAAAATATGTATGTGTGTGTGTGTGTGCGTCTGTTTCTCTCTCTCTGTCAATATATATATATATATATATATATATATATATATATATATATATATATATATATATATATGTGTGTGTGTGTGTGTGTGTGTGTGTCCAAGCAAAATAAACAATGTTAAAGCAGTGAAATAACCAAGTGAATATACCATTCTCAGTCCAAATAGTAGAAGCTCTTTCGTTCCTTGAGACCCATTCTGAAATCTAGGAAACTAACTATTAATTAATTGTGACCTACTATTTGGATTGAGAATTCACTCTTACATATTTGTTTTTATATGTATATGTTTTATTAGATTTGTTTTTATTAGTGAGTGCCCTTCAAGGTATTTAAATTGTTTAACTGATGTATTTTCCTGACTGGATGACTTTTCTATTTAAATGGCATTTTCATTTGTGTTTTTTAATGGTCTGAAGAAGCTATTGCGAAAGCGCTTACCGTTTGTCAATAAATTATTGAAGTTTTTATGGTTCTCCTGCCACTTGGTTATTTCACTGCTTTAACTGTTTATTTTGCTTGGACTTTCTCTTTTAGCAGTGATTTATTTATCCTGAGGAGTGCTACTCTTGGTTTTTGTGCTAATATATATGTGTGTGTATAGAGAGAGAGAGAGAGAGAGAGAGAGAGAGAGAGAGATATGCGTAGTGAGAGTGACTGACTTTGCAAATGTATTCATTTCAAATTTGTAAACCTACTACATAAACCATCAAGGAAAGTTGGAAAAAATCAATGCTATATACATTATCACTTTTACAGGTAGCAGTTAAATACAGCATAAAAGTATTGATATACACAAATTCATTTTGAGAACTATAATAGGAGAATTACAGATTAAAACGAGTATCCTTCTGTGTAAACATGAACTGCTGCCACTCTGCTGTTACCTCTGTACAAATGATGACATTCTTTATATTTGTGAAGTCACAGAGCCACTTTTGAGATTTTAAGTATTTTTCCTCTGTTTATTTGATAAGTTTTTCTGCATAGTTGCCTAGTTTGAGCATTATTTGGCTTGTTAAACTTGATTTCTGTATTAGTAGCTGTATTTAGAGCACAACCAAAAGATGTATACAGAATTTCCTGTTTGCACTTAATTTTAAAATCATTTTTTTCTCAAAATTTGCATATTTTCTGTCTTTGACCTAGCACTCTTGTGTGGGGTCATTTACTGCACTGTTATAACTTGATATTACTTGTGAACCTCTGCTATCTCTGAAAAAACAAAAACAAAAAAAAAATCTTGCTTTTTTCCCAACTTTTCTGAGATTTAAAAAAGTTCAAGTTACAGGCTTGCTGTTCTTGAACTGTTTTGTAAGTTTCTGTGAGGCCATTTTTGCTTGGGCTAGAGGAAAGTCTCTCTGTTGATCAGTGGCAGTGAAAAACATTGAGCTGCTTCCCTGCCCCCGTGGGAGTGGTTACTGACTTGAAACTGTAGTTTTATTGGCCGTTTTGGGTCAATTCCTGGCTCTTTCCAGCCCCTGCTATCAAGCACGCTTTAGAGTGCTTTAGCGTGATTTAGCTCTGAGTTGCCACTAGAGCAGCATCGGGCAGCGCTTTAACAAGGTTAAACTTTTTCTGGCTCCATAAAGTCTGTTCTTCATTTTTTCCCTTAGAACTGCTCTACTAGTAATCTAAACAGTATATCCCTTAACTAAAAAGCGCAGCACTTGTTCCTAAAAGCATTTACTTGTCTTAAAAGCATCTTCTTTTCAGGTTTAGCATTTCTGTATTATACAAAGTCCCTCACTAGCAAACCCCCCCCAGGAGTACCCACTTCCTTACTAAGACCTCTCTTATTCAGTTACACCCCTAACTTCTAAATTTCTCTAGCATGTCGAAGGGCCAGATGCTGGCGTCCTCTCCTGTCCAGTTGGTGAATTTGGGAATATTGAGGCAATGTTACAATTGCCTCATGTACACTGACAACCCTCTCCTCCTCCCACATAACACAAATACTTGCGAGAGATGCAGCTATTTAGCCAAACTGGAGGCTGAGCTCTCTCAACTCAGGACTGGCAAGACCAGACAGGAGGAGAAGGCAACTACACACACCACAAAACCAGTCTCACATAAAGCTATCACAACACTGAATCAAACACATAAACACACAAAGTCATACTCGGAGGCTCTGAGCAAAAATTTACCTAAACAGCAGAGGCCTCCAAAGCAGACATCCAAGCAACTGCCACCTCATGACACACCACAGGCAACACATAAACCACAAAATCAGTGTGCAAAGCAGTCACAGCCCTTAAGGCCAAATACAACACCAAACATACTTGTCATAGGTGACTCCATAGTCAGACACACTGACGTCCCACTCACCAAGCTGAACAAGGAGAGGATCACAGTAAGCTGCCTATCGGGTGCTAGAATCCGCCACATAACACAAGCACTCGGGTCACTCCACGGCAGGTACAAATATGACACAGTCATTGTCCATGCTGGTGTGAACGACCTGAGACATACCTCCCTGGACTACATGAAAAGAGACATAGAGGAGCTCTCTGATTATGTAGCCCAGGCAGGTAACCCTGACCCTGAGCAGTATCCTTCCTTCACCAAGAATGATGCCACAACATAGAGACAAGATGATCAGCTTTAACAATTGGCTTAATTTCTGGTGTCATTCAAAGGGGATCCAGTGTCTGTCTGCCTGGGATGACATGCTTGACAAGCCACGCTGCTTCGCAAGGGACGGCTTGCACCTGTCACCCCTGGGATTCCGGATATTGGTTAAGGATCTTGCCACCCCCATAGTGCCTTTTTTAGGCAAGGCTCAAATTCTAAACCTACCACCCTAGAAAACAAAAATGGGAAGAAACTAAGGGTAATGCTGCTCAATGCCAGAAGTCTAAATCTCAAAATGCACGCTCTCGAGGCCCTTCTCAGTATGGAGAACATCGATGTCTGTGCTGTGACTGAAACCTGGTTCAAGGCTCTTGAGAGCACCCTGGCACTATCAGGTTTTACCTCATATCATGCGTTCTGGCCCCAAAACCCGGACCACACCACAAAAGGAGGGGGTGTATCCATATTCATCAAGGATACCCACACCTCCAGGTTGGTGGCAACGCCAAGCATCGGAAACCATCCAGGTGCAATTAACCATAGGCAAAACTGCTCTACAATTTGTAGCATGCTACAGGCCACCCTCTCAAACTCAGGAACCCCACACAGCCTTCCTGAAGACACTGGAGGGTATAAATGTATCTCCAAACACCATTATATTGGGTGACTTCAACTACCCGACTATAGACTGGGAACATTACTCAAGCCCCAACTTTCTAGCCCAAAGGTTCCTGGAGTTCATAAATTCAAATGCCATGGAACAACTAGTCACCGTTCCCACAAGAGGAGAAAATATACTAGATCTCATCATCACAAACATGGGGACAAAATGCTCCACACGGAAGTATATCCCTCATTGGTGAGATCAGATCACAAACTTATCTCACTGGAAATCCACATCCGCCCCACCCCAAACAAAAAGACCACAGTGAAGAACTTCTCTAAAGCAAACTTCACACTACTCAAGACTGGTGTGGTATCCTTCAAGGCCCCCGAGCCAGTGGAAACCACAACCCAAGCTGCGGAAGCCCTTACAAATGCCTTCTACGAACACCTCCAGGACTGCATGGATCAGGCAATCCCTAATAAAACCAAGACTCTTTCCACCAAAGGCAAACGTCCAGTCTGGTGGACCCCAGCCATAAACAAACTTTACAATAAGAGCAGAAAGCTGTTACATGATAGAGCAAAATCCATAAAAGAGAAGACACCCTTGATCATTATTAGTAAAAAAAATGAGCACTCATAAAATCATCCAAGGCCAAATTTGAGAGAAAAATTGCAATAGATTCAAAAGACAATCATAAGGCCTTCTTCAGCTATGTTAGAAACCTGGGTGGAAACTCCCAGATATGCGCAAAATTAGTCCAAAATGATGCAAAAATCACTGAACCCACAGACATTGCCAACATACTGGCAGACAGGTTCAGTGCAAACTTCACCCCCCTCTCCCCCCCAAAAGGAGAGATAACTATCCCAGCGGAGTGTAGCCTCCAAGACATCTCTAATGCGCAAGTGAAAGCTGCTCTCTCTAAAGCTAAAAACACAGCATCAATGGGACTGGATGGTGTCCCCGGCTGTGTGCTACACGAACTCAACGAGGAACTAAACCCGCATATAAGGCAGCTGTTTAATCTTAGCCTTACCACAGGATACGTGCCCAAGGAGTGGCGTCACGGCAACCGTGGTCCCACTCCACAAAGGCGGTACCTCTACGGACCCTGGAAATTACCGCCCCATAAGCTTAACAAGCCTGGTCTGCAAAGCTATGGAGAGGATCATAATGGAACTCATAAACAAAGACATAGGGGACTTGCAGACATTGGACCCGACCCAGTTTGGCTTTGTCAAGGGCAGATCATGCCTTTTGAACTTGGTCGACTTCTTCGAAACAGTCACCAAGGCCATTGATGAGGGAAAAACAGTCCATACAGCCTACCTTGACCTTGCAAAAGCTTTCGACACAATACCCCACTCGGGTATTATAGAGCAACTTACCAGCTTAAATGTAAACCCATATGTTACAAGATGGGTTGCAAACTGGCTAAAGGACAGAACCCACAGGGTTAGAGTTGCTGGTGCCATGTCAGACTCCAAGCCGGTCACAAGTGGTGTCCCACAGGGCTCAGTCCTTGGCCCCCTGTTGTTCGGCATCTACTTCTCAGAAGTACAGGCAAACATAGGTGGACTATGGCTGACAAAGTTTGCAGATGACTGCAAACTGGGCGCCATAGTGGAAAGTACATCGGGCACAGATATCCTTCAGAGGGGTCTCACAGAAACTGATAACGGGTGCCAGAGCCATGGCCTGAAGTTAAATGCCAAAAAATGGCCTTTGGGAAAAACAAGGTAACCCCAAGCTACCATATAGGTGGCAATCCATTAAGCACAGAAGAGGTTATCAGGGACCTGGGGACCCAGGTTGACAGTGGCCTTTCTTTTGACACTCACATTGCTAAAGTGGTTAGAAAGACCTTCTACATTGCCCACCAGATCATGAAGGGATTCACATCCAGATCAAGTGAGGTCATTGTTCCCTTGTACTCTTCACTTATCAAACCAATGATCGAGTACAATGCCCCATTCGGGATGTATCTCACCCGACACCTGCAGCAATTGGAGAGACCCCAAAAGTTCCTCACCAAAAGGATAAAGGGACTCCAAAATCTGTCATATGCTGCCAGACTGAAGAAACTCCAGCTCTATTCAGTCACATACCGCCTGCTCAGAGGTGACCTGTGCCTGACATACAAGGCCATGTCCAACCCGGAATTAATGGACATGCTCCACCTCAAAAAATCCAAATCTACCAGATCCACTAGAGCAAGCGACTTAAACCTTAGCACGGATATAAATAGGACATGCTGGAGGGATAGATTTGTCACCCAGAGACTCCCTATGCTGTGGAATAAAATCCCAGTCCATGTGAGGCAGAGCACCTCGCTGGCTCTGTTCAAGAGAAATCTTGACCAGTGGATGGGAGATCGTAGGTTTACCCCGGGAATCATCTCTGTGTCACTGCTGGACAGAGGCACAACAAACTAATGGGCACAGTATTTTTTAACATAAGGGGTGGCGTAAGCCACAAAACTTTGGGCTAGGCTTATAAATGCCTTAGGGCAGATAGCCTAGTATAAACCTATGAACCTATGAACTGTAATTCATTAACTCATGAAATGCTGAGGGCATTCAGTACTTCCGCACTTAAGTAAAGCACTACAGCAAACTTATGTATCAAAAGAAAAATGTGATTATTATTTATTTGATACCTTATGACATCACTCCACAGGAGTCAGTGAACACTCAGGCATGACTTTAACTAACAATACCATGAGTAACTTTGTAAAAGAAAAAAAAAACATTTTAAAGATGAGAAAGAATGTCAGGTGAAAAGTGACATCAGACCATGCACTGCACAGCACAGCATGCAGATATCACTGTATGCATCAGTTATACTCTGTGTCATTTACAAGAAAAGAATCGCTGATCTGAATATCATGGACCAGAGTTCTGCACTACACGCGGCCTCTTAACCTTGTGCAGCTATATACCATGAACGTGCCAGTCTCATCGATAACCTTATTACTGCTGTTGGCTGGCCATCATTAGTCATAGTGCGACTGTTATTGGGAGCTGCAGTGACAGCATGGTTTCACTTCACCACTAGACCAGCACATGGACATCCTATGCAGAATGCAACATGTAATAAACATCCTGGATGTAGTACTTCAGTCATACAGACTCATCCACATACCTGAAATGGCTTTTCAGGAGGCCATCTTGATGACAATACAGGTATGGGGAAGGGATGTTTTACAGGGCTCCTGTGTAGCTACACGTAGATTTCTCACTGGTGCCATGAGCCATGGGTACAGTGGATATCCAGTATACCTGAAAAACACACAAAAAAAAGGAGGCAAAGGTTGGGGGACAGAGAGAGAGAGAGAAAGTTTTGTATTCAGCAATGCATTTTAATATCAATAACTAAATATAAAAAGAACCTTATTTTTCCACTTAGCAGGAATTTGACCACTGGCATTCTACTATGCAGGAAATGGAAGTAGACAGAACTTGTGTGTGCAAGATATGGGCATCATATGCACTGCCAAGATGCCAGGCAGAGACGTTAGTGAAGACCAAACATGAATCACACACTACCTGACAATTGATGGAATGGTAGCCCTTCCTGTTGTGGTACTGCTCCCCCAGTGGAACAGAAGGGGCATTATTTGTAATATGAGTACACTCTATCTCACTGAATACCTCAGGGAAACATGCCACCCCATAAAAGAGACTCATAGTCCTGGCTCTATCCTGAGGTGATGTACATTCACACATGCCAAGAGTACATACAGAAACTGCTGCAGTATTTTTGAGTCAGAAGCCAGTGGGATTCCCAATGTGTTCCCAATCTGTCTCTGGTAGGTCCCAATGCAAGTATAGTGAGAGCTAAACATACTCTTGTGTCTGCAGTGATAAGTCCACACATTCCTCCAGTACTCATATGAAAGACATAAATGCCCTCTAATAATCTTATAATGTCCCTGTCCACTCTGAACCTATCAAGGATTTTCTGAAAGTCAAAGTTATAATGTGGTAACTTTAGTTTATATATATATATATATATATATATATATATATATATATATATATTTTTTTTTTTTTTTTGGCCTGCAAGCATCATTGGGGCAAATAGTTTTGAACAAGCCAAAACAAGCAACTCACACTTGGAAATAGCAAAACTAGCAGCAAGTGACAGCATTTTCATAGAGTGCAACACAGACAGATTTAGCGGGACTCCCCTTTATATAACGCATCTACGGACAGAGTGAACATGTGGCAAAATTTCACTAGGAATCGCAAATGGTGTACAGTATACTTCATTAGTATTGCTCCTCATTTACATCTCATTATTAGTACATTTGCATATTTGCGCAAATGGCCTCTATGGTTCATAGCTAAGCTGCGATCATTCACAGACATTGCAAACAGCCTAAATGAATTTGTGTAAATTATTATTAGCACCCTCAGTCTCTCATATTTACACTCACGTTTCATGCTCATGAATTGTCAAGATTTTCTCAGAATGTCCAGATTTCTGCCCCATATTTTTGGTCTCTTCCTCATAAAATATGTGTTTTTCTGCCAAAATCATTAAAGACTGAAGTTGGCATACATTTGAGTTTCCGACTCCCAGTCCTTCAGAAAATGCAGGTGAACTCAAATCCTGTTATTCCAACAACTTTTTTAATTTATAATAGGAAGTCTGGGACTCATTATTAACACAGACAGCAGGAACAAATTAATCATCACTGTTGTTTGCTGGTTAGCACTGGCAGATTTGACTGCCTAGCATGAGACTTGACCTTAACAAGGTATGCAGGGAGTGCTTAACATTTGTTAAGATTGGGTTTCACACTACAGTAGTGCTTAACTGATTTGCCTTTTACAAGATATCCGAGCATAACCACTGTGCTCCATGCACTACAAAACTGTTATGCATCCTTAAAACCTGTTATGATTAGATATTATTGCACACAAGTAAATGACCGTCTTATTTTTCTTCCAAATTCAGGATATAATCAGCACACTCTACAATATAATTTTTTTCCCATTTTTCCACTTAACTTCCTATTCCTGTGCCCTTCATCCTTATCAGATCCTCTGTTAATACTGCCATCCCTTTCCAAGCTATATAAGGAGATCTTATTCCCTTAGTTGTCTACACTTGGTGAATGCATTTCTAAATAGTTTAGTCTCACATATACTTCTTGAGATTCCCCCAGCAGGTTTTGCAGTGTTACAGTTATGTAAGTGAGCTCCGTTATGCTTTTAATCCAGTTTTGGAAAATAAATATGAATATGCTACTACTGCTGAGCAGTCCAGTAAATACAACTGTTTTACTTTACTTTTAGCAGTGGCATTGTTACCTGCTCATACACTATTGTCTAATATCTAAACTGGTCTAACCTACAATCGTGTCTATGAATACCTACTAAAAGAAACATTTATTTGTCTGATTTTAGCCTGAACTGTAGTTAAAAACAGGTTGCCAGAGGAGTTCACTTACTGGTTTAAAAAAACAAATAAATTAAAAAGTACTGTATTATTCCTAGAACATTATCATGCAGAATAATGTCTTGCTGCAAATCTCTTAAACTATTATTTCCTTTAAGAGGCTTTTTTTTCATAAAAATTAACATTTAGCCTTTGGCTTCCCTGCCAAGCTCAAAATCCCCCTTTCTTTCCTTTGAGGCATAATGCCATGAATGATAACAGGTTTTATATCGGTCACTGTCTTCATACTATACATAGAACCACCATAAATAAAATCCTCAGCATTTTGTTAATTAGGCCATCCTAATCAATTTATTGCAGCAATAGGGAGTGAAGACGTAGCTGTTTAGAATACACTCTCAGCAAAAAGCTGTTTTTTCCATTGAAGAGGAATGGTTTTCTGTTTCAGTTGTGCTACAACAACTATAATTATCAGCATTTGCTGAACAATTGTGCAGTGAAAGATAATAAGCAGTTGCTACATGTGCTGTAATAAGGAAGTAATTTTCTAGGTGAAATAAATCTTTATTAATGAATATTTAAGCTTAACAATTTTCTAATGTTGTGGGACTACTCATATAAATGCAGTACTGCATTTCAAACTCTAAAACATGTCACCAATATTTAAATGCGTGCGCGCGCACACACACACACACACACACACGCACACACACACACACACACACACGCACACATGCAAAATCGCACTCACAAGTCATTATTGCACATGCAATCAGATTTTATAAATCTACTTTTCCTAACTATTAAGAAATGTCAGCTAAAAAAACTGATCCTCTTCCTTGTGTTTAACTAAAGGTTAAAGGTTTATTATGACCTGGTGACTGTTTATATGTTTATGAGTTTTTTTTATAAATGTACCAGCTTCTGTTAATTCCCCGGAGTAAACATAAATAAAGATGTTTCTTCATCTTTCATGAGTTTATCCTGTACTAATACACTGAGGGGACTATAAACCTAAATGGAAACAACTGGACATACAATTTCTTTTGCATTTGTTTGACTTCCAGTTACTGCTTTCTAATGTTAACAGGAAGTGACATTTTTTTTTTTTTAATGAAATTGGTAACACTGTTTGAATGGGTTCAGGGTCCTAGGCAGTGAGACATTCCCCTGAGTTACATTTGACTGGGGAGACATGGCTGAAGTGACAGTCAGTTGCAGAAAAATATGGCTGTTTGCAAATTCCCTGTGGGCAAAGAGAAGCACATACTGCCATGCTCAAGGCTTTAATAAACAAATGCATGAAGGCAGAAGAAGTAATGAGTGTTGTGCTCAGTGTAGAGTACATACTTATGTAACTACAACATGTAGAAGTGTGCTACAGCATGGAGGAAATCCTGCAGGGTACTGTAGTCACATTTTTGCTCCAGTATGCATTTTAGGTAATGTTCCCTAGAGAATGTAAAGGGGGTAATGGTCCACACACACACACACCAATTATAAAGGTACTGCCCATTATGCACTGCATTTGTACTGCCACTGACATGCCCTCTGGCCAGCCTGCTGCAGATGCCTGCCATATTGCTTGCTATCTCATGTTCCCTTGAGGACAATGGACATTCCCCCTTAGACTTTGGTTCTTGAAGTTGTGGGCATGGCAACACATTCTTCTCTTTGCCCACAGGGAATTTGCAAACAGCCATATATCTCTGCAGCTAACTGTCACTTCAGCCATGTGTCCCCAGTCAAATGTACCACAGGGATATGTCTCGCTGCCTAGGTTCCTGAACCCGAGTCTAACATATGCCATACTGCAACCATTACTACTGAAGCTCTGACAGATACCTAACATTTCAGCATGATATTTTGTGCATAACATGCCCTTCTAGTTGAAGATATCCATGAAGTGTGACTGCACACCACGCAATAGGTCTTAAGATAAAACTTGGGTTTCAGAAGTATATGTTTACCAACATAAACTGGCATGAGAGCTTGAATGTGCACATGGCTTTGTCCACAGCTACTCCTATATCTATTCAATTATGCTATCTCCCTTTACATATGTGTAAGTTAATGTATTATACAAAGGAATGAACATATATTAATTACCATAAGCTTATGGTTGTTAAATCATTGCTGATTTCCTATAGACGATACGAGTGGATACAGTTGTCTAGTGTTTCCTCTCTTTTTTGTATAAGAAGATTACACAGAATATATTGAACCATGCTGAAATAATAAAATATTAAATAAGCCTTTCAGAGCAAGAAATTTCAATAAATATCAATTTTTTCTTAGATAATGCATATTATTTATAGATCCACACAATCTTTAAATGGCGTTTTTCATAAAATGATGGTAACTAGGGAAAGAAAGAAAGAAAGCAAAACTCTGGCACAATAGTAATACAGAAATACTTCTAACTAGTATAAGAATAAAATTACTGCTGGGGTGCCTTCTGTGCGGAGTCTGCATGTCCTCCCTGTAGTTGTGTGGGTTTCCTCCCACATCCCAAAGACATGCTGTATGTGTACTGGACACTCTAAATTGGCCCTAGGTGTGAGTGTGTGTGTGCGTTTCTGCCTTCTGTGGAAGGTTGGGCACCAGGCTGGCAACTCAACACTGTAAAACTCCACTGCCAATCATGAGCGGAAAGATGATCCGCTGTGACGACCCCTAACCGGGAAAAGCTGAAAGAAGAAGAAGAAAATTACTATCATTGGCTGGATTGTGTCACACACAAAGTCTACGTGATGTCACTACTTGTGATCTGTCCTTGATGAAGGCCCATGTAGAAATAGGAGAAAAACACAGGAAGGAAAGTGGAAGAACAATTGTACTCTTTTCTTAGGAGTAGACAAAGAATAAGCAATAATTGCAACCAGAATATATTAGATACTAGCTACACTGGTCACATGTAATGCCATATTTCCCATATGCCCTTAATGGAAGGCTTGGTCATAGCCTACATAGTTGCACACAATCAGCTATAGCTCAAGTATGAAAGGTTCAACTGCAACCTGTGAAGATTGCCCCAAACCCTACTTTCAGGCATACAATGATACTGCTGCTCCCTGATGTAAGAGCACTGATACCTCTATTCCCACTGCACCCTACTGGGGGTTACCTTAGGTAATGTGTGTGACTCTACAACTCAGGTTAGTCATGAATGAACGGGTGGTAGAGTGCTGATGGTAGGCAGAGTTTGGGGGCAATGCAGAAGCATGGACAATGTATAACACTTAAAACAGTTGTCTAAACCAAAATAGGTTTTTATATCTCCTAAATTCAATTTGGGATCCCCAGTATGGAATATAAGTATTGCCTTTGGATCATTCATGGATAGGTTTGGAGATTATCACTCAATTAATGCTATAAGAGATTAAGGCAACACTAGGTTGTACAACAATAATCCTGCCCATGCCCCATACAGCATGGGTTTGAGTGCTAGCTTTGACACTGGAACAGCTGTCAGGAAAAGATGGGAGTGAGTGGTAGAAAGCATTTCTACCATCTTGGGTAAGGATGATAGTGGCTGAAAACCATCCATTGCAACCAAGCTAATGGGAGGCTTACCTGCCACTCAATAGAAGCAGTCCCGAGGCATAAGGCAGGTCCTGCCAAGTCAATGGTGATAATCGTCAACTGTATTTCTGTGTGTGTGAGTGTGAGTGCGAGTGTGTGTGTGTGTGTGTGTGTGTGTGTGTGTGTGTGTGTGTGTGTGTGTGTGTGTGTGTGTGTGTGTGTGTGTGTGTGTGTGTGTGTGTGTGTGTGTGTCAAAGTATACATACTTAGAGGATGACATTATAGGCCATTATGCTCACATCAGCTATACGTCAGTATGATTAAGTCCTTAAGTAGAAAAGATGGAAAAACATTGAAAAATGCCTACAAAAAGGCCTCTGCAGTTGGTTCTCACCTCGTGGGATAGATTATGTCCTTTCACCCAATGCTGACCATGTATACAGACAGACTGTTAGGAGGCCAATGGATGGTAGCCACTGGAGACCAAAAGAAAATAAATAAATACATACATACAAATAATGCTACTGGAGATTTACAGAATACCAGACTTCAGAGGTCACATTAGCTACTCTTGATAACCAGGCATGCAATGTATGCAGATGGACACTATAATCTGCTTAGCAGAGATAAGGAGTGAAGTGTGAGTGACTGCAAATTCCACATAAAGTATGATATGACCCTGCCTCAGTCTGTTCCCTTTGTACCATGCAAAAAAAAACACACCTTCAGGATCTTCATTTATACTATTATTTCTTGCAACAAAACTTACATTACATTACACTCAATAGAATAAAAGGTAATGCAAATATATTTCAGAGCACAAACAACTCCATTATAAGATGTCTACACATTATATGAATGAATGATTCAGTTTATCTACGAACCATTCCAACAGTTTGGGTTGAAGGTGGTAGAGAGGTGTGCTGTAGATGCAAGAACAATCTCTACATGGCATCTTAGGGGGACATGGGTACCGTTTTACCTTAGACATGACCAACTTTTTGAAACGGACAACTGGCATGCAGATGGGATAAACCAGTTTACCCGAAACATGAAACCTATCAAGTGATATGATCTGTGGGATGTGTGAAAGTGTCTAACATGACTGAAGCATTAATTCAACATAGCCTAAATGGAGATTCTAGAAGTGTCACTGCAACAGATAAGCACTGTTGTACATGACAAGGTAGGATAGGACCCCACCCGAGCCATAACTGTTGTCTTGTAATGGCAATACAAGGACTGGCACGTGGTTCTTCTCTGGACCTGAAAATTACTTTGCAATTATGACTGGGTGAAGGTTGGGTCTGTGACATCTGCTAGAAGTGAAAAGTGGGGGGGGTTTAACTTAGACGTCAGACATTAACATTGTCTATGACAGCCTGGACTGGGGCTTACATGTCAACTGCTACGACTGTGAAAATGAGATGGTACTACATATGCAATTGTATGTTGGTAGGATTTTCTACGAGTTCCAGCTAGGAGAAAAGAACAGAATATTTAGTAGAGTTTTATGTCATGCCACCGGGATGAATGGTAAATAATAAAAGACTTAACCCATGCTTGATTCTTCTAATGAAGCTTAGGGAATATCTATAATTTGGAAGCTATCATTTATTTGACTTTCAAAGCAGAAGCTGAAGTAGCAGTTCAGAATACCTTTGTCAGAAAAGACACAGGCAGTGGAAACAAAGAATAAATACTCTGAAATTCCCTTATCACTGACATTCTTATATTTTAAGAAAAGGAAAGAGCACATACGTATTCATGTTCACATGTGTATATTGTGGTACAGTTGTCCATTAATGCTGCATAGCACTGAGCCTTTTTAAGGCTAATGCAGGCAGGAATGTAGGAGTAAGGTAGAAAATTAATAGGCTAATTACTCAGCTCTGAGTTTGATTCCAGACTAGAGGCTTTTGGATATTTTCAGTTTTTGAGTTAGGCTCCTAAACTAACATTACTTCTTCTGTTCTGGTCAGTTTCTGGACATAATAGGCCAAATTCTTAAGGGCTTTCTCTAAGTGTAAGTTACCTACTGATATTTACCTGCCTGATTCCAAAAGACTTGTTGTTGGAGTATGTGACTCAATCTAGTGTAAGTCTGCTTATGGGGTGGTTGTTGTGGGGGGGGGGGTTATAGCATAAAGGCTAAGATCTTAACCTAACAGATACAAGGTACAATGTTTGATTATGATCTATAGATGTTTGCTAGGCTTCCAATAGCCTAATATTTGCCTATTTACCTATGAACCTATGAAAGTCACTTACACATACAACAAGTCTTCTGGAAATGGTACACAGGAGTAAGTTACACTAAGAATAAATCTTTTGGAATCTGGTCCAATAATGTCCAGCCTTCAAAAATCATTACATAAAACTCACATTTTTGTATTTCTACATCATAATACCAAGACGATATGGATAAATTTTGAAACACATGTAGAATGAATTTTGAACAGGTACAGAAGCAAGCACAGCCATTGTAGGCTGGGGGAGCATCCACTCTTTACGGTTGCTTGGACAGTAATACATTTGCTGAATTTCTCTTAACTCAGTACCTCACCGTTCATGAAGAAATGAATGAATAATTGGTTCTTACCCCACCCAGTGTCTTGAGTGGTTTGGGAGATGAATCATTGATCAGTCAAAAAGGGCTTAATGGTCAACAGACACTAGGACTAAACAATGAAAGAAACAATAACATTGTGCCCATTCACATGTTGCACATTTCCACATATGCGTTTATTAACATGAGATGCATTCAGTGCAAGACAGTGTAAGCAATCTCACTTGAAAAGATAAATACACAATTATATGAGCATAAATATTTTTTGCAGCACTAAATTCTCTTTATATCACGAGACCATGTTTGTCAGTTACAGGTTGCTATCATATTTTGTGTCATCTTTTATTTGTTTTTAATATCTCATGCATTACCCAGTTAATGTTAACACAAATATACGAATATGTTCCATATAATATTGGTTGGTTTACTGTAAAACAAGCACCTTATTGCTGAAATGCATTTAGCCAAATGACTGCAGTACCACTATGCAGCACCCTGTAATGCTTCATATTAATCAGTCCTTTGATAAACAGTTACTGAAACTGAAGTTGTTTTCAAGGGACAAGTGATTCAAATAAATAATAATGTCTTACGAAGTACTGTATATTTTTTCACTTGAATGAGTTTTAAATACTTCCATAAAGCAATTTCTCAATTGAAGACTAGCATCATTTCTTATGAAATAGTCGTTTTCATATATTAACAAACTGAACACATGAATAGTCCCCATTAATGTAAATGAATATACTAAATGGCATTCTTGATACACTGCTTTCTAAAAAGTTGCAGGGTAAATATTTTATTTTCTAGGGAGTACAGTGTTTTATAGGGATTACAATGCAGTGTAACATAGTTTGCTTAAGTATGTATTTATTCTTCTGTATTTTAAAACATTTACAATCCAGTAAAATGGTCCAGTAACTATTTTCAAAAATGATCCACAAGGAAGCAAAGCAAAGTGTATATGTGTGTGGTGTGTGTGTGTAAGACTATGTAAATAGTTAATATAAGCTGATACCTGAAAAAACTGCTTATCATTAGATATAAATATATTTATATCTATACATATGTGCAGGTGTGTGTGTGTGTGTGTGTGTGTGTGTGTGTGTGTGTGTGTGCATACATTTGTGAGTATGTATAGATATAGATATATGTAAGAGAGTATCTTGAATCATCTAGTACAAAAGTCATCTCAATTTAGCAATTGAAGCAAACTACGAATCGAATTATGGCACAAAATTATGCATACTTCACAGACACAAGTTCAGTCAAGCCACATTCACACATGCACGCACACACACACACACCGATATATATACATACATATATGTATGTGTGTGTGTGTATATATATGTATGTATGTATGTATATACATATATATATATATATATATATATATATATATATTTATATATATTAACGCATATAAAACTATCAAAACATTTTTTGACTTTTTTTGCAGGAGGCAATTGCAGCATGATCTCCATATGTGCACCTCTGACACCCATGGTGTTTAAATATACCAACTCCAGGATTGCAGAGCATTGAGGAAAGAAACAGTCCATAGTCCTGGTTTATTATGTTGCAGAAAATAAAGAAAAGTGCCTTTAATAAAAAAGATGGCAAAAGGAAAAATAAAACACATTCAGTAGTTAAACCAAAGAGAAACATAACAAAACCAGATTACCAGGAGACTAAAATAAGGCAGTACATCATATTCTTACAAAAGAGATAGAAAAATCTTAAATGCTGCTTACCCAACTAATGTTCAACTAAACAGATCTGTCAGCAAACCATGCAAACAAAATTTCATTTTATTACTGTGAACACTTCACAGTTTCACAGATTAGTGACAATGTCAAAACCATTTCACTATATATCTATGGGTCCCCATGAAAACATCGAATTACCAGAATATTGAAATCCGCTTTATCGAGATGACTTCAGCTAATCTTCACTACATCAAACTCCCGGAACAATAAAAACTAACCCCGGGTAAACAGCCACCTGACCACAAGAACAAAACAACAAAGAGCGAAACAAGAAAACCCTCCAAGTGGTGGGCTACACCCCCCCCATTTGGGGGGGGCACCACTCCCCACACCCCTACAAACTAAATATACCAACTCAGAGATCACACTATAGTAGGGAAAGGACAAGATTCAAGAATGTGGCCAAGTGGTTCTTTTTCTGTGGTTGATTTTTGCTGTTCCAAGAGTTTGATTTAGTGAAGATTCAGTGAAGTCATCTCCATGACGTGGGTTTCCATATTCTGGTAATTTGATGTTTGGAAAAGGACCCATATGTGTGTATGTGTGTGTTTGTATATACATATATATATATATATATATATATATATATATATATATATATATATATATATAAAATAATCGAAACCGCAAACACGGACATTTAACAGGTAAGAGTTTTAATTTCGCTAATCATGCCTACCATGTTTTAGTAAGTGTGGCAGTGTTATGCATGTGTGGTAGGCATGATTAGCGAAATGTAAACCTCTTACCTGTTAAATGTCCATGTTTGCGGTTTCGATTATTTCATGTGTCGGTGGAGTGAATGTCGATATCCCGACTTGTCGGTGTACTGACATGAACCCATATATATATATATATATATATATATATATATATATATATATATATATATATATATATATATATACATTTCTGCCTTTCTCTGTCTCTCTTGTTTTATATATATATATATATATATATATATATATATATATATATATATATATATATATATACATACATACATACACATATTCGGACATGTGTATATACATATATATAAACTAATACATAAATAACATACAAAAAAATGCTTTTGAATAAAAGACAAGATGAAAACATAGAAGCAATGAAGAAATATTTGTGAATGTAGGAAGATTTTGTGCTATGGGCCAGAGTTTATAGTACTAGGAATGGAAGGGGTTGAACATGTCTTTAATGTACTATAAGGTTTATTTCCTTAATACTTTGTAGCTAGGGAGAGCGAATGAAAGGACTGAGTAAAGTGTCTTATACATTTGGCATAGCTTAAGGTTAATGGAGGTTTGTAATTAAAGGGATAGAACAGAAGGTTAGCATAAATAAATAAAATATTGCAGTAGGAATACTGTGATGCTGGAAGCATTTGCCCTAGTGGAATTCAGATAGATGAATGCGAAGGTCTTTCATCAACAGAAAGTAGGTTGTCTGACTTCTAACTGTAGGATTAAAATGTCCACAAAGCAGGAAATCACTTGCAATTGTGGTTAGTAATTAAATTGTGTGTCTTTGAGAAGAGATAAATAATGTGAAGGTTGAAGTTAATTGTCTTTCTGAGGTCAGGATTCACCAGATCATGCAAACACTCAGGTCACTTACCCTTAAGTACCAGTATGACTCACTCATAGTTCATGTGGGCATGAATGTCCTGAGATGTACCTCCTTGGACTATATGAAGAGGGAGAGACGTCACTGAGCTCTTAGAATATGTGTCTTGTGCAGGTATGAACCTAGCACTAAGCAGCATTCTACCATCTCCAGGGCTGATGTCACAATACCAGCAGAAACTGATATATTTTAACAATTGGCTTAGCTACTGGTGTCATTCCAAAGGGGTCTAATACTTGTCAGCCTAGGAGGACATGGTTGATGGATCACGTTACTTTGTCAGGGAAAGTCTTCACCTGTCACCTCCAAGCTTTTGTACATTGGCCAAAACATTCTCCTCCCTTATAGTGCCTTTTTTTAGATATTGCCAAACAAACCTTCCTATGTAACAAAAACTACTCATGACAAGCTAAAAGTTTTACTGCTCAATGCTAGAAGCCTCAGCAAGAAACTGCACTCCCAGGAAGCTCCATGGAATGCAATCTAGCAGTGCATGGCTATAATCCCTTTCATACATTCTGATGACACACTGAACATGAAAAAGCAAAATGCTGAGGTACATCTATCTGCATAAGGGATAAGCACACATCATGGCTGGTCAAACTGTATGACATGCTTGAGCTACTCTGTGCCCAACTATGGGGAAATCCATTTGCATATTCTTGGCTAGTTACAGGTCCCCCACTATGAACCAAGAAACCTACACATCATATCTAACGTTACTAGAATCTCTTACCATCCAGCCCAATACCATTCACGATGGGTGATTTTAACTACCTGCTCCATTAATTGGCAGGCATACATGTTCACTAACATGCAGGCCCAAAGATTTCCTGACTTGGTAAATTCAAATGTCCTGGAACAACTAGTCTGCACTCCCACTAGGGGAACAAATATCCTAGATCTGGTACACTCAAATATGGGAGACTGTAGTGGGAGCATGACCAGGATGTGCTCTAGTTAACAGCAATTTTTCTAAGCTCTGCCACTTCAGAGATTTATGACAGGATTTGTTTTAAATTTGATCAACCCTAAGTATCTTATATGATTATATCAAAACATTTTACACAGGTTTTGATTTTTTCCTGTCAAATAGTTTCTGATAATTTTCTCTCATCATTCTGATTGAAAAGATGAACTGCGGTGGTGGTGCTGCGGTAGCGTTGTCGCCTCACAGTAAGATTTTGTCCTGTTCGATTTTCAGCTAGAGCATCTTCTGTGTGGAGACATGCGTGAATGGGCGTACCTTCGTTGAAGGTTGTTCATCAGGGCTGGCAACTCGGCATGTAAAAATCTACTGCCAATCATTAGCAGACCAGAGTTCCACTGTGGTGACCCCTAACTGGGAAAAGTCGAAAGACACAACATTCTGATTGAAAAGATGAGCTTCTCTAAGTCTAATTCTCAAGAAACTGCAGTTAAAAAGGAACTACAATCTCTTCTAACAAACATTCAGAAACTGTCACAGAAGAATGGATATGAAAGTGGACAACTTTAAAGAAAAATGTTCAAAGCAGATGGACTTATTGCATGAAGATCTTTAACAGCAAAAATCTCATATCTCTGGAATAGAACAGGCTCTAAATGATATGGATGGAAGAATACAGGAAGGAGAAAACAACACTGACTTTTGCTAAAGCAGAATAACCTACTCCAACATAAAATAGAAAATTTGGAGAATAGATTAAGCAGAAACAATATTAGAATTTTTGGTCTACCTGATAACATTGAAGGCAACAGCAGGGTTAATTTTTTAACTACTTGTCTGCCCAAAGTGTTAGATCTCCCTGAGGCTCTTTCATATGGCATTGAAATGGCACAGAGATCCCTTGCTTCACATACAAATAATAAAAACAGTTCAGCCAAATCTGTAATGGTGAGATTTCTCTCAACTTAGGATTAGGACTTGGTCCTTAAAACTGCATGGTCCAAATCACCTATCAAATTTAATGACATTACCATTCATTTTGGCAATGATTATTCTTCTGCTGTTATTTCTAAAAGGAAACTTGTTCTCCCATTAATCAAAGAAATAAAGAAGAATCGAATAAAAACTCATCTCTTGTTTCCAGCTAGACTGAAGTTATTTCTAGATGACGGTCCTAAAATATTTGATAATTTAGACTCTGCTGTGATTTACATCAGATCTAAAAAAATGTTAGAAAAAAATGAAGATATGGAAGGGGCTAGAGCTTCACTCAAGAGAGCTGCGGAAAATGGATCTTGGAAAACTTCAGACAAAAATAAGAAATTGAAGAAGAAATTAATCTTTTACATTTTCCCTTGTTTTTCTTGATATTTTTTTCTTATTCCAGGCTCTGAAGTGAAAATTGGACATATACAGCTCATAGGTTCACAGGTAGGTACTATGCTATTGGTCCAAGGGCCTAATTAAGCCTAGCCAACAAGGTTCCCTGGCTTACGCCACCCAAGAAAGATATTTTCCGGTGCCCCTGTTGAGAAGAGCCACAGATGTGATCCCCAGGGTGTATTTCCTATTTCCCATCCACTCTTCAATATTTTTCTTGAAGAGTGCTAATGAGGAACTTTGCTTGACATAGATGGGGAGCTTGTTCCAGAGTATGGGAAGTCTCTGTGACAGGAATCTATCCCTCCAGCATGTGCTGTTTATTGTGGTGTCAAGGTTTAGGTCCCTAGAGCATGTAACTCAGAGGTATTGGGATTTCTTTAGGTGTTGCATGTCCAACAGCAGTTGTGATTACAGGGACTCTGCATTCTTCCTGTATAGATATGGGCCTTTTAGGGGGTGAGAGAGGGTAAAGTTAGCACTGAACCTATCTGCCAGGATGTTTGCAATATCAGTTGGTTCTGTAATTTTTGTGCCATTGTACTGTAACTCAGAGCAGATCTGGGTGTTGCCATTGAGATTCTTGACATAGCTATAGAACGTTTTGTGGCTGTCACTAGAATCAGTGGCAATTTTGTTTTTTTAGCTAGCTTTGGAGGATCTTAAAAGGGATCTCAGCTTCTTACTGAGGCTAACCAGGGAGCTTGTCCACTCATGGGATTTTACTCTCTTTTGCAACAGTTTCTTCCTTCTGTTGTAGAGTTTGTTTATGTCAGGGGCCCACCAGACTGGCTTCCTTTTTGGAGGATAGTGTCTTGGCTTTGTTTGGGATAGCACGATCCATGCACTCGTGTAAGTGCTTATAGAGTGCATTTGTGTAGGATTCAGCCATTATACCTGTATTGTCCATCTGCATGGGTGTCATTAAATTCACCACTTTTGTCTTAAGCAGCATGAAGTTAGCCTTGAAGATTTTTTTTACCATGCTTTCTTTAATGGGGGGGTGGGGGTGGAGGCGGTATGTGGATATCTAGGATGATTAGCTTATGGTCGGATCTGACCAATGAGGAGTTGACTTCAGGTGTGAAACACTAGTCACTCATGTTGGTAATGACTAGGTGTAGGATATTGTTGCCCCTGGTGGGGGGTGTGGATAAGTTGATCCAGGGCATTGGATTTTATTAATTCTAGGAAGCGTTGAGTAAAGGAGTTGGTACATGAGTAGTTTTCCCAGTTAATGATATTATTAGGGAATTTGGTTGAACCCTAACATTTTCCAGTATATCAAGAAAAGAGGAGTGGGGATCCCGGGGCATGGTTGGGGATGTATAGCAAGCTGAAATTTGGAATTGTTTCTTTTGAAGTGTATATCTATTAATATTAATGGTGTAAACAATACATGTAAGAGGGGTAACTTGCTTAAATACCTAAAATTACAAAAATCTCATGTTGCATTCTTACAAGAAACACATCTATTAAATGAGAATATAGATAAACTTAACACTAAATATTACACTGCTTTATCTTCTTCACACCATTCTCAAAAGAAAAGAGGTGCTGCTATTCTTTGGAGTAATTCTTTACCCTTACTTAAAATTATTGAAATTTATAAAGATGATAAAGGTATGTTCTGCTCTGTTACATTGGAATTTTACAAGAAATAATGTACTCTCATAGGTTCATAGGTTCATAGGTTGATACTAGGCTATCTGCCCTAGGGCATTTATAAGCCTAGCCAGAATGTGTTTGGCTTTCGCCACCCATTTTAAATTTATTTTGCTATGCCCTTTTTCGAGGTTAGTATACTGTGCCTCTGTCTAACAGTGACACAGAAGTGATACCCGGGGTAAACCTACGATCTCCCATCCACTCATTAAGATTCCTCTTGAAGAGAGTCAATGACAGACTCTGCCTAACCTGGACTGGGATTTTATTCCAGAGTGAAGGGAGCCTGTGGGTTATGAATCTGTCCCTCCAGCATGTCCTATTTATTTCAGTGCTGAGGTTCAAGTCTCTCAAGCGCGTAGCTCAATGGGATTTGGATTTTCTGAGGTGCAGCATGTCCATTAATTCCGGGTTGGACATGGCTTTATACGTCAGGCACAGATCGCCTCTGAACAGGCGGTATGCCACTGAGTAGAGCTGGAGTTTCTTTAACCGGGCAGCATATGGCATCTGTTTGAGCCCTTTGATCCTCTTGGTGAGGTACTTTTGGGGTTTTTCCAGTTGCTGCAGGTGTCTGGTAAGGTACATCCCAAAAGGGGCATTGTACTCAATTATGGGCCTGATGAGGGATGAGTAAAGAGGCACGATGACCTCCCTGATCTAGATGTGAATCCCTTCATGATTAGGTGGGCTATATAAAATGTTTTTCTAACCACTTTGGCCACGTGGTTGTCAAATGAAAGATTGCTATCAACTTGGGTCCCCAGGTCCCTAATTACTTCTTCTGTACTTAATGGATTACCACCTATGTGGTAATTTGTGGGCACTTTGTTTTGCCAAAGGGATGACTATACACTTTTGGCATTTAGCTTGAGCCCATGGCTCTGGCACCAGTTGTCTGTTTCTATGAGGCCCTTTTGGAGGATGCTTGTGTCGGCTGGAGAGTCGATTATGGTGCCCAGTTTGCAGTCATCTGCGAACTTGGTCAGCCACTGTCCTTCCGTGTTGGCCTGTACCTCCGAGAAATATATACGAACAAGAGAGGTCCCAGGACTGAGCCTTGTGGGACACCACTTGTAACTGGTTTGGAGTCTGACATGGCTCCAGCAATTCTAACCATGTGGGTTCTGTCCTTGAGCCAGTTTGCAATCCATCTAGTGACATAGGGGTTTATATTTAAGCTGGTGAGCTTATCTATAATGCCAGAGTGGGGTATTGTATCAAGGCTTTTGCGAGGTCCAGGTAGGCTGTGTGGACCACCTTCCCTCGTCAATGGCCTTGGTGACTGTTTCAAAGAAATCAACCAGGTTTAAGAGGCAGGATCTGCCCTTAACAAAGCCGAACTGGGTAGGATCCAGTGTTTGTAGGTCCCCAATATCTTTATTTATGAGGTCCATGATGATCCTTTCCATAGCTTTGCAGACCAAGCTAGTCAGGCTTATGGGGCGATAGTTTCCAGGATCCGTTGAGGCACCACCTTTATGGAGAGGGACCACTGTTGCTGTACGCCACTCTTTGGGCACATATCCTGTAGTAAGGCTGAGATTGAACAGTAGTTTTATGTTTGGGTTTAGCTCTTCTTGGATTTCATGTAGGATGCAGCCTGGGACACCATCTGGTCCCATTGATGCTGTGTTTTTTGCTTTGGAGAGGGCGGCTCTTACCTGAGCATCCGGTAAATATTTGTTAGATTCCAACAATTGGGACTAATACTGTAAAGCACCATTTAAATCAGACTGTATAATTATCTAAAGGGTATATCATTCTTGCAGGAGATTTTAATTGTTTCTTTACAGACTGACACTAATACCTCTGGTAAAAGGAGAATTTGATCTTCTGCCAAAAATTTGAAAAATGTTGATGCATACTCTATGAGAGATATAAATGATTTTTCTAATTCACTAATCTTCACACATTTTTCCAATAGATATGGTACCTATTCCAGAACTGATAGAGTTTTTGGTTCAAATGAGCTGATGAATAGTTTAAATAAATCTAAAATAATATTGTGTTCTCTTTCTGATCACAACACTATATTGTTTGAATTAATAACAAATACAACTTACTGTGTACAAATTAAAATAATTCTGGCATATATAATGACACTAAAAGATTTTAAATAATTCTTTACTCCTGAAATTAAAAATTTACTTGATATTACTAATACTAAAGATACATCTGAGATATATATCTGGGATGCTTTAAAAGCCTTCTTATATGGTA
This sequence comes from Protopterus annectens, assembly GCF_019279795.1. Taxonomy (NCBI): domain Eukaryota; kingdom Metazoa; phylum Chordata; order Ceratodontiformes; family Protopteridae; genus Protopterus; species Protopterus annectens. The sequence continues at coordinate 1,934,113,513 of NC_056728.1, read as the reverse complement.
GAATTAATAACTGGTATTATAACAAATGAAAAAAAATGAGACAAAGATTTGTGTGAATTACAAGAAAAACTTGATAATTTAAAATTACAAACTTGTGTAGGAAATAATAAAAAAGAAAAATAAGAAGGAATTAATAAATTAAACAATAAGTATTTGAAAATATTAAACCATAAGACAAAGATAAATCTAGATAATTTTAAATGTATACATTATTCTATGAATCCTAAATTTTTAACTAAATTAGTGAATAAAACCAAGAGACTAAATAAACTTAATCATATTAAAGAAATCTAGTCCCTTCAAAAAAGAAGAACATTACTGAATTACCCGAAATGTTGAAAGAATTTAGGAAATATTTTAACAATATCAATAAACAAATATATTAGACTCTAAAGAAGAAGTAAAAGCATTTATCAAAAATATAATAAATATAAATTATCAAAATCACAAGTTGAATCTTTAGACAAACCCATTTCTTTTTCTGAAATTCAATCCCAAATAAATAAGTTAAAACAAAATAAAGCTCCTGGTATTGATAGAATTATTCCTGAAATGTACAACACAATACCCAAAGAATCAATATATTTATGACATACATTTTTTCTATCTCCCAACATCTAGCTAAAATCCTGCCTTCATGGAAATATACTCTCATTTCTCCTATATTAAAAGTAAATAAAGACCCTACCAAATGCTCTTCTTACAGACCTATCTCTCTTTTAAATGTTGATTATGAGATGTTTGTGGCCATTCATGCTAATAGATTAAAAAATATTTCCCAAGCAAGGTGGATGAAGACCATACAGGTTTCATTTTAAATAGAAACACCTATGACAATGTCAAAAGAATCTTAACCATAACTTTTTCTGAAATAACTTAAAAGAAAACTTAACTATAATTAGTTTAGATGTAAATTGTGCTTTGATTTGGTTAATTGGGGTTATCTTTTTCTTATTTTAGAGGAATTAAATTTTTTAATAGTTTTATTCAACTTCTCTCTCACCTCTATAAAGGATTTAAAGCTTACCGAAAAATAGGCACTTGTACATCTCAGAGTATACAAATACTTAAGGGTACTAAACAAGGCTGTCCTCTATCTCCTTTACTTTTCACTCTGATAATGGAACCATTGGCTAATCTAATAAGATGGAATTCTGACACGAAGGTTTTAACTTAAGTCTTAAAGTTAAACCCAAAATCCATTTATTTGCTGATGATATTCTTCTTACTATAAATGGAAGTAATTATTCTATTGCTGCAATTTTTAATGGTAGATTTTCAAAAAAGTCAGGTTTATATTTTAATGATAATAAACCCAAAATACTCCCTATCTGCTTTAATAATAATAATTTAGGTCAGAGGTTCAATAAATATTTAGCACAGTCAGATGAACTATCATATTTAGGTATTGTACTTACCAAAAAAAATTGAAGAGGTTTTAGATATTAATTATAATAAATTATGTATAGCTAATCAAATTTATAAATGGAATATGCTCCCCTTCACTTCTGATGAGAGGCTATCTATTACTAAAACAATAATACTACCAAAGATTCTATACGTTATACGAACATTATCACTTCCACCCTCTAAAACTGTATAACAAATTGAATTTGATGATATTAAAATTTTTATGGCTTCTGAATAGAAAAAGTGGCTTTAATACATCATTTAAGGGATTGGTCCAGTGGAGGAATTGGACTACCGGATTTAGAATTATATTTAATATCATTAATGATTAAATCTCGTTCTCTGTTAATAGATAAACAATACTCTGGTAAATGGAAAGAATTCTTAGAGACTTTGTCTTTTAATTCTTGGGAACTCTCTAAATCTTTTAAATTATTAATTTTGTGTAATCCATTTATTTGGTTGCTAAAGGATTATATTGTTACTTTAATTCTCCAAAGTACATCTCTCACTATTTGTTTCTTATATTGAAGAATTTCAGAAATGTTATCTATAAAATTCCAGTCTACAAGGCCTGGAGTTTCATCCTTTTCCCTATTGCTTTTACACAAGGAAACATGACGACTTCTAATAATGTAAAGATGATGGTATTCAAGGAAAAAAAAATTGAATTAATTAGTTTCAAATAATGACAAATGATAAGCTGAATTCTGAAGAATTTTTAATGACAAAATATGACTTATTCATTGACCTATGGTTGGAAATGCAAGGCTGTAGACAGTTTATTCTAAGCAAAATAGAATTGACGTTAACAAATATAAATATTTCTAAATTATTCAACGTTTTAGCCTTGTATATTCAGTGTAAATTAGCTAATAATAAGAGGCTCTCTCAAATATACAAACTAATCGGATCTGAAACAAAAAACTATTCAGAGAGCTAATGGAATTATTTCTCATTAATACATAATAATATGCCCAGTGATGATGATAAGAAGATAATTTTAGAATCCTGTAAACTGACAACCTTCTCATTTAAATTGGAGAGTGTTTGCTTGGAAATGTATCCATAGATCTTTCTTAAAACCTCTCATCATTAGCAAAATCAATAAAAATGACACAATTTATTGGAGATGTAAAATAAAAACTAAGGCTGATTGGTCTCATATAATTTTTTGATTGTATTATTCTTAAATCTTACTGGGATAAAATACATAACTTTCTACATGGTTTGTTTGCAGATAATTTTAATTTATTTAAATCACTGATCTTATTTAATACACCTGTTCCTATATGTGTGAAAATAAATGAATATCCTTTGGTGTGGTCTATTTTAATTGCTGCTAGAAAGATCATCACTAGGAACTGGAAGCCAGAAATTACACCTTCTTTCTCTGAATTCAAGAGTATTATAGACGAAATCTGTAACCTAGAATTGTTGGCCATTAAATCTAGATGGTCTATATCATACAAATGATTGGTGCCAGAACAATGGCCTAAAACTAAATGAAAAAAAATGCATTATTGTACCCTTTAAGAAGTCAAATACCTCTGCAAATTACAACATCAATAGCACACCCCTTAGAGTAGACTAACAGGTGAGACATCTAGGTACATAGATACACAGTATCTTGAACTTTATCCACCATATGTCCACAGTGGTAAGAAAATCCTTTTATGTGGCACAGCTAAGAAGTAAAGTATGGCATCCAGAGCCAAGGAAATTATAGTCCCCCTGTACTCAGCTCTCATTAGACCAATAATCAATTACATTGTGCCATTTGGCATGTACTTTACTAGCTAATTTCAGAAGCTGGAATGACCTCAGAGGTTCTTCAGAAAGAAAATACAGAGTAAAAACAACATGAACTATGCGATAGACTAAAAGCCCTATCCCTTTACTCTTTCTCCTACCTACTACAAAATGGTGACCTATGCCTGACCTACGAGGCACTCACAGATACAGCCCTGATGGAGGACCTACACATCTGCACGCCAAACAGCACAATGGTCACCTAATCTAGGGATCTAAACTTAGTCAGTAACTCAAATAAAACATGCTGGAGACACAGATATGTGTCTCAAAGATTACACATTCTTTGGAACAGGTTTCATATTCACACTAGGCAGAGCCCTTCTCTGGCCCTTTTCAAATGCAGATTAGCTCAATGGATGGGGAATCACAAACTGATGACTGGGGCAGTCCCTATGTCCATTATGGGCAGGAGCAATCTGTAAGATTCTCAATGCACAGGCAGAGGTCCATGCCATCCTCTTGCCCCTAGAGGCCATATATTGGGTAAAATCAGGTTATACTGGCTAGGCTGTAAAGGCACTTAAGCCATTAGCCTAGTAATCTATGAAACTATGAACCTATAATAAGATAGATGATAACAGAAACAAGATAACATACAAAGGAGGTAAAGATAACAGTGACTGTGCTATCTGTATGATATTTACTGAGTCAAGCACAGTGCAGTAATAGAGAAGTGGGTAAACATTATGAAGAGCAGAACTTGTTGAGGATATTTTGCCATCAGCAGATGTAATGATGATTATGTACTGCAACACTGGGATGTGTATAGTTTACCTTTGGGATAATTATGTTCTTTTTAAGGTGTGAGTTAGACTTGCGTTACAGAAGTTTTTGTCCTGGTTGAATTGCAGCTGATCTTGGTTTCAATAATGTTCACAGACTGATCCAGGTTGTGAGAGTAGTGAATGGCTGAGGGGGAGTCTGAGATACTGCAGTTAGTAGAGTCCTTTCAAGATGTCTCATCCATACTTCTCAAGTATACCTTATGAAGAGCATTGCACATTTTGAGTTTTAATAATCCTAGTTTTTACATTGTTCCACAAAGAAAGCATCTGGCATACATTCATTGTTAAGAACTTTCAAACAAATATCCATGGTAAATAATAATAAATAATACTGAATCATTAATTCATCAAGATAACTCATTTTAAGTATGAAGAAACAGTTAATAACCAAGTTGAGAGCTTCTTACTTGAAGCCATTAGTAAATGAAATGCATTTTGCTTGTTTCTTCAGCATTAGGAGAGGCAGTTTTCCACAATTTGAGATGGAAGATTACAAGTGATGATACCATCATTCAGAAGGCCAAGGTCTAAATGCCTGTGAATGTTTATTCTAGCATTCTTACTGGATGATTTGGAACCATACAACTTCATAAACATTTGCTCAGCATACATTGCAATGCGTCTGCCAGTATAAAGAAAAGCTTTAGCCCTTCATTCATTATACAGTTTGGAAGCAAGGGGCACAAGAGGAATAGCAACCATTCAACAAATGGAAACTCACTGATTTCAACTCAATGAATATACAACATTTGTGATGTCTTTATATTACTCAGCTCTACTATTAAGACTTCAGTTGTGCAATATATTTTCCAACTTTTTATTTTATTTATTTTATTTAAGACAAAGCATTTAAACCTGATCATGTTCAAATTTTTAAATACAAAACAAGCAGATGTGGTTAAGAACAAATACATACTGCATGGTTTCACAGTGGTAGCACAAAAATCTGAACCCCTGTGACTAGCACTTGCTCTATAACCTGCTGGAAAGCACTAGGAAGCCTTCAACTGATACAAGCATTCAACTATCCTTGTTAATATGGAGAAATTAATCGTAGGCACTAAACAGCCTATAATTGCAAAGTACCTTGCAAAGGTAAGGGAAAACAGCTCTTGTACTTTACAAAAAAAGTACCTAAACAGGCATGTCCAAGGGTCAGCTTCCAGTGATTTCTCCTGCCACCTGGAGAATCTGGGCATACTGGGGCAATGCAGCAACTGCCTCATGTACACAGACAGCCCTCTCCTCCAACCACCCAATACTACAACCTGTGAGAGATGCACTTACATAGCCAAACTGGAAGCAAAGCTCTTTCCATCCACAATTGTGCTAGACAGTCAAGAGGAGAAGGTTAACACCTGCACTACACCTCAAGCAACACATAGCCCTTCAAAACCCACCCTATCAACACCCACACATAGCAACACTAAACCCACATAAGTGGAGGCCCTTAACATTAACCTGCCCAAGCAACAAGGACCTCTGAAGCTGAAACGCAAACAAACACCAGTCACAACTAAAGTGACACATAGCTCACAATACCTTTGTGCCACCCAACAACAGCCCCTAAGGCAAGACAACATACCCAACACTTTAATCATAGGTGACTCTATAGTCAGGCACACTGATGTCCCACTCACCAGGCTGAGCAAGGAGAAAATTACAGTCAGCTGCCTGTCGGTTGCCAGGATCTGCCACATAACGCTTGCACTCAAGTCACTCCACAACAAGTACAAATACGACTCTGTCATTGTCCATGGTGGAGTGAATGACTTGAGATGTACATCCCTGGACCACATAAAAAGAGACATGGAAGAACTCTCAGATCATGTGGCCCAGGCAGGTATGACCCTAGCCCTGAGTAGCATCCTGCTTTCACCCAGAATGATACCACAGTATAAGGACTAAATGACTGGCTTCAACACTTGGCTAAGCTTCTAGTGTAATTCAAAGGGGATCCAGTATCTGTCTGCCTGGGGCAACATGATCGACAAACCATGGTGCTTTACCAGAGATGGTCTGCACCTGTCACCCCTGGGATTCAGGTTACTGGCTAAAGCTCTTGCCACTCCTATAGTGCCTTTTTTAGGCAAGGTTCAAAGGACAAAACCACCACCGTAACAGATACAAGCATAAAAAATCTGAAGGTAATGCTACTCAATGCTAGAGTCTAAACCTCAAAATGCACTCTCTCGAGACACTCCTAAAAATGAAGAACATCGAAATCTGTGCGGTAACTGAGACCTGGTTCAAGACTCCAGAGAGCACCCCAGCAATACCAGGCTACAACTCGTACCACACTTTTTGTTCACCAAACCAAGACCGAAACACTAAAGGTGGAGGAGAGTCCATATTCACCATGGATATTCACACCTCCAGGCTAGTTGCCCAACACAATGCATCTGAAATTCTCCAGGTGCAACTAACACTAGCTAAGACTGCAATCCAAACTGTAGCTTGATACAGACCCCCCCACCATACCCCAAGATTCTCACTACACCTTTTTAAACATACTGGAAAATATTAAGATACAACCAAACACCCTAATACTGGGTGATTTCAACTATGCTGCCATTAACTGGGAAAACTACTCGGGTACCAACACCCTTTCCCAATGGTTCTTGGAATTCATAAATTCCAACACCCTGGATCATCTAATCCATTGTCCCACCAGGGGCTCCAATATCCTAGACCTGGTCATTACCAAGATGGGAGATAGATGCTCCACACCAGTGGTCACCCCTTCATTGGTCAGGTCTGACCATAAGCAAATCACCCTTGATATCCACATCCCACCCCCACCCCCAGTAAGGAAACCTCTGTAAAAAAACTTCTCCAAAGCCAACTTCATGCTACTTAAGTCAGAAGTGACAAACTTCATGGCACCCATGGAGACGGAAGCTGAAAGATGGACTGCTGAATCCTACACTAAGGCACTGTACGAGCACATCCACTCATGCATGAATCGTGCCATCCCAAACAGAACCAAGATGCTCTCCTCCAAAAAAAGGAAGCAAATCTGGTGGTTCCCTGCTATAAACAAACTATACAACAGAAGGAAGAAACTGTTGCAAAAAAGAGGAAAATCCCATGATGCAAAAACGCCCTTACCAGCCGCAGTAAGAAGATGAGATCCCTCATAAAATCCTCTAAAGCTAGTTACAAAAATAAAATTGCCAAAGATTCCAAAGACAACCACAAGGCATTCTATAGTTATGTCAAGAATGTAAATGGCAATGCTCAGATCTGCACTGAGCTACAACAGAATGGCATCAAATATACCGATCCCAAGGATATTGCCAATATACTGGCAGATCGATTTAGTGCCAACTTCACCCCCTCTCACCCCGTAAAGGGCCCATTTCAATACCAAAAGATTGCCAAATTCTGGTAATCATGGCCACACAGGTAGAAACTACCCTCTCCAAAGCTAAAAATACAGTATCCATGGGACCAGATGACATCCCGAGCTGTGTACTACATGAACTACAAAATGAACTGGCACCTCACCCAAGTGTCATGTTTAATCATTGTCTCACCTCAAGCTTCATGCCCACTGAGTGGTGCACAGCTACAGTTATCCCATTCCACAAGGGGGGATCCACCTTGGATCCTGAGAACTACTGTCCCATCAGTCTGATGAGCTTGATCTGCAAGGGCATGGAACGCATTATCATGGAACAAACAAAGACAGTGGCAACGTTCAAACACTGGACCCCACCCAGTTTAGGTTCATGAAGGGCAGATCTTGTCTCCTGAACTGGATTGACTTCTTTGAATCAGTCTCCAGAGCTGTGGACGAGGGTAAGGAGGTCCACACAGCCAATTAGGACCTTGCCAAGGCCTTCAACACCATCCCCCACTCTGGAATCATGGATAAACTTACTAAGCTGGGCATTAATCCCTACATCACGCGATGGGTAGCCAACCGGCTTACTGACAGAACCCAGACTGTAAAACTAGCCAACTCCAAATCCAGCTCCAGACAAGTGACAAGTGGAGTACCTCCGGGTTCAGTCCTGGGACCGCTCTTCTTTGGCATCTACTTCTCTGAAGTACAGGCCAACACTAAGGGACTCTGGTTAACAAAGTTTGCAGATGACTGGAAACTGGGAGCCATTATTAAATCCCCAAATGATGTGGATATTATACAAAAGGGCCTTACAGAAACAGATGCTTGGTGCCAGAGCCATGGGCTCAAGCTTAATGCCAAGAAATGTAAACATGTATGCATGAATTACCACATAGGTGGCAGTACACTAAACACTGAAAGTGTGATGAGAGACTTAGAGACACAGGTGTCAGTGGTCTCACCTTCGATAACCACATCACCACAACAGTCAGGAAATCCTTCTATGTGGCACACATCACTAAGGGCTTTTCATCCAGAAAAAAGTAGGTCATTGTTCCACTGTACTCATCCCTTATTAGACCCATTATAGAGTACAACACCCCGTTTGGTATGTACCTCACAAGACATCTGCAACAGCTGGAAAGGCCGCAGAAATACCTCACAAAAAGAATCACAGGCCTAAAGCAGATGCCCTATGCTGACCATCTAAAAAAACTCCAGCTATACTCTCTGGCATATTGTCTACTCAGAGGCAATCTCTGCTTAACATACAAGGCCATGTCAAACCCTGAGCTGTTGGACATGCCCCACTTAAAAAAATCATAATCCCTCAGAGCCACGCACTCCAGGGATCTAAACCTTATCATCACAATGAACAAAACATACTGGAGGGATAGGTTCCTGACCCAGAGACTCCCCATACTCTGAAAAAGACTGCCCATACAAGTCAAGCAGAGTGCCTCCTTGGCCCGCTTCAGAAGGAACCTTGACAACTGGATGGGAGATAGGAAATTCACCTCGGGGATCACGTCAGTCGTCCTGCTAGACAGGGGTCCAGGGAAGTAAATACTGTGGGAAAAATATCCGGGGAATTGTTTGACTAGGCTTGTATAGGCCCTAGGGCTGATAGCATAGTACCAACCTATAAACCTATAAAGGGCCAGTATTTAACTTGAAAGTAAAATAAATCAAACCAGATGATTTAAACAGTTCAGTATTCTAAGGTTAGTGTAGCATGCTTCCAATTCCCCATGGCAGTATAATTGAGGGGTTAGCATACATACACACACACACACACACACACACACACACACACACACACACACACACACACACACACACACACAATCTAGCTACATTTATATATATATATATATATATATATATATATATATATATGTGTGTGTGTGTAAATATATATATATATACATATATATATATATATATATATATATATATATATATATATATACATATACATATATCGATCCCTATCAGCTGATCCAAGTTTCACAATCTCGAAATTCATATGTTCAAGACCATATGATTGAGTTTTTGAAAACTCAGAAATTTTGACTGGAGATCACAGAACAGTGAAGATCGGGAAATATACCCTTTTCTTCACTGTAGTGTGAACTCAGCATTGGTATATATAATTTGCAGGGGTTGTGAGGGTGCAGGTGGTTTTGACCCCTGCATAAATGTTAAAAAAAGTAGATTTTTGTGTGTTTTTTTTTTTTTGTTTTTTTTTGATGTCCGGATTTTCAGAAGCTCTGCCATACAGTCTTGTCCATATAAATTTCAACTTCCTGAAACCATGATCATCTGACACACACGCACACACATATATATATATATATATATATACAGCCGCACAAATACATAACATATGTATGTATGTATGTATATATATATATATATATATATATATATATATATATATATATACAGACGCACAAATACATAACATATGTATATATATATATATATATATATATATGTAAAGAAGAAAACTAAGACCAACTGGAGAGTGTTGCGTGTAAACAAAACACAAAGTCCATCAAAAAGCAACACATAAACTATGGCCAGGGCGAACAAATTCTTTACTCAACAAACAACGATAATCCAAAAATACTCAGTTGCAGCTTCACATGAAAAATACTCAGCTACAGCTTCGCATAAAAAATATTTATTTGAACTAAAAGCAATCAAGAAAGGTAAAAATGGTAAAGAATCTTGGTGGAGCAATAAAATGGATAAGCACTTTCAGGTTTCATCAATAACCCTTCCTCAGATCCATCTATCCACCATTTCTTCTTCTATTTAAAAAATATAGTCAACCAATGAAATGAAGACCTCAAAGCCAACTCCCATGGTTGGTTTGATCACATGCATCTCCTCAGCCTCCGCCTTCCATGCCGGCTTCATGGGAAACGTAGTATTTAGACCTTGTAGTCTATGGGTTCTCAATTTACCATTCCAACGCATTTCTTCTTGTTCCAGTTTGTTGTTTAAATCTCCACTTCTTTACAATGCATATATGATCTGTAAAACTCTAAAAGTGAAGCTGTGCCCAACATTATCCCTTATGTGTTTCGCTAAGGGATTTTTATAGTCACTTAACCTGATGTCGCTGATATGTTTAGATAGTCTCTCCTTCATTTGCCTCACAGTTTTACCTACATAATAATTGTCACACACTGAGCATGTCGCCAGACAGACGACGTTCTTTGTGGTACAATCAGCACAGAAATCACTCACATATTCAATTCTGGTTACTGGGTGAATAAAACTGTTTGCTGTGCATATATATTTGCACATAATGCACCTTCTACAAGGGAAAGTTCCTCTTCTTTGGGATTTGGCACATGGAACAAAAGTTTTATCTTTGCACAAGATTTGTTGAAGGTTCTTGGCATTTCTAAAACCAAACTTCGGGACATCTCCAACAATCCCCTTGAGTTCTTCATTGGATGTAAGTATTTTCCAGTTCCCCTTTATAATATCACATATATTACCAGTGTTTTCGTGTGAAACTGCAACTGAGTATTTTTGGATTGTCTTTGTTTGTTGAGTGAAGAATTTGTTCACCCTGGCGATAGTTTATGTGTTGCTTTTTGATGGATTTTATCTATATATATATATATATATATATATATATATATATATATATATATAATTTTTTTTGTGCTTTATATATATATATATATATATATATATATATATATATATATATATATATATATATCAGTAAGGAGAGATGTGGATGCAAAATTCCCAAGATGAGTACTGCAGAGGGAGGTGGATTCTGGAAAATATATATATATATATATATACAGACGCACAAATACATAACATATGTATATATATATATATATATATATATATATGTAAAGAAGAAAACTAAGACCAACTGGAGAGTGTTATGTAAACAAAACACAAAGTCCATCAAAAAGCAACACATAAACTATGGCCAGGGCGAACAAATTCTTTACTCAACAAACAACGATAATCCAAAAATACTCAGTTGCAGCTTCACATGAAAAATACTCAGCTACAGCTTCGCATAAAAAATATTTATTTGAACTAAAAGCAATCAAGAAAGGTAAAAATGGTAAAGAATCTTGGTGGAGCAATAAAATGGATAAGCACTTTCAGGTTTCATCAATAACCCTTCCTCAGATCCATCTATCCACCATTTCTTCTTCTATTTAAAAAATATAGTCAACCAATGAAATGAAGACCTCAAAGCCAACTCCCATGGTTGGTTTGATCACATGCATCTCCTCAGCCTCCGCCCCTTCCATGCCGGCTTCATGGGAAACGTAGTATTTAGACCTTGTAGTCTATGGGTTCTCAATTTACCATTCCAACGCATTTCTTCTTGTTCCAGTTTGTTGTTTAAATCTCCACTTCTTTACAATGCATATATGATCTGTAAAACTCTAAAAGTGAAGCTGTGCCCAACATTATCCCTTATGTGTTTCGCTAAGGGATTTTTATAGTCACTTAACCTGATGTCGCTGATATGTTTAGATAGTCTCTCCTTCATTTGCCTCACAGTTTTACCTACATAATAATTGTCACACACTGAGCATGTCGCCAGACAGACGACGTTCTTTGTGGTACAATCAGCACAGAAATCACTCACATATTCAATTCTGGTTACTGGGTGAATAAAACTGTTTGCTGTGCATATATATTTGCACATAATGCACCTTCTACAAGGGAAAGTTCCTCTTCTTTGGGATTTGGCACATGGAACAAAAGTTTTATCTTTGCACAAGATTTGTTGAAGGTTCTTGGCATTTCTAAAACCAAACTTCGGGACATCTCCAACAATCCCCTTGAGTTCTTCATTGGATGTAAGTATTTTCCAGTTCCCCTTTATAATATCACATATATTACCAGTGTTTTCGTGTGAAACTGCAACTGAGTATTTTTGGATTGTCTTTGTTTGTTGAGTGAAGAATTTGTTCACCCTGGCGATAGTTTATGTGTTGCTTTTTGGTGGATTTTATTTATATATATATATATATATATATATATATATATATATATATATATATAATTTTTTTTGGACTTTATATATATATATATATATATATATATATATATATATATATATATATATCAGTAAGGAGAGATGTGGATGCAAAATTCCCCAGATGAGTACTGCAGAGGGAGGTGGATTCTGGAAAAAGAAAATTATTCTTGCAGACACCTATTTCAGTAGATATGCTGTTTGGCAAACCTAGTTTGCTATTAACATATTATCCACTGACATTTCATAGTTCACCTATGGCAGGATACTACTGTTGGCATATAGAAGAAAAAGGACTTGGCCTTGGGATACACATACACACACACACACACACACACACACACACACACACACACACACACACCTGTATTTGTTAAAAGGGGTAGAATACTGATTCACATGGACCTTTAACAGGCCCAGACCTGCAGCATTTTTTGCTTAAGTGACTTGATCAGAGTCACAGAGCATGGAAATGAAGGTAGAAGGAATTATTCCCCATATCTTTGATTACAAAAGCACATCATTAAGAGTTCAGAGTCTTGATCCTCTTCTTTAACATTCACGCTTTGTGAGTTTATATCATTTATTAAAACACTGGAACTGAAACCAAAGAAAATACACATCAAACACCAGAACCATCAACATGGGAACTAACACAACAAAGGACAAAAATAAATAAATAAATTTAAAAAAAAAAGAAAAGAAAATTGCATTTTTTACAAGACTGCAGCCCTGCCAAAACCCACTTCTCTTTGACTCTAGTTATACAATAGTAGTGATTTAAAGAAATGTACTTCAGCCCACTTTTGCCAGTCTCACTCTAAAACACTAACACTGCTTTTGATGGAACAGGAATCAACATCACATATAAAAACAATCCATCCATCCACTAACCCCTTCTCCCATATTTAAACATGGGGCCAGGATGTCACTTTAGCAATGACAATCATCTAGACTAGAGTCATGGTTCATGCCGCCAGTTGACCATAAAAATAACTAGGATATCTTAAGAATAAAAGCTAAATGATTATTACCTTGACACAGGCTCATTCTGTGTATAAGAATAAAGCAAGGCAGATTCTAGTTTCAGTCAACATTTGTACAATAAAATATTATAATGAAGAAGCAGTGGGCCAATGACTGTAGATGCTTACTACAGAAAATATTACTGACAACTACGTCTTAATAATTTGCTGCACGTAATATTACACAATGCAAGGCATGATTTATTACATTTTATAATGAGAAAGGACACTGCAACCTAAAAATAAATGAAGTGTTGGATACCATTGCACTGCAATTAATAAAGCCCCTCTTCTTTAAAACATTTCCAGTCAAATAGTGCTATAAAGAAACATTAAAGAGTAGGAAGATATTGGGTTATGGTATCATACTGGATGAATATTCTCAAGTCTTTAAAGACACAATGATCTGCAGAATTACAGTTATACACAATTCATAATTGGTTTACTTCTGACCACCAACAGCAAGCTACAGCTTTACCAATATTTGAAGAATAAACTAATAGATAATTGATACACAGTTATTGACCCATCTTGCTACCTAATACAGATTCTTCAATCTCAGCATTAGTGACACATTTATTATTTACTTTAAGGAGTGAGAAAAGTGTCACTGTTATCATTTCTAGCAATTACAGGTTAGTGCCAAGCAAACTACTTTTAAATTGTATCTCCAGTACTGCCCAAATGATGTTAACCGTAAATGTATTAAGACCTTCCATACACCAATTTCAATTTTGGCATTAAGTGCTCCTTCCTAAAGAAAAGGTTTTAAACAAATGTGTTCAAAGCGACACTGTTTTACTGTTGAATAAACGCAGGATTAATCAGTCAACAGATTATAAATTGTACACATGAGATTACTTTCAATGGATGTCTGATTGAAATAATCAGAATTATCTTACAAAACACTGCACAACTGTTCACATAAATTGATTCTGAGTGCTTCCTTAAAGCAGCTGCTGTAATGAGAGCTAACATCAAATATTTCTAACTATACACATGAGCACGTCCTGCTCATACTAGCAGACATACTTAATTAAAAATATTTTCTACTACACTATACCAAGTTGCACGGTAAATAATTTTTTTTTCTTCATGTTTTGTACAACTAGATGTCCAAATGGGTTTTGAATCATTTTCAGCAGATGCCAAATGGTAAAAAGTTTCATTAGAAAGGGAAAACCATGAAATGTATACATACAAAGTAAAATAACATGTATATGTATATCTATATCTATATATAATATAAATACTAATTTGTAGACAAATTTGATAACAAAAGAACACAAATACTGTGTCACAGATAAATTTGATAAGAGAAAAACATAAATATTTTAATCAACAAAAAATGCTAGTGATAAGAGAACAGCTACAATAGCAAAGAACAAGGCATCAGAGGTACTCTGGAAAGTAGCTCAGCAGGGTGCAAGGGAAAGACAGAAAGATAAAGAAGGTAATCATCAGGCACCCTTCATAAGGAATACCAGCAGGTATCCACAGGACATCAAAAGCAAATGTAAGTATTTCCAGAAGCTTCTGAATGAATAAATCCCCACAGAGGTTGTACTGCACCAGATACAGACAGCAATGAAAGAAGAGGAGGAGCCCACCCTAGAGGGCATAAAAACAGCATTAAAAATTAAGTCAGGGAAAGCAGCAAGCGCAGATGAGATCATGGTTGGTTTGATCAAGATGTTTGATGATTTAGGGGAAAATTTGCTCTTGAGGATAATTATAGCAGTATGGAGAGAAAGGCATATCCCAGATGACTGGAGAATAAGCATACTAGTGCCAGTGTTCAAGAACAAAAGAGAAATCCATAGCTGAGGAAAGTACAGAGGTATCAAACTCTTGCCACATTGCATGAAAGTCCTGGAAAGGGTGATTGATAAATGGATATGAAGAGTAGTAGAAATACAATGGGAGGTGACCAGCTCTGATTCAGATCAGCATGCAGCACAAATGACCCAATCTTTGCAGTAAGACAGATAGGTGAGAAGAAGCTAGAGATGAGGAAAGAGTGTAACTGGGCATTCCTAGACTTGGAGAAAGCATATAACAGAGACCCAAGTCCTGTAGTCCCTGAAACATTGGTAGAATTAGTGCAGCTATGTGGAAAGACATAGTGCTAAACAATGTTAAAACTTAAGAGGGTTCTTAGTTGGAGTGGGCATGTATCAGGGTTCAGCTCTTAGCCGATTCCTGTTTATACTGGTAATAGAATACATTAGCTTACTGGTATAGTGAAAACATTTCATTATGCAGATGATGTGCCATTACAGGCAGATTCTGAATAAGAACTTCAACAAATAGATAGGAGAATGAATATAAAACACATATAGGATAACACTGAGTAAACAAGAGAGTTGTAATGGCAGCAAATGGAGGAAATAAGAAGAAGCTGAGAACTGAGGTAGAATGAAAATAGTAGAAACTCAGTCCCAGAAAGAGCAAAGAGAATACCCCAACATCCAAGGATGAACTTAAAAAGATTAATAAAGAGCTTGGAAGAAAAATCAAATTCTCTGAAGCTAAGTATGAACTGAAAATTGGCATTTATGTTAAGAACAGTCACATAGCCTTTTTCAGCTAGATCAGAATCCTTAAAGGCAATACCGAGCAAATTATGAAATGAATTCAACACAACACAAATTCATCCATAGATGACAAGCATAGCAACAGGCATATTTAGCTCCAGGTTCATTCACATATTTAATAATAACTTCCAATGTATTTCATCATGCCTGCGCACAGCTGATTTCTTTGAAACAAGCCCTGATTGTTTTTATAGCAAAAATACCAGTTATTTGAGTCCATATAATGTGCCAGACTGCCTTCTCGTCAACACTAAATATAGACATGTGGACTCATTACTAAACATATTAAGTTGTCATCTTCCCAAGCAGAGTTGTGGAGAGCTGATGTGATCAAAGTCGGGCCTAAAATTGACCCAGGAAACTATTGACTTATAAGCCACATCACTCTTAACTGTAAAGCCGTACAGATCATCATTGCAGTTCTATTTACAAGGACATTGTCAGTTTAGAGTCACTTGATTTAAACCGGTTTAGGTTTTTTAAAGGCAGATCATGCATCCTAAACCTGACAGACTTTTTTGAGCAAGTGCACCGGATGTAGTCATATCTGTTCACACTGTCTACATGCACCTGAGAAATTACCTTGATACCATCACTCATTCTGTCATTATAATCAAAGTAATCAAACTCAATGTAAGATCCTACATCACCTGTTGGACAGCAAGTTTATTTTCTGATGGACATATATTTGTTCGTATTGGGGAACACTTTCATCAAAAAGGGTTCCTCGGGCTGCTTTTCTTTGGAATTTACTTCTGTGATATCAAGGCTGACTTTAAGGGCCTGTGGCTGAGTGAGTTTGCAAACGACTGCAAAATCAGTACTGACATAAACTCCCCAACTTACTTCCAAATTCTTCATGATGGCCTGACACATACAAATAAGTGATGTCTAGGCCATGGCCTTATGGCCTTAAGCTAAATGCCAAGAAATGTACTACTGCATCCTTGACATACATGGGCACCTTTGTAACTACCACATACACTGCATCTCTTTGAGAATTGGCACAGTTTTCAAGGATGTGGGCACTTTTCCTTGACAATGAACTATCCTTTGATCATCATGTAGCCACTGTCAATAAGAAGTCCCCTTTATCAAGCCAAAACACCTACCAGGAGTATTTCTTCGCGGTCAAGGGAAGTTGTCATCCCTTTCTACTTGTCCGTTATCTGAACCATAACTGAGTACAATGCCCCATTTAGCATGTATTTGTCTAAACATTAAACTCAGCTAGAAAGGCTACAGTTTTTACTTATTAAGTGAGTCAAGGGCATGTCTTCTGTGTGCTACTCAGACTGCTTTAAAGCACTCTGTCTCTTTCTTTCTCCCTCTCTCTTCTCTGTTTTTTAAAGACTCATGGAGGGAAACCTATGCCTGGCCTATAATGCCTTAAATGATCTAGTCCTTTGTGATTTCTTACTCATCCTTGAAATAAACAATAACCTAAACACTTGTTCAAGAGAACTAAACATCCACTGTAGCATAAATAGGACCTGCTGTGAGGCAGATATCTGTATCACATAATCCAATAGAACGGAGTTGCCGCAGACAAAAAGAAGCTACCTGACCCTCTTTAAGTGTACCTGCACAAATGGATGTGAAATAACATGAATTCACCCCTAGAACAGACTCATCAAACCTTCATTGAAATTGTATCGGATTAGGTAACTGTTAGGGAATTATTTGTGTCACAGGGTACCGACATATAGGATACTGAGGCTAGGCTCAGATCAATAGCCTAGTATGAAACAATGAACTTAAAATATACTGTTTTGTTGATTATTGCAAATATATAATGGAGTAGTTATGAATGTATGATTGTATATTCAGTTATGCTTTGAGTTATCATGCACAACAGAAGAAAATCTCAAAGCATTTTGCTTGCCGTACTTTGTGTTTTGTACGGTTTTGTTTGTAGTTATTGGCTGAATATTAATTGGCTAAAATTAAACATTCTAAATAGACAATAGCGACATCTTCGGTTACTTATTCAGAATTAAGCAATGTAGACATGGTGTGAATGTAATGCTTGAGAGAGATGATTCACTATAGTCAATTATGTGATATAACTTTTCTACAAGATGAAGCGCTATGAAATGCTTTTACATTGCTCTGATGATGTATGTCAGAAAACTGTTTTGTGTTTCTCAGTGCCCACTCACTCTAGGAAAGGGGGAGGGTAGCCCGAAAGAAAAGAACACACTTAAAAGGCCAGTACTGATAGCAGACACTGCAATAGCAGCTTCAGTTAGCAATAAGTATCACTTGTACCAATCATTTTAGACAAAAATAAATTAGTCAAGGTTTGTTCTCCAATTAAGTGAGTTTTAAAACCGTCACTGTAAAATTGCAAGTTGTCTAAATAGACCAGATTTGAAATTTGTATTGATACAACATGTTAATTATCTTGTAAATTATCTCATTATGTCAATATACAAGCCATTGGAATTGCAAATTTATGCTATTTTTTTAGTAAATGCATATATACAAACACACGCACACACAAATATATATATATATATATATATATATATATATATATATATATATATATATATATATATATATATATTATAGTTATATATATTTATATATTTTATATATATATATATATATATATATGTCTGTGTGTGTGTGTGTGTGTGTGTGTGTGTGTGTGTGTGTGTGTGTGTGTCTGTAGGGGCTATGACTAACAATCGTATTGCAAAAGCATCACAACACAACAGATTTAAGCTTTCATTTTGAAAAGCACACATACTGAAAATCAGAACCAATGAAAACAAAAAAGATTGCAAAAGAAAGACAAAAAAAGAAACTAAACCATCCTGTGGCTATAATCCCTGATCTTACTCATGATGTAACATCAAGAAAGTTTTCTCCCCATTTTGTTGTACTATGAAAAATGTGGAATACAGGAGACTCTATAGGAACAGTGTGTTACACTATGTGCTTAACAGGAAAGAGTTATAGTAGCAGCTTGATGCCTCCATTCAGTATAAGAATGGAAGAGGCATGTAAAACTGTGTCACTTATAGAGATTCAGACCCAAACTAAGATGAAGGGTCATAGTACAGACTATGCAAAAGGAACTATAATTTGTTTGTGGTTAGAAAGTAAAAATGAACCTGGCTGTTACAAGAAACACTCTCCAAAGACAAATCAACAAAAGCTGTAACTGTAGTAGATGTTTGCATATGGAGTAAAAGTGAATTCTGAGAACTTTGAAGTAAAACAAACTTTAAGATGGAAGTTTGCATAGAGGCTGCTAAGGAATGTCAGCACTGGTAAAGAGACAGAAAAAGTTGGGTGAAGACCATAAGATCAAAGAAACGCTAGTAAATACAAACAAGTGACATAGATAATGAAATGCAGAGATCTGAACCAAAGCAGAGAATACAAGAAAGGTAGGTTCTAAGAGCAGGTATTGGTTAGCTAAGAAATAAATAAAACTAACACATTTCTCTTTAAGAAACAGCAATATAAGAGATGAAAAAGAGTGTGAGAGGATGATGTCCACTCAATCTGGGAAAGAGGGAGGCACACAAAGAAAACAGCACACTTAAAATGCCTCTACTCTTACAAGACACAATTCAGAAGATTTGTGCTTACAACTATTATTTATAGGAGACAATAGAGAAGAAACTTCTGTTCCAGTGCATTGGGGAATGAGCTAGACCCACCTCAAGGTAAGTTACTGAACAAGTTAATGGACTTACAGAAACACCACACAATGTCGATAAAAGCACAACTGAAAGATACTCTAAACAAGTCAACATAAAATATAACCAAGGCTGTACACCCAAGAAAGTGAACAAGATGTTGCAATTATTTCTTGCCCATTTTGAGCTAAAAAATGACCTCTTATATAGACTAATGTGAAGTAACATTTTATCGGTTACCAGAGTCATAGCCTTTCAGCATTTAAGTAATGAAGCTAACCCGTACCATGTTAAAAGGTCATTTGGGTATGGACAAACTAAAGCAAGAGTATATGCTAGATTTTATTGATTAGACATGAAAATGTTTGTGCTTCTTGTGTATAATGCGAGAAAACGGCTTCCCTACTGGATGTATCCATCCCTTGGCCCAATGCTCATCACAGACTTGCCATTTCAGTAGATTGCAAAGGGTGCTGTCATATCATTAGTAAAATATAACAACAGGTATCAGTGTGGTTTAGTAATAATAGAATATGCTACAATGTTTCTAGATGAAATAATAAAATGCAAAGCTAATGCCAATGATATTACCAGAGAACAGGTGCAATTACTGAGCATGGCACTCCCTTTTTTTGTCAAGAATGCTATATTAGATATGTCAGTGCTTTAAAGTGAGGCAGTTGAGGACATGTGTGCATCATCTTCAAAATGATAAACTGGTTGAAAGGTTTAGTAAAAGCAAAGAAGTCTATGTTACAGAAGGTTACTGACATAGAAGGAAAAATTGCGACCATTGGTCAGCCTTCTTGTAGTTTGCAATCTGAGAGGTGTCACAAGCTTCACATGACTATACCTAGTTTGAACTTTTTTATGGGAAGCATCCCACAGGACTGCCTAACATTATTAAAGAAACTTATAAAAAACAGAAGACACTATAAGTACAATGGAACAATACAGCAGCTTTTCAGGCTTTCTATGTCCATAGTAAAGGAGAACATATAGACAGCCCAGGAAATGTAACATTGAGCTTATAATAAGAATGCCTGGCTTACTGAATTTAAGCCAGGTATCAGATATTACAGCTAGTACCTCTCCCATCCCACCAGGCACACACACACACAAACATACACACACACACACACACACACACACACACACACACACACACACACACACACACACACACACACACACACACACACACACACACGAAATTTCTGTCCAAACTGCAAGGGCATTTGAGATAACTGATGGAGTAAAGGCAAAGAACTACAAGTTTAGATAAGTAGAAAAGAGAGAACAAAGGAAAAAAATGCAAATCTAACAAATTTGTGTATTAAACCCATGGAAAGATTTAGACAATTTTGCTGTGAGACCGGAATCTGAAATTCCTGCATGACAGAACCTACATACCTCTCAACTGTATAAATTTTCGCAGAATGTCCAGATTTTTGCTTCATACTTTTAATCTGTTTTTCATAAAATTGTTTTTTCTTGCAAATCATTGGTTAATGATTAAAGATTAAAGTCAGAAAATAATGACATACATTTGAGTTTCAGACTTAATACCCTTCAGAAAATTCAAGCTAATGTAAACTTGTTATTCTATCAACTTTCTAAGTTTTTAACAGCAAATTTAAAACTTTTTCCAATTTTGAGCCTTTGTCCCCCATTATTTATGGCTTTGCACAGATTTCTTGCTCTAACTGATTGAGAGGCATGCAGAACAGATACCATGTACCAGAAGTGTGGTGAGATGAATCCTTTACAAAAGCATTAACACAGGAAGTGAAATAAATTATATTAAGAAATGATAAAATTTAAAAATTTTGAATTTTGTGGGAATAATAAATAAATTGAACATCATATAGAGACAACACCTGAAATGAAGATAAGACTAAGACCTTATAGGGGATTAGAGTCACAGAAACAATTTATAAGAGAAGCTCAAAAATTGCAGAAAATAAAAACTCCACTGCCAATCATGAGCAGACAGATGTTCCGCTGTGGTGACATCTAACCGGGAAAAGCCGAAGAAGAAGAAGAGATACAAACTGAATGGAGTAGACAATCAGTGATAGCTTCTAAGTCTCAAAGAAGTATCTGGTTCTGTCAGGAATGTAGGAAACAGAATAGCATTTTAAAGTTTCATAGCTATACTACATCTGAATTAATGATTTGATAAGGAACTTGGGAATTGCCAGAAACTTAAAAACACTAAATCTGATGAAAGGATAGCAGCACTTAGCCCTTCTTTTTTTGCCAAAGAAAAAAGAAGCCTTTGCAACTTCTGACTATCTAATTTGGTCAACAGCATAATCATTTGGCCAACATGGAGCCTCAGCCATGTTTCAGAGGCTGACAGATAAAAGACTGAAACCCAACTCATGATTTTTTTGCAAACTGGAAGACGTGACTATTTACTCAGAAGACTCAAAGCCTCACTGACCAAAAGCATAAACTGGGATCAGATATATAAGATGGACTGGTTTGTCTGCAGATGTGAAGAAAAGTAAATGGGGCATGGTGGAAGTGATGTATATGGGATACATATAAGTAGAGGGAAGGTAATTGATTTGTATCTATCTATCTATCTATCTATCTATCTATCTATCTATCTATCTATCTATCTATCTATCTATATTTCTATCTTTGTTGACTGGGAAAAGCCTGACTGGGTAAAATCCATTTTCAGTGGAGGCCTGGGGAGAAAAGCTCCATATTTAACTTACACATGATGCACATTTATAACTTCAGGGTAAAAAAAATCTATACATGAGCTTATTTACATGATTTTTGAATACTTCTTACATGAACATAGCATTTTAACACACAAAAAGCCTTAAAACATTAGCATAAATTGTCTAGTTATTGAATAGAAAAATAAAATACAATAGCAGTTATTGTATTCATAGCATAATAGTGGAAGGGAAAAGATAAACAGGGGTGTTTTTCAGGTTAGTAATAATTTACAGACAAGTATTAATGTAGCTTAAAAACTGATAAGAGAAATATGAAAGGCGAAATTATAGAAATGAGTATGAAGAGCTATGGAGAGAGGAGGAATAGTTGTTAGTGGGGGTGGGGGGAGTGAGAGAAGGAGGAAAAGAAAGAATTTAGGAAACTGGTGCTGCTTGAGGAGGAGTGATAAAGCACCAAAGACTCAGACGCAAAATAGCTGTAAGAGTTGAAGAAAAGTACTCAAGTAAAGCTACCCAGGTGAACAGGAAGAACACAGCTGTCTTTGTCATAGGTGCTGTTTAAATAAGGTTTTAAACTATTTAAGTTTTCTATCTGTTTTAACTGTGTGGTGATTTCATTCCATCGTTTTGACACATAAAGGGAGTAGAGGGAGTTTCCAGCAGTGATATAATAAGAGTTTATTGCTACAGCAAAGCTCTCTCGTGGGTGAATAGTACAGTATTTTGTAATGCTGGGCATTTGCCTGGAGAGTACAATAGGTTGTGGGCCATGAGCATGTCAACTAGTTTGGGAGTTCAAGCAAGTTTAATTGTTTTAATACAAGGCAGTAACATGTTTTATAATTTTGGTTGGTTCCAGCTTTAGCTATTTTGTAGTAGCAGGAGGCCAGTTCAGTCTTATTTGAAGTGTTTATATCTGTAAGAATAGGGGAAGCATATAACAGAGAAGGAAGGAGGCACATTGATGCTAAGGTAATCTTTTCTTGATCTATCAAGTAATGTTTGGCCTTATAGCATATGGTTGTTATTTCCGTGTTATTACTTGCGGTAACATGAAATGTATATTTCTGGCTAAGGTGTTGTTTTGGAATAAATATCATAAGTTTGTCTTTTTGGCATTAAGCATCAAGTTAGAATTTTGTTGCCATATTTCAATGTCAATGAAAGATTTTGAGTGATTTCCTGTAATTTTGTTATGGAGTATGAAAGTGCCAAGTGTTGGAGTGGTATGAATTTTATTTATGAAAATATTAAAGTGATGGAACCATGTACTGACCCTTGGGGAACACCAACATAGATTGGCTGAAATGCTGAAAGGTTTGTTGCCATTTAGTTGCTTACTGATGATTGCATAAATAACTAAAAATGTAGAAAGTTATAGTCGGGGGGGTTCAGTGGCAGACGTGCAATGCCTTGTTGTTTTTGTAAAAGAAGAACCCAGGCTGTAGCTTGAAGATACCTAAACGAGGAATCTGGTAAGAAAAGAGCAGTTGATATGCTAGATTCTAAAGTAAAGAGTCAAAAGGCACAGCTAGAAACTGTGTGCAAGTATACAATGATAGGAACGAGAAAACAAAAAAAATAAATAACACAGCTGGAAAGCAGTCAGTGAGTTCCACCATACATTACCATATATACGTAGGTAAGGCATACATTGCATATAAATAGACAATATAGTATAATATCTGTATTACTTTACCCACATGTATAAATGGTGATATTAGCAACCATGCAGCACCTGCAGTGTTACAGATGAGTGCATACCAGCACTCTAATTTAGAGTACAAGGGCTAGTACATTACTCAGTGTGTCATAATGACCCAAAAATACATAAATAAAGACAATTCAAAAAACAAACCCACAATAAACAGTGTTGTATTCTCAACTAATTATAAGTTAAAGGGTCTTTCTGTGGTTTGGTGGGCATTACAGAAAGTTTGTGCCTAACTGCGCAGCTATTCCCTAATCTTTGACAGATGTCATAAAAGCTAAAATGCCTGTGGAGGTGCAATGGTGTCTTGAGGCAGACGGAACATTTCATCAGCTATGATGCTGTGATCTGGACCTGTAAATGTGATTCCTAATTTTACTAATGGATTAACCTATAGTACTGCGGCATGGATGGAAGAAACCTTGACCATGGCCCAAGAGATGAAAGTTTGATTAGTGGCCCAGACTTCTAAGGAGGTGGTAAGTGCATGTGCACAGGCCACATTGCTACTGTTTAAAACCCTGGTGGACACTGGGGAAACAACAATGGGGGCTTCTGAGGGTGGGTGGGGAATTCTGGAAATGTATGCCCCTTGCAGAAGTTAGGGAAAAGTTCAGCACTGATGTCTGCTGTACATCCCATCGACAGGGTAGAACTAGTCATAAATGGGATGGAGGAGAAACTAGGAAAGAAACCCTCCACAGCACCAGTATAACATCGTACCAGGGTACTTGATATTCTCATTAGCCCTAGACATGGTACCGGTACAGGCAGAGAGAGACTAACTCAGGTCCAGTATACCTGGTGGATGAGAGCACCTGATTGCTAGCTGTTTGCAGCTGAAATAGCAGCAAATAAATGAATATATAATATAATATAATATAATATAATTCATGTCAAAGGCAAGCTTAGGAAGCCATCTTATCCCAAGACTTTCATGGGAAGGAGAAAGTTGTATGTTGCATCTCCAGGAAGTAGAGCAATGCAGAGAGGGGACAGTCATTCATCAAAAGCAGAGAGCCTAGCTACCAGTTTGGTCTTTTATACTCTGACATACTATTTAAGCAGGGAAACAATTTGGTAACATGTCATGTGCCCTTGCAACAGTTAAGCAGGAAGACCAATGGGAAAAAGAGGTTGTGCCAATGGGCATCAGAATTTTATGTATACAGCTATCCCATTCCTGAGAGTCCGCAGAAAAGTTACTGGGTCATTGATGTCCTGTAACCATAGTTATGAGGGACAATCAGTCTTTTTGTGCTGGGCAGGGGATAGCTGTAGCATGCTGGCTCAGGTGTATGGGACCGCTAACCGGTAAAGGCGAAAGAAGAATAAGAAGAATATTCTCACAACAATAAATCAAACAAACATTATACATTTTTTTACTGATTTCCAATTATGTTAATATAAAAGGAGGTAACCTGCAAGGCTAGAAAAAGGATATGCACTCCACAGCTAGAGGAGTAGCTGAGCAGAAGCTTGTCAGGAAGACTCAGAAAATGTGGGATAAGAAAGCACACTTGAGGCTAACTTGTGGAATCAAACTTGAAAGAAACATTGGGTGCTGTGATTAGGATTTAGTTTGCACCAATACCCTGGGAAACTTTTTTTTACACAACTGTCTCCTTAAAGGCAAAGAAAGACTGTAATACTCTGATAGAAAACAAAAACTGACTGTTATTTTTTTCCTTTGCTTCAAGCCAAAACAAATATCGGTTTTATAAAAAAACCTACCTTAAGTGTCTACTTGGATTTTGAAAAAAAAAAAAAAAAAAAAGTAAAAAAGTAAAACAAAAACAACTTTTTGTTAACTTACTATTGTATACATGTTTAATAAAGCTGCGCATGATCTATTAAAATGTTAAGGGCTAGAAGTTGTTACTTTTCCTATTTACTTTTATTTTTAATCAATCAGTTAATTTAATTATTGATTGGCTGATTGAGAAAATTGCTGCACACTGACTGAGTTATTGATTATTTGATTGAGAATTAGTACTGAAATGTCATTAATCTCCAACGTATTCCTAATATTCCCATGATGTGTAAACGCAGTGATAATGTTAAGTTACACTTCACCCTCATCTGATTATGTATTCATTTCAAGACTATGAGGAAACGGTTAAGCTTCAGTGGAGAAGCCAAATGCTTTGCCTGTTAATTCTCCTGTTTGCAGACTGCAATGGGATCTGAAGCTCATGCAAAACCAAACTACCCTGTGCTCTTCTGTCTTCTCTTTTGTTTATCATTCCATACAGGCACTGTAAGAGGTACTGCTACACTTCCTGCTGTCATTAAGGTATTGGTACACAACAGATGCTATTCTTTCAATTGAAAAGGTGCAATCATTATAGTTGTCACTGAGAAGAACCTTGGCAGCCTTCTCACACAATAATCTTGCTAAATTCTGTGCTGTAGAAAGGGTGTATAAGATGTGCATTGCAAGACTAGTTAAACAAATAGTCCAATGTATAGTAAATACACTATGCACACATGCTGAACAAGTAAAATTAATCACACACTGTCAGAAGAATATTACCTAATACACAGACATTTCTATTGTACTATTTTGGAATGGCTGACTTAAATAGAAAATGCAAACATTTGTCCTTCAATTCTAGATGTAATATGTGTTCTTTGTTAACCAGCATGGAAAAAAATGTAATTTTATATTACTACATTCTGCATTTTTTAAGGGTATGTTATTGTGTGATATAATAATGATTATATAAAGAAATTGTAAATGAGAAGGACAACCATGAATATAAAATGCAAACACAGATAGCTTTACTTCACTGTAAGTCAGTATGTCAGGTATATATATATATATATATAACAGAACATGCATGCACAAAAAGGCTTATTAATAGAAGCATTAGATAAGCTTAAATAAACTTACCATTGTACAGTATCATTATAAAATTCATATTTTCAAATAATGGAAAGTAAGAACATTTATGGCAAAATATTGATTGGTATATTTTCATTTCATTTCCTTTGGATTGTGCACTGTATGAAATACAGACAGTGAGCATTATTTATTTATTTTTACAAAAAATAGATATGTATGTTTTATTGGTAACCAAGGTAGGCAACATATGCAGTTCTGGATGCTCCTTAGTTACGACATGGAGAAATTAATTGTGAAACATGTCAAAGATATTTATTATCAAACAGGTGTCATGGAATTGTATACATTATTCTCCCCACCATCATCACATTGGGTCTATATCAAAATGCTGAACTAACAAAAGTTCGATTGTTGTAATATCGATCCCTAAAGTCCGAAACCCAACAAAACTGCAAACACAGTACAGCAATTTTTTTTTCGAGGGAAAAAAATCGCTGTTCCATGACAAAAAAATAAATAACCTTAAACTAAAGTGGGGGGCTTCGCTCCACACACACTCTGCACTCCCCTACTTAAATATACCAACTCCAACATCACACCACAGTGTAGCAAATAGCAAAGCCCCGAAAATGGCTCACCAATATTTTTCACTGGGAAAAAAGTCGATGTGCCATGCCTTCGCTGATTTCAACTTTCAGACTTTAGAGTTCGATATTACAACGTTTGAACTTGTTTTACTTTGACATTGTAATATGGACCCCACCACATCTACCAGGTGGGTCTTTGTTTTTTAACTTCTCATGTAATGGACTGTTTTCTGCTTCACTTAACAATAAGTCTCAAGTGTACTACACTGTTTTAGACAAAAATAAATAAATACAAATCTTTGAAGCTTTATGCTCCCTTTAACCCCATTTTAAAACATGTTACTGTAAAACAGTCATGTAATGAAACCATATTTACAATTTATATTTGAAGAACATGCTAATTTCTTTGTTAATTATTTGATATAGCTCACAAGTTAATGTAATCAAAGGCATAGGTCGACAGCATACGATTCTGTCTTACATCATGCGTGTTTGCTGTTTGATTGCATATCTTCACCAAACAACATTTGATAAACTGCACATAAAAGCAGAATTAATCCTGCCTTATGAAATTCAGTATCAGGATCACTTCTTGATAAGTAATTTTCACCTCTGTATTAGCCCCAGAATGAAAAAAATGTAAAGCACTAAATAAAATAATTGTGAGTTTTGCAGTTCACTACTGATGACTAACATATCAGTATTAGCTACAGTTTCACATACCATCACAAACATCATGCAGTGCTGTTCCACCTGACAGCTATACAGTTTGAAATGTATTGAAATATGTTCATGTTCAAAACTGAATAGACAGCATGGCAAAATAAACAGAAGAAGAGTTCTGACAGCTTTCTTCAGGAAAATAAATAGTGATGTTTTGGAGTGAAGCAATCGTCAGTTAGATGTTTAATATAATTTAAGCACATTTGCTAGGGGAAAATGCTGTCAGTATCCGCTTATACTGAAGTTGATGCTAAAGGTAACCTTTCCATTGCATCACCTTGCTTATAATGATAGTTTCACCTTTGCAACGGCCAATGCATTCTGGTATTTGCTTTCATTTTGTATTGAGCAGTTGTGAGGTTCTGAATGGAGTGCACTGGAAAGTGTAACTGATACAACCTACTGGTATCACACAACAGTTCAATGTCAGTATCCATTTCAGACTTTTGGGTAGTTATTGAAATGGCACAATTTTGTCAACATCATTAAACTGTTTTAGCTCCTGAATGACATAACCTTACTTTCCCTTCATTTGCCTGCATTTAATCATACGAGAGGCAAGTATTCTTTTCCAGTATAGGTTGCCTACATCGGTAATGATATGTGTTATCCATATAGGTCAAAGGCATTAAGGCTGACTTTCTGTGCAGATAGGGTATGTGGGATGCTGGCTATTGCAGAATTTGTTAAGAATATTACATTTAATATGACAATGGTATAGCAATGAAACAGGAATATAAAAGATAAAATGCATAGTTTGAAGGGGTTAGTTGGCCTGCTTTAACTGATTATTTAGTTTCTGAAATGTATTTTTTTCCTCTCTACAGCTGGACTTCAGCTGCCACCATGTCATCTTCTCTTCTGCTGGGGTCTACTGCACCCACCTTAGACACCTGCCTGCCCAACCTAACCAATATCCATGGCCAGAGAGGAGATCACGGACTTCGGTTCAGTGCCACACTACTGCTGGGAAATGTGTGCTAATTCCCAGCATCCCATGGCAGCCTTGTGAGCTGTGCAGTCACTGCCTTTGGGAGGTGCATGCGCTCTCCTGTACAACCTCCAGACTATGGGGCACACTGTTTTTGCAGCATAGAGCTCCTCAAGCTCAAATCTGCTTTACCGCAGTGAGTGTAGGCTGGCTGCCTTCCCCTTGGATGCCAAGAAGATGATGATGGTCACTTACTTCCATTGTTGTCCCCTACAGCCCCTCTATAGCACAAGCTGCTAGCCAAACACAGGTCATCTGCGGCACAATAAGGGATGAATCCTTCTGTGCCATGATGTCGATCAATGATAAGTTGTATACTTAATGACTGCTTAAATATTATAACTGTTGGAGAATAAAAAAATATTGTGGAAAAATTTCAGAGATTGTGGAACAAAGGGAAACATGATAGTTGGCATGATGGCTGGAAATAAGAATGCAGAAATATTGCTGAGGCTGGCTTTAGAAAAGGAAAGGAAGCAATTTTATGGGAGGAATGTTTAGGCTGTGTGGAGGTTGGCAAGTAAATGAAGAAATACTGCCTGCACTGCAAATCACAGATGATATATAGCAACAGAGGAAGAGCAATGTTCAGATGACAAACAGCCTTTCTGAGCAGGAAGGAACAGCTACTGTAATGCTGCCATCTGCTAAGGAACATGTGCATGTGATTCAGACATGTTTATGCCACTTGTATAGGATGACCAGCAGGTGCCTTAAGCAGTAATCATACACGTGTTACTCAAGCAGACGACTGCTGAGCATTAAGTGAAAGCAAATGTTCTTTAACCATGGTGCAGCACTGATCCACATGGGATCATGTTAGGCTGAGGCCTGGAGCAATGTTTGGTTTAACTAACTTGTTTGGGGGGTACTCAGTAAACAAATGAAGAGTGTGTAAATGAAACCCAGGACTGCTGCAGGGTATAAGTAACACCAAGCTGATGTTTTATTTTATTCTTTTCGCAAAAAGGACCATATCTCCAAAGAGGAAAATTGTGCTACATAGGTAAACAGAGATGTGGCAAAGGAGAGATGTTAACATAGGAGGCTATATAATATTACTCGTGAAATGAAAACTCTGTAAGAAGCTGAAGTGCAATGCTTGTTTACAGGCAAAGAACAAAATAAGCACATAAATATTAATGAACAGACAATGGATTTAACCTATTGGACCGAGACAGTGAGGAACAGTGCATTTTATGTGTCTTGAACATGTGAGTATTGGAAACTTTTCTTTCAGTGCCTTTAATGGCTGTGGGATGATGCAAGCTGGATCTTGGCAGCACATTAAGAATTCATGTCCAGGTAACTGTACAAAAGTGGGAGACACAATAATGTCATTTATGGTATTGTTTTTTTTTTTTATTCATGCATGCCCGCTTTCCTTTGCCTGCAGTGAACCTGTGACAGCTGTTTTTATTTGCAGCTAAATTTCACTTCAACCAGCAGTTCTCACTAAGAAATATCTTGCCGCCCAACAGCCTGGAACATATAAAAGCAAATAAAGCAAATTACTGTAGAATTGTATGCAACAAGTGAAACAACATAAATGCATCTTATACTGTGATGACATCATTAAGAGTGGACAGTCAGTGGAGAATTAATGAGAGTAAAGAGGTTTAGTGTAATCAAAATGGAACTTTGTTAATACACTGAAACATGAGTCTAACTCTAAAATGTACAAGAGTCAGACTGTTAAAGGGTAAACCATTTTAAATCATGTGAGGATAAAGATCCAGTGAAAGAACAGGAGACCAAGAAGAAAGGTTAACACATTAACCTCTAGACAGAGAAGGAGAAGAGAAAGAAGACCATGTAGAAGGAAATAGGAAACCAGCAGGAGGACTAATTTACAGAAAAATAGCTGTTATATTGTAGGTTGTTACAGTTGTACCTGAAACTGAACAGCACAATGCTCAAATGGCTGAGCAAAAGAAAAAGAAGCTGTTTTAAATTAAAACGGGGTTTTCAAAGTAAGGAGTGGTTTCTCTGAAAGTTTGCATACTACAGAAATAACCAGCCAAAGGGGCTGATGGAAGACGGAGCACTGAAGAATAGCATAGCATTCACTATACACAAACAACAGAGCAAACAACATTAGGAGCACCAGAAATCATTACGAAAGACAACAATTTGCTACAAATGTAAGGAGACATCCCTTGAGGAATCCTCATTATTGGGATATATAGGTGAAGAGGAATTCAAAGAATACAGGGAATAGAGGACATCAAAGTGATTGACAGTCAAATGAGGAACTGCCAGTTTTCTGGTTACAATTCTTAATAAGGGGGCACAAGTGCATTTCCACTTCAGCAATGTATTCTTCTAGGTATGTAGAATTAAGGCACACTGTGAGGGAAATTAAGATTAAGCTTTGGGATGGTTCATATAAGTTTAATAAACATATTTGGCTAACAAGCACATAAAAATCCTACATATCTTAACTGAAGGCCATAAACCTGGATTTGTGTAATGTTATTGTACTTGCGCATCCTAAGCTTATACAGCAGTGGTTTACTTCTTTCATTTTCCACTGTGGGAGGAATTTCAGTCCCATGTTACACTTTTCATAGTTTGAAAGAGCATTTATCTCATTTTTATTTACAGAATGTAATTTTGTTATAGATTTCTCTGCCTTTTTAATCCACGGAGTAACAAAGCATGTGTGTGTTTGCCTGGGCATCTATGTGTGTGTGTGTGTGTGTGTATCTGTGCAATACCTCTCAATTTCTTTCAAGAATTCTGGACAAAGCCAAAAACAGTGGAGGAACAAAGGTCAAAAAAAGTGAAAACTTTGGAATATAACTTTAATTTCAAGTTAGTTGAACAACATGAGTTGTATCGTTTTCTGAACAATAGGAAATGTGAAACTCTGACTACAAATATTGATTAACTGTAATCCTCAGTGATTTATGAGAAGATTAAACATTTTATGAGGGACAGAGCAACAGTATGAGGCATATTCAGGGACACTTGAGAGCTATTCTGCTTGTGTGTGTGTGTGTGTGTGTGTGTGTGTGTGTGTGTGTGTGTGTGTGTGTGTGTGTGTGTGTGTGTGTGTTAACAGTTTATCAATTAGCACAGTAAAATAGGCAATGCAGCCGCAGTCATAAATGGTAACTAGTCTGCAGTCAGAACTAACAGTTGCGTGATAATGTAGAACCCTGGGAAATAAGCTTGGCACAGATTGTAATCATAGGAATTAGTTCATAGGTTCATAGGTGTTTACTAGCAACAACCACAAGTGCCTTTTTAAGACTAGCCATGCACATGCATCCCAAATCTCTGACAAGTTCTGGTACCCTTGATAAGTGTAAGCTGCAGCTTGGGAGATGAAACATTTACAAGCAGGGGCCTGGGAGATGAACCATTTGCAGGTTGCTTGTGCCCAGTAGAGACATAGGTGCCAAGCCCCAGATTAATTTCCTCTTCCCCATCCAATTGTGCAAGTTGAACTTGAATTTGGTTAGGGAGGAACTCTGCTTCACATGGATAGGGAGCCTGTTCCAGAGACAAGGCAGCCTCTGGGACACATACCTGTCTCTCTAGCAGTTCCTATTTATATCACAGGCAAGGTTTAAGTCTTTAGAATGGGTAATGATGGTGCTGTTTGTCTTCCTGAGGAGGTCTATCAGTCTGGAGTCTGACAAAGCCCTGTATGTCAAGCATATATCTCTCTCTCAACAGCCTGTAGGAGACAGAATACAGGGATAGGGCTTTAAGGCAGCCTGCATAGGACATTTTACTTACAACCTGTATTCTTTTAGTAAGAAACCTCTGTGGATGTTCCATTTGTTGGATATGCCTGGTTTGGTGCATACCAAAGGGGGCACTGGGCTGGCACTGTACTCAATGATAGGTCTGATGAATGCCAAATGCAGTGGAACAATGACCTCCTTGGACACAGATGCCATACCTTTATTTATAGGTTGTGCAACATAGAGTGATTTCCTCACTACTGTAGATATGTGATGGTCAAAGGCCAGATTATTATCTATGTGTGCCCCCAATTCACTGACTACTGGGTCAACTGTAAGGGGTATGTTGTTAATAAGACAGTTATCAGGGGTGGACGACTTCCCAGAGGATACTGTTATGCATTTCTTAGTATTTAGTCATGGCTTTGGCACCAGCTATTTGTCTGTGTCAGACCTTCCAGGAGAACATTTGTGTCAGCTTGGGATTCAATAACAGCTCTTAATTTGCAATCATCTGCAAATGTAATCAGCCTGAGACCATTGACATTGGCCTTGACTTCAGAGAAGTAAATGCCAAAAAGGAGTTGCAATGTCAAACCTTTATGTCAAATATGGTTAACGCCCATTTTAACAAATTAAATTAGGTAAATCAGTTCAATTAAATGGATAAACAGAACAATACTCTAATGCCCTGAGAATTATATTATTTTATATATTATAGCTAAAGGTCATGCTTTCTTTTTCCTGTATTAACATTTTTGTATTATCTATTCACTTATCACTTGCAACTGATTATACTTTATTTGAAGGCTTTGCTGCAAAAGTCACTCTAGATAAAGATTGCAGAAACATGTTAAACACATCACTATTTTACAAGCTTTGCACATAGAATGTGGGACACTAAGCAAACATGCCCCCTTTAAATGCACATTGCTCAGACATCTTGCACTAGCACTGTACTTAAGAAGAAGGCAAAAAGAAATACTGTCCTAGGATCTTCCCTCCTCAGTAACAAAAAGTGTACCACTGGAATTTATTAAAAGCAATGTAGTCAGATATCAAATATTTCCTTCAACAAAAGCTGTAATCCCTATTCTAACACTATTGCAGACTTTATTTACATTTCACCATTTAAAAAAGTAGCGTATGGAATTTGCTGTACTCAGTATTCAATCAACCACTCAGTTTATGCAATTCATTTCTGTCCCGTAATGTTGTCATTCTTTTCAAAAAGAGGACTGAAATAACATTATTAAGCCTCACTCCTAAAATTATATACAGGCCATAGATTTTGTAAGGTCATTCATGTTTATCAGTTTAAATTCTACCAGTTGTAACCAAGGCTGTGAAAGAGCAGACGAGTACAGTCCCTCACCGTAACCTGCATGACTCAGTAACTGCTATTTTACCTTCTTAAAATCCATTTTTATATTTTCAGCATTCACCACTCATATTTGGTACCCCATGCTCATGATTTATATTAGAATATCCATCTTTACCTTGGTAAAACCACATAGAAAGTTTTATGTACTCCTATGAATTTCATGAAGAACTACCCCTGCTTTAGATTTTTCAGCACATTAATTCATATCACTTTAAGTTCTGACAATTTTTACTAAGGCTGTAAGAGATCTGATGAGAATATTCACTCACATTAACATTTTGGAATGACCCACATAATGTTTAGTGTTACTGTCAGTATTCGACAGTGGCATTCATTGCATTTTCTGCACATTCTCTAAATAGTATCCATCTTTGTTAAGGAACCTTCCCCATCTCTATGAATCATGTGGGAATGGGGGGAGACATAGACCATGTCTCAGGCCTAGCATGGGATAACATAATCCACATACTATGTCCTAGACTAGGGCCTTGCTTACACCCTACATAGCTTTCTGCTAGGTGGGCTATATTTCATTTTCCTCAAGAATTGTGCCCCCCTCCAAAGTAACATGTAATCATGCCTTTTTGTTTATTCTTCTTATGTGCTGCAAAATAACTGCAAGCCCTGAAACATTAACCCCACATTTATATCTAGCATATTGCACTGCAAATTCCTGCAAGAATGTTGAATTATGCAAATTAAACACATCCGGAATGAGGTCTGACAGACGGACACTGTTTAGATTATACAATACAGGATAAACATTCTCAAGGTCCTGGTGTTATAATCCAGCAAATTTCAAGTCTTTAGCTATTCCTGTTATTGAGGTATTTCCTTGTTTTTTCAATTGCTTTGACACTACTAGACAGATGACAAATAATTGCAGATGTATATGCGACCAGACTATATAAGCACTTGGAAACTTTCTTACAGCAGTTGAAACCTGGACCAGAAGATAGCTCAGTTACCAAATGTATAACTGACTTCTGCTCTGTGTAAGTCTACACAAACTTCAGCCTGTGTAACTGAATAAGTGTAAGTCCGGTCCTCACATGGACTCCACAGTGGTCTCAAATACCAACAACAGTGTGGTATTTACTGTTTTAGAAGATATAATTTTTAAATGCTATATTTCAGGGTTTCTTCCTCTCCACAATTTTATACAACTTGCAATCTGACTACCTTACTGGATCCAAAATGTTCCCCCAACATTGATTTCATAGTGGTTTCAAATAACAAAGGGGCTCCTTTCTCTGTGGTTACTGGCTCAGCTGGTAAGTTACAAGTTACTTTATATTTGAGGAATTTCAATATGCCTAAGTTTGTATAGCCTGCAGCCTAACTGGCTTGATTGAAAAGCTTCTGCCTCATTGACTTCTTGGTGGGTTCAAATGCCAGTGGAAGGTCAGTTCTCTGCAGCCACTGTCCTTTTGTTAAAAAAAAATATATATATATATATATATATATATATAATTTAACATTTGTTTACCAGGAGAGTACAACTTGGAACAAAGCCAATTTTTAGCAGAGGCCCCAGGGAGAAATGGTCCAGATGCACATCTTTGTAACATGGGAGGAAACCAGAGTACACAGAGAAAACTCACACGAACACAGGGAGGACATGCAGACTCCACATAGAAGGCACTCCAGCCGAGAATCGAACCAGAAAACCTCTTGCTGTGAGGCAACAACACTACTGCTACACCACTGCACCATCCATGATAAATTGCAATTATATGCTTTAATACATCTCTGTTACACATTATCAGCTCAGAGCTAAGATATATTAGGAATTTTTCTAACTATGCAGATAACAGCTCCATGGTTTTCAATACCATCTCCCTGTCCTGATGCTTTTGTGTTTACTGCTGGGAATCATTTAGTTTTATCTCACTTGATTTTATCTGACATATGTAGCAATAGCCTCACCTCGAGATGCATGCTACAAGCACAGTGGTTGAGTGAGTGCTGTGGGAGAATGCACAGACTGTGGTAAGCCCTTCTCTTTCTAAATCAAAGCACTCAGACTGAGCAGCCATAAATTATAGACGCTCTCCTCTTGAACTGTGTAGTAGATGAGTAGTTTGCACATATTCCATGTTCGCATGTTGACTGTTTTACTGACCACATTTTTTAAGTTAAAATTCACTTTTGTATTTCACTTATATTGGCTTTCTAATTCATATCCTTGCAGTTATGCTGGTTTCATTCATCTAGGGTCAGCACTGTACTGCCAGGTTTTTCTACACTATGCATGTGCAGGTGGATGGACACCTCCTTACTCATAAGGTACTGAGCTTTGTTGACCTAGGAGGTGTGCCACACATCATTTCTCCTATGCCCTGTCCCAGCCTCCCCATGATTCTTTATACCACACTAACCCAACCAACATACTCCTCCCCATCTATTCCTCTTAAAGATATACTTACTAGTAGGGTACTAGTAAAATGTCAGGTCTACAATTACATTAAATAACCACTGTCCACCTACGAGTTCCTACAAACAATCCCATTTCCTTCATCAGCAGCAACAGGCAAATTTTATCTCCTGAACTCTTACCACTAGGACTAAAGAAAACCTAAACTACCAGTTTCTATCTAGGGCTAACAAAAGATTTTACCTACAAAGCATCCCTATTCAACAATCATCATCATTATTCAAACTAAAAACCTTATCATTATTACAATGAGTAAAGGCATATTCTTGTAAGGCAAATACTAAAGTCAGACAACACTGAATATAATCAACTTTATATCTGCCATTACTACAACCACACATAAGGAATCAAAACAAAGAACCATAAAAGAAATATTATACTCCCACCAACATCAGAGAAGTATTTTTTTAGCAGAACTCATAGTTAATTTCTATGCAAACTAATATTTTATTCTATCCTCTAGGCTGAAAACAGGCCGGACCAAATCACCTAGACCATATTTTACACCGTTAAGTGTCTAGCTCTGCCACGGCACTCAGTCTGTGATTCATGTTCTCCTATCTTGAGGATATTGCACACCACAGTAGATGACAAAGTAGTTGGTCTGTACAGGGCACCATATAGAGTCTGTGCTGCTGCCCACAGCTCCATTCTTTGGTGAGTTTAAGATGGAAAGAATCAGCATGTTTTTCGGAGGTGGGAGAAACCCCACACAGACACAGGGAGAACTTGCAAACTCCAAACAGGCATTGGTCAGTGGTCAGAATCAAACCTTGTACCTTGTGCTTGGGAAGCAAAGACAATAAAACAAGCCCTAGCACTACTTAAAACAATTTCCAGTAATCCATATAAGATCATGAATAAGATCTAAACTGCTTTTAAAATGTTCAGACCTAAAATGCCTGTAAACAAATAATTTTAACAGAACAGTACACTGTTTCACTGTCCCATGAATTTCCTGTTAATGCAATACAGATTGAAATCAAGCTTAAAAAAAAATTGTTCACTAATTATTTTAACTGAAAAACTTTTTGGTATCTCTCTGAGCACTTGAAATGAAAGCAACAGTCACATATACACTCAACCTATTAAAACTATTTATTCAGAAGGCAGCACATCCTAACCATCTCCTCCATTTCAAAAAAAAAGCTGCCCTTTTATAATCTCTTGAAAATATGATACTGCAAAACACAACTTGATTTTCTTACATAATTCCCATCTCTGTCTGCTGCCTCCACAACTGCTTCAAACTCAATTAATACTCGAAACTGCAACATTACTCAAAGCAAGAGGAATACTGTTTCTAGCCTGCAATTATCACCAGAGCCACAGTCAACTAATCTAGCCCCCCACCACACATAAAAGAACAGGACTTTTGGGTTACTGTAGGAAGCTGATTGGCCCATCAGATTCTGTACATTGTAAAACACATACCCTTAAGCTCTTTGAGTAAGGAGCAACACACACACACACACACACACACACACACACACACACACACACACACAAATAATCCATCCCATCCCCTTAACCCTGGCTGACTGTAGGAGGCCAATTGGTGCATCTGTTGAAGTGAAAAGTTTTTGTACTCATGATTATGTCATCCAATGCTTTGCATCTGGAGGTAATACATTACCATTTAACACCTCCATTCTACTTTGAAACTAGGATAACTAAACATATAAAAAAATTGTTAGATCTGCTGTCCCTGAACTCCCTAATACAAGCTGGCCTGCATTTATGTTTCATTGTACTAAGTAAAGAGCATAGCCTACTACACCTTCAAGCATCATTACAAATTCTTAGTACTAAGTAAAGAGCATATAATACTACACCTTCAAGCACTGTTACAAACTCTCTGTACTAGTTAAAGGGCATAGTCTACTATACCTTAAAGCATCGTTACAAACTCTCTGTACTAAGTAAAGAGCATAACCTACTATACCTTCAAGCATTGTTACAAACTCTCTGTACTAAGTAAATAACATATCCTACTATATCTTCAAGCATCGTTACAAACTCCACACTAAGTACAGAGCATATCCTACTATACCTTCAAGCACTGTTACAAATTCTCTGTACTAAGTAAAGAACATAGCCTACTACACCTTCAAGCATTGTTACAAACTTTGTGTACTAAGTAAAAGTGCATAGCCTACTACACCTTCAAGCATTGTTACAAACTCTCTGTACTAAGTAAAGGGCATAGCCTACTGTATCTTCAAACATTGTTACAAACTCTATATAACTGAAAGCATCATGCCTTTACAATGAATACTGTAATTACTAAACCAATTCTTAAGATAACCAATGTTTCAAAATCAAATTCGTTCAGGAAAATTTCAATGCTATCAATGCTAGCAAAGATATTTGACAAGTTAGTATATTTCCAACTATCAAGACACATGCTTTCTTTCCATACAGTCTCTCACAACCAGTATGGCTTCTTCTCTGGTAGAAGTACCATGACTGATCCTTAAATCCTGACAGACAACATACTTCAGTACATAGAAAAAAAAAACTTTTAACAAGTAACCTACCTCATTGATGACATAATAAAAATATTTGATCTGATTGATCAATGCCTCTTTTTAGTTTCTCTTTTATGACATAAGTAACAATGTATTGGTTGAACAACCTTCTACATAACAGACATTCAAATTCCAAATATGCAATATCAAGTCTAATACATTTCCGCTTATTAAAGGGATTCCCACAAAGATTAGTATAATCTGTATAATTTATGAGATGCACATAAACCCTTACTCCATTATAGATAACATATTAGAGTTCTTCACCACTGTTGGGTATCTGGCATCTAGAAGCCTAATGCATAACATATACTACACTCATTTCAACGCATTTACACAGGATGAGGGGGCACAACACATTAATATCTATCTTCCACCAGGGGAATTGTGCTTAGACTAACAATCATAACTTGCATGTGCTAAGCCAATTCTGTGCCTTGATGTACTGCTTATTTTTAATATAATCAAATAAAAGTAAGACAGGCAATGTTCAGTAAATTAGAGAGGAAAATTCTAGGTGACTGCATACTTAAAGTAGAGTAAAGCATCATGACATACATGTGACAACTAGGTAACAGAAATCTTCGATAAGTAACTCTAGATGCAGCCTACATTTACCTACTCCTCTCAATCTCTTCAAGAATTCTTGATAAATCTAAAACTGACAGTGGGACAAAGGACCAACATCAGGGAAGGATTTTAAATATTGTTTTTTTAGAAACATAGAAAAGTGATAGAATAATACAATTTGGATTAGCATGCATTCTCTGAAGAATATGAAGTCTGAAACTGAAATGTCTGACATTCTATAGTCACTTCAGTCCTGCAAGATTGTCTAGGAAACCACAGATTTTATGAGGAGTAGACCAAAAATATAATGCAAAATTCTGGGCATTCTACAAAATTCTGGACAGTTGCAATTTGCAATACTGGTTAATTCCTCTTGAGTGCCACTCACATCGACCACTTATTTTTTTCTGACTTCCTATCAGCTGTAAAAAAATAACCATTTTTAATTATTATTATTCATATGACAAAGACTTCATATTTGAATTACAAACTAATGTTGCTTTTTTCATCCTGATTATCCTGTTGCGAGGAGTGTTGATGTTATTTACAAGTATAAATAAATAAATATATATATATTATCTCAGTTAAAGGTCTGAGTTTTACAGGAAGACCAGCCTTCAAGTAAAATTATTAAAGGTGTCACCTTTACAAAAGTAGACACAGACACACACACACACACACTTACATGTGCAGGCACAGACATAGGAACAAACATACATGCATTTGCATCCCCCAGCACTCATATACACACACACACACACACACACACACACACACACACACACACACCCACACCCACACACACACACACACAAATAAAAACTCCCCCCACCCATGATCAATTAATTATGATAAAATTGTGTATCCCAAACTCAGCATGTTTCCTGTAATATGTTATTCTGCTTATTTTATATATATATATATATATATATATATATATATATATATATATATACACACACACACACACAGGTATACAAATACCTCTTCTCTAAAGCAGCTGTAATAGTTTTACTGTGGTCACGTGGCAGTGACTCAGATGCTTTTCCTTGCACAGTAACCCAAAACACTCAAGCTAACGACTTTTTGGATGGGTAAGTATGTGATTTTTGATTCTGTACCACTGAAAGAATTTCTAAATGATTATTTATTCAGCTTAATTCATACACAAATACTGCCCACCCAAGATTCTTTAACACAGAACAAGAAAAAGTACATCAGTTACTTTTTCACTCATGCCATCTGTCACTTCCCCTGAATTAACATGTAACCGTGAATGTTTTTTTATTATTACCAAGTTAATGAGATGGTTTCCCAAAATAATATTAATACTTGAGTCAAACATAACAGCCACGGTGGTGCAGCGGTAACGTTGTTGCCTCACAGCAAGAGGTTCTCCTGTTCGATTCTCAGCTGGAGTGCCTTCTGTATGGAGTCTGCATGTCCTCCCAGCGGTTGAGTGGCATTTGAAAGACATGCGTGAATGGACGTGCCTTCGTTGAAGGTTAGGCATTGGGCTGGCAACTTGGCACCATAAAAATCTACTGCCAATCATTAGTGAACCGGAGTTCTGCTTTGGCAACCCCTAACCGGGAAAAGCCGAAAAGGCAACCGACAACTTGAGTCACACGTAACACAGACATGCACACACACATTCCATCAACATTACTGTTTTACTGTGGCCATATTCTGTTCAAGTTCCTTTATTGCTTTAATGCTATTTTCATGACTACCACTGTCATAGAGATTTCCTGTTAATCTGAAACTGTCTGTTTAGGTTTAGCACACTAGTTCTGTATAGAAGTCACTGACAAAGTAGTAATTACAGTAGAGAAGATACCGAATTCCAACCTGATTTTACTTTGTTTTGTCTATGACTGCCTTTCTGTTTTTGTTTTTCATTTACTTATTTAGTTATGTATTTATTTAGTTATTTTATTTTCTTTGTTGCCGATAACTGACCAAAAGTTTCTCCCAGCCTAATCATTAGAGAACAAAAACGCAACATTTTAAAACTAAAGTCTTTGGCTGATGAATGGCTTATCTTTACAAATGTCTTTGCAATAATTAGTTGTATGCTGTTTTGTAACCACTGAGCCAATGCCTTTCATTCAAATACTGGAGGTAAAAGTGCATGACATTTAATAGAGGAACACAATGACAGGTAGTCAGTGCTGCATTCAGAGGAGTACTGTGTACTCTTAAAAACGTTTCATTGCTTGAATTTAACATTGATTTTGAATGTTTCAAAATAACACATTTTGCAGGTTAACACCCTGCTGTGAGACTTTTTTTTCCCCTATAACCATTATTGGTGGATGTTCTCATCCAGCTTGGTAAATGCTGCTGGGTCCTCATCCTCAAGGTTCCATACATCCTGTTGACTGTTCTCAGCATGCCTTTTAAATTTAGGTTAGCTGTCTGCAATGGTGTAACTCTTATTTTCCAAGTTATTATCAAGCTGAAAGGAGTAGGAAATTTCAGTTGATCAATGGAGCTAGTTGAATGACTACAAACTTCTGTCCTAATAAAGTCATCTATGCATGCATCCAGGCATTCAGTAGGATGATTACAAGTGTTACACTATCTTATCGATAGGTTAGAAGAGTCCAGCATAAAGGAGTCACTGGTGACAGTGGTAGATGGGATGCTAATTCTGGTCAGCTTCCTAACAAATTATTACTTATTTAAGATTCTGTGCAGCCAAAAATACACATATTGTTGAGTCATTGTGGAGAAAAGTGAAGA
Organism: Protopterus annectens; assembly: GCF_019279795.1. Classification (NCBI taxonomy): domain Eukaryota; kingdom Metazoa; phylum Chordata; order Ceratodontiformes; family Protopteridae; genus Protopterus; species Protopterus annectens. The sequence continues at coordinate 1,934,070,896 of NC_056728.1, read as the reverse complement.
AACCAAAACATCTATCCTCTACCCCTTAAAAATTAATCAGAGTTTTAAGTATGCCAGTCTTAATGGGCTCATAGCAATGAATATTCTACATTTTCAACTGACAAGGTAACATTTGTCTGCGTGTCATTATCATCAATAAATACATATATACAGACATAAATAATTATAAGTACTCAGTCATATTAAGGTATTTCTTACTGCTAGTCATATGATATAATGTTTTGGAGTGATGAGGCACTGCTGACTGCTTTGTCAGTGACTTTTATACAAAACTAGTGTGTTAAACCTATTACCATTTGTAATTTACGTACAAAATGAAATCTATGCTTTTTGGTACTACATAAAAACTCATCAGATCCAAGAGAAAATGAACAATCTATGATCACAATCAGTCCTTAAACCAAGTCTCCTCTTTCAAGGGTCTTGATCTCTGGTTAGACCCCTCACTCAACTTCCACCTGCATCTTGATAACATGCATAAAAAATGAATCCCCTACTTTTCTGGGCACAAAAATATCTCCTTTCTTCTCACATTCTGCCTTGCTATAGCGAAAGAAATCCTACTTCCCCACTTCAAATCCAGCCTCCCTCTTATAAACTCCACCATGATCTAAACACTAGAAATCAAAAACTATGTAGATTTATAACACAATCCCTGAGAAATGAACAGCACTGCATAACACTAAAAAAGGCAAATTGACTCCTAGTTAACCAAAGTGCAGAGCCGATCCTAGGATCCCAACTGTTCAAATTGCTGCATGACCATACTCTCCCACCTTTAAACACAAAACTAATAAGACATACTCTCACATACAACCAAAGAAACTTGAACCATCAGGGCCCTAAAACACAAGTCCCACTGTCCAAGCTGCATATCGCTGACCATGTATTCTCATTTCTCCAGTCCAAACTGTGGAAGTCCATCCCACATGAAATTTAAGACCCATACACTCATTCCAAGTTCCAATCTCTAGTAAAATCACTTTAAGTCAGTTAAGCAGGATGTACCTGTTACCCTGTCACATAAATCTACTTTAACTCTTCTACACTCTAAGATCCTCTGCCCCTTTCCACGTCTGTAATTTATTCTACTCTAATTTCTCAAATATATTGAACTTTTTTGTACAAATTACAAAATGAATACATTGGATTTACTGTGCTCTAGCACTGTACAGTTTTACTGTAACTTATCAGTTGTACTGCTGTCTATTTTGTATGTCTCTTAGTTTTTGGCCCCTAGATGAGATTGAAATTGATCAAAATTGGTCAGTGATCTACTTCTATAAACAAAGTTCAACAAATAAATAATTAATTATATTTAGTCAGATTACAATATCTGTTACTGTTTGTCATATCATATAATGTTTTGGAGTGATAAAGCAAGACAAATTCTTCAGCCATCTATAAAAACACAAAATTCTGATATATTTCTGTGGAAAAAATTACTTCAGCATGTTTGGTACAAAAACTTAAACCAGCATCATGTCCATCCATTCATTTAAGACTTTCCAACAACAGTATGTCCTGACCTGTAATATTACCATAACGTGCCCATCCCTCAACATGTAATGTAAATATAAGTGCACAGGACAGCTCCATATTTCTGTCTGATCTGATATCAGAGTAATCAGTGTCTGCCACAACACTAAAACTGTTTGAAATTCAGAACATTTTCTGATGCATGGCTGAAACATTTCCTCCAAATAAGAAGCATTGGTGATAAAGGGTTTTCCTCAGCTGTAGCTTTTAAAATTATGCAGTTATACATAATTTCATCTCACTATATACCAGAAATTTGCATTTTTGAATTCTGTGTTGTATGCCATAACTTGTTTCAAAACTAATTAATGCAGCTCCTCTGTGACTGCTTTCTGTGAGTATATGCTTCTTTCTCATCTTCTGAAGTGCATTTTCTAAAGTGGAAAGTGTGATTAAATAACATTTATATGAACAACACGTACTTATTCCAGCTCTGAACTCCTAGAAAGGCTTGCAGATGTCATTACGCCACTGATTTCAAAGTTGCATTTGGAACTTGACTAAATCATATGCTATTTATCAGAATATGGGAACGGATGAATGAATGACTCAATAAATAAATGAATGGTGCTGAAAAGTTATGACTAAGGAGTGAGTGGTGGCAGTTAAGCTCCATACTCTCAAGAGGGCTTCGAGCTTTCATTTGCTCAAAGTTGTCATTGCTCTCTAGCCAGCTGTCATTTATGGGAGAAATTAGTTTTTTTTTTCCAGAAAATGGCACTGATCCTGGAGCTGTCTCCCACAATCTAAGTTTAGGGTCTTAGCCTTTCTAAATGGATCACCAGGGGTAATTATAAAAAATGAAACAATGACAATGATAAACAATAGCAATTAGCAGCAATGTATTATTCTTTTTAAATATCTAACATTTCTAACACCTGTGCGAGAAAATTGCTGCTTGGCAGAGTGTGAATCTAACCCGCAGCGGCATCGCTAAAGGCAGGGAAGGTAAATACACTGCAATTAGTCTGGTGAAATGGCCCATAAATCAGACTGGAGGGTTTCAGGGGACACCTGTAGGACTCATTACGGAGATCAGATCCAATTCTAGCAGCTTAGGAACTGGGAGGCAAAACAATGAAATGGTATTGACAGAAAAATTTAAGTCAGCAGGTTTAAAGCAGCACAGAAAGACCTTAAGGATAAAACATTAAATCTTAGTGTGATTAAGTGTAAATGCAGCTGGATTGCAAGTGCATTTCATTGCTCTTTTCTTGTTCTTGTAACCTCCATAAATGATAACAGATAACAGGACTTTCAATAAGCATTACAGACATAGTTGCTAAGCTGAAATGAATTTAAAAATAATACCATTTCTCATTTCTTTTCCTATATGTGCATTGTAATAAAAAAACTGTTTCGATGTCTCTCATGACTTGAAGCCCTCTCAAATGTTACTGCTTCATGTATGCCAATACATTTAAGTAAAGAAACATCTATAGCTCACTGTTAGTGTTTACAGTATGTGTGTTGGTGTGTGTCACCTTGTGAAGGACTGCACCCCACCATGAACTGTTTCTTTGCCTTCAACTCATAGTTTTTGCCAATAGTCGCTGGTTCCCTATTGACACTGAAAAGGTTAATTCAGGTATCAGAAAATAAATGAATGAACAGTGAAAATGAATGAGATTTAGAAAGACATATTTATCTGTTTCTGTGTTTGTGAGTGTGTGTGTGTATAAGTGTGTAAGTTGTGCAGGTGTATGTACATACGTGGTTGAGCGTGGATACTTTTATTTGTCCATATGTGTATGTCTGTGTGTATGCATATGTGCACACATGAATGTGCGTAGATATGTGTGTGTATATTTCTGTGTGCTTGCATGTGTATGTGTGAGCATGCCAGCTAGCATATGTATAGATCTGTGCATGCTTTGTCTGGTGACGTTTTCTTCTAAACTTTATGCAAAGGCAGTCACATCACTTAGCAACACCATAGTGGTTGTACATAGAAGTTCAATTAAACCTCCTGATTCAGTTATGGAAGATAAAAGTAATTTATCTTTTCCCATTTTTGTCTGGAACATTAATGTCCAATAGACTACATCATTTTGATCAAAGGTGAAAGGATGTGTCTCAAGTTGCCAATAAATCAAAATTTCAGGAAAAAACTGTTGTGTCTGTGGGCTGGTAGAGGAAGAGAAATAGATATTCATTATCAGGAAGCCTTGCTTCTTGCCTTAGAGGGATGAAGGCTTGCCTCAGGCCTGAGTACTTGTATCCATCTTGCAGCATGAATGCTTAAGGAGTGAGGAATTGATAGGAGTTTAATAGGAGTAAGCGAATGAAGTCAGCAGATCAACCTTGAGGGGATGGTGTCAGCTTAACTTCTTGTAGTAGAAACACCTGCAGAAATGGAAGAGTATCACCTACAGCAGTGAGCCTTGTGACCTGCACTGAAGCAGTGACCTACATTCAAAGGCGATGGCAGTGTAGGATCACTCATGCACCCTCTGTGAGTAGCAACTGCAGAGCTTACAAACAGCTATGGGAATTGGAAGATAGGACCCAGTGTTTTACATGTGAATAACACGTGGATTAGATGGTGCAGTGGTTCGGTTGTTGCCTCACAGCAAGAGGTTCGCTGGTTCAATTTTTGGCTGGGGTGCCTTCTGTGCAGAGTCTGCATGTCCTCCCTGCATTTGTGTGGGTTTCCTCCCACTTTTACAAATACATGCCTCTGGAGCATTTTCCCTAGGCATCTGCTGAAAATTGGGTTTATCGAGTCGGACATTCCCTGTAAACAAATCATTTTATTTTATTTATTTATTTAACATTTGTTAACCAGGAAAGTCCGACTTGGAATGAAGCCAATTTTCAGCAGAGGCCCAAGGAGAAATGCTCCAGATGCATGTCTTTGGGATGGGGGAAGAAATCAGTGCACACAGAGGAAAACCACGTGAACACAGGGAGGACATGCAGACTCCACACAGAAGGCACCCCAGCCAAGAATCAAACCACAGAACCTCTTGTTGTGAGGAGACAATGCTGCCACTGCACCACTGTGTCATCCCCGCGGTCACAGTCTGTATTCATACTGAAAATCAAGATCAAGTGAGCTTTTGCCCTTCTGTTCCATGGGAGGTATCTGTCCTCCCTGAACTCACCATTAGGACACCTGTGATACTCTTTGATAGGTGTACCACTCCAGTCAAACTCCCCACCTGACACTGTCACCGCATTGGGTCACACCTGGGCACTTGGATCCAGAAGAGGGAGCACCAGTGGGGCTCACCCCTTCCCACCTCACTGGGTAAGTGAAAAAATGATGAGTAGTGGTATTTCTCCTGCGGCCAAGGCCTCCCACTTATTCTACACCTCTCATGTCTCTTCACAGTGCCAGACTAGAATCAAGCTCAACAGGGTCTTCTTTCCCCGCTGATTCTGCCAAGCCCATTCCCCTGGCTGTGGTTTCTCTAGATAGTAGGTAGGGACAGTGGGAATCTAATTCATCCATTCATGCGCATCACTAATAAGATGATTAGGCATTTGGCTACCTTAAGAGAGTCATAGTTACTCCTGCCGTTTACCCCCACTTCATTGAATTTGTTCACTTTGACCATTCAGAACACTGGGCAGAAATCACATCATGTCAACACCCATCTCAGGCCTTCGTAATGCTTTGTTTTAATTAAACAGTTGGATTCCCTAGGTCTTTACCAGTTCTAAGTCAGCTGTGAACTGCCAGACAATGCTGGATGCAAATGTTAAATAAAATAAATAAATAACAGTGACCACTCCTGTTTCACCCTGATTCTAGCCTGGATGAGTAAATGATCCATAAATATGTTACCTACTGGTAATTAATGGGTCAACTGCATAGC
>NC_056728.1:1933830533-1934063033 GCF_019279795.1 Protopterus annectens | reverse complement strand
ATGAATATATATATAGTTATAGGTATATGGGTGTGTGTATGTATATATGTATGTGCGTGTGTGTGTGTGTGTGTGTGTATATATATATATATATATATATATATATATATATATATATATATATATATATATGTTGTACATATGTATGTACACAGACACACACACACACACACACTTCTACAACTTAATGTCAAGACTTTTGCTATATCCAAAAGTCTCAGCATTAATATTAAAAACACACACACATGTACCTTCCACAATCAGTCTTCTTCCATTTGGCATTTACAGCTTTCTCCAGTAGGTGCACTCAAGAAAAGGTGCACATGATGAATGTTCCACAGAGAAATCTCTATAAATAAAAAGAGACACCACTGCACAATAGACAGATAGATAGACAGATGCTTGAAATTTATTAAAGCTTTTATAAATTATGGGTTATGGCAAAAACTGCCAATATAGAGGTCCACATGAACTATGTGTGGAGGAGCAATGGGAGAGGTCATAAAAGATCCTCCATTGGATATTGGCAACCAGACCCCTCCGAATACCCTTAGGTTCAGTCTTGGACCCAGCCCTTTCAGATGAAGTCTTGGAGGGGTAGAAGATTGCTTGTAGACCCAGCAATGGATGTGGGTCACTGGGTATGAAACCATTGAATAGCAGAGATGGGAGAAATCAAGTCCCTGATATGGCTGATACAAACCCATAAGCTGCAATTAAAGACTGTTTGGTTAAGTATATAAAAAAATGATGTTGAAATGGACTGAAACTAACTGCTATGAAGTATGTAATTGTATTCTTTGACAAGCATGACTCCATTTTAACTATCACATTAAAACACACCTCTGAAACTGTATCCCAAATTTAGGGATCTTAGAACCTTTGTACCATGTTGTAAAGAATTCCTTTTTCATTGCATTATATAGCTTATATCAAAGGTATTGCACACAGATTTGGGGATGTAATTGTTCCACTGTACTCAGCACTCATTAGGCTGATGATTGAGTATAATGCTGCTTTCATTATGTACCTGTCCAAACACTTGTCACATCTGTAATGACCACAATGTTTTTTCACTAAAAGTATTAAGGCCTAATTCATAAAAAAACTATGCAGACTATCTGAAACTTTGTCCACTTTCAAAGTATCATACAGGCTACTGAGAGTTAACCTCAGCCTTATGTATAGGGCTTTGACAGACCCTATTCTATTAGACCTGTTACACATTTGCATGGCCAATGGTATCTTAAACACCCACTCAAGGGCTGACAATCTCTTTTTCAAAATAAATAGAACAAGTTGTAAGGACATGTTTATATACACACACTTTTTTAAATCATCTTTTATCTTACTTAAAGTAAATTGCTTCCATTACTCTATTGAAATGTAATTTGGATTAATGGATTAGTAACTACAAATTTACTTCTGGTTTAGCACCGCTATGCTTCATGCATAGGATAAAAATGTAAATGTCCTAAAATATCTTTGTTTGGCCTATCTTTGTGTTATTTGTATGCAAACATTAAGGGATAAAAACTAGCATAGGAATGTAAGACTGGGCTACTTAAGGTCTTCACAGATCAACAACCTAGAAAATGCATATGAACCTTTGTTATTCCTGCATTTAAGTATATATACAGAATTCAGTGCAAAGTGCCTGTTTAAAGCATAATTAATCAATACATGAGACAGATAAAGTAAATTAGAAAATAACATTATCAGAAACAAAAAAATGAATTTTAACAAATATAGCTTTTGTAAAATCGGATTAGTACTCCAAATAATACAATGTTCCATTATATAGCTATACGAAGTAAAACAATTAAAAGTAGATTGTGACAGTGTCATCTGTGATATACACCCTATATAACTACTAGTGTACAATTTTACAAAGGCTAACGTTCAGTACTATGGATATTAAACAAGCAGTTTAGCGTGCTTTTCAGTGTTACTCTCCTCTTTTCTTGTAAGTAAAAAATAGTGACTTAATCCCATTTCAAAGTATGGTTTCATGAAAACATAGTAATACTTTATTATATTATATTGATGAGACATAGCAAAAATAAATCACAGTATTTCCTTGCAAATCATGAAGAACATAAAAACATAGGAACAGATGTTTGAGAACGACCAATTTTATAATCTTTTATACAGCATCTTCAATTGTTTGTCAAGTTTGATAAATCAAATATAGTACAAATGGGTTACATTCACACTTTAGTTATTTCTTCATATGATAAGATACTGGAACAGATTACTCAGCCCTCCAACATCACAACTGAAGTTCCACATGTTTTGTTTGTATAGTCATTGCTTTTTAATCAGCTCTGTTTCATTCAATTTAAAAAAAAATTGGTATTTCGTCCTTTGATTATCATAGTAGTAAAAAAATAAAATTCAAACATTTCTTATCGGTTCAGTTTTATAATGAACAACAGTATCTGATTCATGCTTTTATTTATTTTTTTCACATCACACTGTAAACCTATATTACATTATATATTTTATAATTAGTTTATATTAATGCACAGTTAACATTTCATGCTCCTTTTTAACAGTATTCAAGGAACTATTTTCTTTCTGCATTTGAACTTTTTGCATACTGTTTTAGCAAGTCCATAAACTTAAACATAATTGTTAAAGCTAAACATTCAAACACACATTTCTATTTGGCCATCTCCAATGGCTTCTTTATGCCCTGGTCCAAAAATGCTTCTTTGGCGGTTTACAGAAAAGCACAGCAAATGCAGTCCTTTTGCATTTTGTGAAAGTATTTTGCCCTGCTATCAAGCAGGCGGTATGAGGTTTGTATTTGTTTTTTAAATAAACAGTCAAGGACACTGATGGTTTGTATTTCAAACCTGCATTTCAGCAAATTATTCTTAGAAATCTATTCTGCGTCAATATATAAACTTTTTGTCATCACCAATTGATTAACCTATATAAACTAAAGAATATTTACTAAATTTAAGCATATCTGAAAATTTTCTCTTCCTGCAAGATGGTTTCAGCTTCATTAAATGAGCCAAGTAAGACTTCTTAATCTTATATTCTCTTTCTATAGCTGTGTAGATAATAAAAGTCAAATGTCATTAATTCTTTGTCATCTTACAAGTGCATATAGTTAGCCTGCATTTTTTGTAAGTATTTTCTGTCATTTAAGGTTCCATCTAATAAAAAGCTCTCCTTCTTGTATCCAGATTATTTAAACCATTTTGACAAATATATTTCATTAAAGTTTAATCACTCATTTGTCAAACTCTTCTGTAATAGAGAATGTGAGAAGGATCATCTTATTTAAAGTGGTTTAAAAAGAGTACACAGGGAAACAAAAGATTCTTTCTTCTGTGGACACTGTAGGATCTATTTTTTTGTAAATGTATATACATTTACAATTAATAGCATATTATATGAACAAGCACCTTTTTCTCATGAGCATCAACTAAAGGAGCTTTTGTTACTGGATGCAAGTATGAAAAAGTTTGGTGCTATGATGGACAAATTAAAAGAGAGATTAAAGTTAGGATAATTACAAGAAACCTATGGAATCAATAAATGTAGGACATCAAAGACATGACATTAGTGTTTTTGGCCAAGTAGGTCGCCCAGATTAGCTGAAAATTAGTAATAAAAACTATTTAAATTATTGTATAGCAATTTAATTTTAATGGATTATGTCTTGTATTAACAGATTTGTGTTGAATATTCAGATTCTATTGTATGTTCTTATTGTTGTGTTATTCTTATTGCTATTAATAATAATATTAATTGGCAGTGTTTATTATTTCTTTTGATGGATTAGTAAACCGATGGCTGAATAATTTATGACTCCTTTATGACAGACCTGCTTTGTCATACTCATCAAGCCTATGACAACAAATAGCTGAGGTATCATATTGACGACAGAATAAAGTATTATTTTTCATGGTGCTTCCTTTTTGTGCAATATAAGTGTTTCAATATTATCTTCTACAAGTTATATATGCATTTAGAAGTCTATTTTTGTACTGATTTCCACTAGGTTGGTTCCGTATGAGACTGTACCACTTTACTTTTGATTCTGTTGCTAAAAAGAGTTAGTTGCTGTCATGGTTTCCATAACTGTATTAATGTACAGCACTGAAATATGTCTCAACCTGTTGTTTTAAGCATTGGACTTTTTCTACATTTTTGATCATTCAGATGTAAACTCATTATGCCTTTCTTTCGTTCCTGTCTTGTGTGTTTATGTGGTAAGGAAGAAATGGGCTGTCTTTGTTATATCTAGTAAATAAGCTGTGGTATTTTATTACGGGAACATTTACTTTCCAGCAGCCAGTCAGTATGGATTACTGTAACTACTCCGATCAGGTAGTCTGTCTATAACACATTGCTGCCAGCTTGTAAGAATAAATAACTGTATGGGGTCTATATTATCTTATTGAAGAGGCATTACAGTGAATGTCTCTTCATCGACCCCTAAAGAATGAACCACCAGTTCCATGAAGGGCCGATTCAGCAATGTTTTTCCCTAGGGAAAGAAATCACTGATCCAGCCAGAAATGAAACATCACTACAAACACATTAGAGTGGGGGCTTAGCACCCACACCCCCCTAACTAAATATACCGACTCTGAGATCGTACTACAGAGAGTAAAGAGGCAAATTCACACTGATGTCCCAGCGATTTTTTTCCCTACGAAAAAAATCACTGAATCGGCCATTCACAGAACTGGCAGTTCATTCTTTATGGGTCAGTGAAGAGGCATTCACTGTAATTCCTCTTCGATAAGATAATATACACCCAACTGTATGGATTATTGTTTTATTTAGTTGTTGTATGTGGGTAAGTGCAGGATTCCACTGCAGTTGAGGTGCCTCACTATTGCTAGATTTTATCACTACTATCTCATTAATAAGTTGCCTTTGATATGCAACTAGTAAGATATTGAGCAAGTTACCACATGACTTACCTTCTGATTCTTAATGATTCAAAAAGGAAGTGGCTAATACGAATACTTCCTGATTTATGCAGCTTTCTTAGTTCCCCAAAAGATGAATGTTACCACTGTTTTTTTAATACTAACAATATTTTGAAAACAGTAGAAATTGTCACTGGGGATGGAGATCACATTTGGAAGCTATATTGATTTAGTACATTGGCAATGTGAAACAGGCAATATTAGATGTACATTCAGCTTTTCATGCCCCCTAACAGTTTATGCCCAGGGTAGCTGCCCAACTTGCCTTAGCCCTGTTACACTGCTAATCCCAAGCTACAGTCTCAGAAGATGGTCACTATCAGGCTGTACTCTAGAAACATCCTGAACAAAGCTCCACTGCATTAACTACAGTTCTTCTCTACTAGCTTCCTGGTTCTTGCACAGCTTAAAGGATACCAACTGCTTATCCAGACTTGGGCCACAATTTAAATCATACCTAGTGAAGAAATGTCAATGCAAATACCTTTCTTCAATCCTCTTAACATAGCCCCTCCTATAATCCTATACATCTGTCTTCATGCTGTGTTCACACAGTACAGCCAATTCTTGTAAATATGTACATAATATTCTTTGCGATCTCTTATCTTCTCTGACTTTATTTAGTTTATTTGATATACATTTTTTTATCAGACCTAGTCTGTTGCTGTTTATATCTGGAATTTATATGTACATCAAATATCTATGCATGCTGTGTATCTTCTGTCTGTCATTGTAACAATCCTGATTGCTTGCTTGCTGCACCTGTACAACCCAGTCGTCCCTGAAATTGGTCCGTTTTGATCAGTGCCGTAATCTGATACCAGCAACTTCATCAGCATCAACCCCCTTTTACCCATATTGTACATGGGGTCAGGGAGCCACATTAACAGTGACCACTACCCTGAGCCAAAGTTCATATAACTGGGTGGCTTGCCCTGCACAGGTAAACAAACAGCAATAGTAAATATAACTGTGTGTGTGTGTGTGTGTGTGTGTGTGTGTGTGTGTGTGTGTGTGTGTGTGTGTGTGTGTGTGTATGTATATATATATATATATATATATATATATATATATATATAAGATATGTATATATATATATATATATATATATATATATATATATATATATATATATATATGGATAGATAGATATAGATATATGTAAGAACATAAATGCATAAATGAATTACTAAATAAATAAACAAGCAAATATTGAGCTATAAATTAATTAAAACAATAACAGGGTAACAAAAATTAGGATAAAATCTTTTGCACATTATCAGCATTGTTTATATCAGTAAACTAGTGAGTAAAATGCTACTTGAAAATATAAAAATGCTAATTTGCATGCATCAGTCCAACATCCACCACCACAAGCTGAGTAAAGTAATAACTTAAAAGCAGCAATCTAAGCTATCTATTCTCAGGTACCACCTGCTAGTAGCATAAATTGTTTTGCTAATAATTATACTGTATTAATGATACATCAGTAAATGCCAATGTGACGCTGCTTAAGGGAAATAATACAAGCAGTTCAGCTCTTATTGAGTGGTAATGTCCTAGGAATGTGTTTTAAAATAACGTAAACAAGATAAGCTACCAGCAGTCTACTGCCACATAAGGTCATCAGCAGATGTAGTGTTATTTTTAGTGAACAAAAAACTTAATGACAAATACAGAATAATTACTAAGAGAATAATACATATAAATTAGCGCAAATTAAATATTTTTTGAATCCTTTGGAAGGATTTAATTGATTGTATCTATTATATTAATAACAAAAGTTAAATTCCAAATAAATAAGTATGCAGTACATAGAAATTCTCTTATGTACTCATTAAATGGGAATAAAAACATACACTCCTCAACTTTGGTTGGTCAGTTAGTGTGAAAGAAAGAAATAATAGAAAGTAGTATTTAGAGAAAAGGTAAAATCTCAATAACAAATTTATCTTTAGTAGCTCATTACTGCCTCTGAGTAAAACAAGCATGAGTGCATGGCTACACACACACACACACACACACACACACACACACACACACCTACCTAACCAGTGTAGTGTGAGCACCCAGGCAGAGACAGAAAGAAATAGAGGGAGAAAACAGGCACACACACACACACACACACACACACACACACACACACACACACACACACACACACACACACACACACACACACACACACACACACACACACACACACACACACACACACACACACACACACACACCCCTACCTAACCAGTGTAGTGTGAGCACCCAGGCAGAGACAGAAAGAAATAGAGGGAGATAACACGCACACACACACACACACACACACACACACACACACACACACACACACACACACACACACACACACACACACACACACACACACACACCTACCTAACCAGTGTAGTGTGAGCACCCAGGCAGAGACAGAAAGAAATAGAGGGAGATAACACGCACACACACACACACACACACACACACACACACACACACACACACACACACACACACCCCTACCTAACCAGTGTAGTGTGAGCACCCAGGCAGAGACAGAAAGAAATAGAGGGGGATAGCACACGCACACGCGCGCACACACACACACACACACACACACACACACACACACACACACACACACACACACACACACACACACACACACACACCTACCTAACCAGTGTAGTGTGAGCACCCAGGCAGAGACAGAAAGAAATAGAGGGAGATAACACACACACACACACACACACACACACACACACACACACACACACACACACACACAAATTAATTCGGCCTCTTTCATGCCCCTACAGACATGCATGCACATTCACAAACATACACTCACTAAGAATGAATTCCCCACTCCAAGGATCCACTTACTTACCTGCATCAGAAATACTCACATAGGAATGAATGGGTAACCACCATCTTTTGATGATTTTCATGTTATACTCTTAGAGCTAAATTCTACTCAGTGAAGCAATTTGGCATCAGCAAGCACTTTGGGAGAGTATAGCAGTATATGGTTAATCATCATTAGCTACTTCTCTGACCTGCCACATTAATAGGATGCTTCATTTGAGAGACCGACCTCTGTGTTAAGTCCCAAGAGGGATTCAATTGTACAGTGATCTAAGAAAAGCTTAGGGCAATGCAGAATATTTTGAGATAATATTTCTGAATTTTGCTAAGCTGCCTGGAATAGACATTATATATTTTTTCTTTATAAAAAGAAGTACCATTATCCATTAAAAAGCAATAACTTACTTTCCTCCTCTTGTGGACCTGATGTAGAGGATGTTGAATTAACACCACAGCCATACAACAGTGGTATATTCATTTGCGGTGCTGGCAGAATAACATAAGCATTGACATTTTTCAGGCATCACTCGCTTCATCCTGTTCAATTTGTTTGGACAAAAAACTTTGTCATTGTATTGTCTTTTGTTTAATCTCTTCCCACATATCCTTAGCTGCCATAAAAAATCCTTTTTAACCCAAACTCCTAAATACTTCATTTTATAATCATGATTTAAAATTGAAATGGACCTATATGAAGCTAGGTCTGAAGGGTCTTTGCTATCATTAGGTATTACAGCCATCACATGTTTCTTTTAGGCTGATGGTGCTTCTCCTCCTGTTAAAATACTGTTAAACAAAACCTTCCAGATCTTTATCACTTTCTTCCAACCTAGTTTCCAAACATTTACAGGAATACTATCTACTCCCAGAGATTTTACTGCAGATTGTTTATATGTAGCATTTTTTATCTCCTCACCTCCTATCTTAACTGATAACTGTCAGACCTCATCTTCCTCTAACTTTGGCATGCCCAAGTCTTCTATAAATATTGTTGCTGTCTATGGATATGGACAGCAGAATACAAGCAGTGAATAGGTTTTTTGGTCCCTTTAGTTTTATACCAGGTCAGATATATTTTATCAGTCTGGGAGAAGTTCTGGACAGTAATTAATAAAAAGTTAAATGATCTTATCTGAGAGGGGAACAGGGCAGGGGTCAAGTGGGATACACTGATCCTTCCACTAGAGCAGGATGGTTTAGGATTATCTGATTTGAAGTGATATTTTTAGAGCTACATAGTCACAGCTCATATACATAACAACAAGGCAGAAATCTAAAATTCAAAGTGGAAAGTGATGTTGATGAAGCTGAGAGAGGGTATTCAAGAAAAAAAGAGTGGGATTTTGGATGCAGATCCTTATAGAGAATAATAACAGCCATACAGAATAATATTTTCATAAAGTAACAGCGAGATTTCTAAAATGTAAGCTAATATAATATAACTATTACTCAACATAGCTTCCACCCCCACCACAGTATCACTACTGCACATATTTCCTTTACTAACTTCATCTCCCTAGCTAGAGACAATGATAAACTAGTACCCTGCATCTTTTCAGATCTCTCTAAAGCCTTTGACATTATCTCTCACCCCATCCTCCTCAACAAACTCTCTCAACTCAACCTCTCCTCAGCAACTATCTCCTGGTTCAATAGCTACCTCACAGACAGATTGCAATCTGTAACAAGGCTCTCTGCTCTTTCCCATTTTTTTCCCTTCAAAATGGGCATCCCCCAAGGCTCTATTTTAGGCCCCCTCCTTTTTAACATTTTACTAACCAACTTCTCACATCCTGTCCTCAGTCTTCCCTCATACAGTATGCAAATGACTCCACCATCATTTTTATCGTCAACAGTTCCACTGACCTACTATCCCTGACACAAACATCTTTCATCCTCTCTGAAACATGGCTTACTAACAAACAACTCATACTAAACCCTAAAAAGACAAAACTACTTTTCTTCCTCGCAAAATCCCTTTACCATCATCAATCCTCATTCACCATCTCTTTCCTCAATAACACTATGATCATAGCTGAATCACACACTAAACTGCTTGGAGTAATAGTGGACGATCAGCTAAAATTTGACCTTCATGTACTTAACTGCATCAAGGAAAATCACCAAAAGCTTGGTTTGCTCTATAGAAACAAAAGGTTCCTCACACCCAACACCAGGATGTCACTAGCCCAAGCTTACCTTCTCCCCAACCTCTTTTACAGTTCTCAAATTTTAACCAACTTACAGTCTTCACTACTACATTTCAAACTTGAAATGACCTACAACAAAGTTGCTAGACTTGCTGCCAATTTGCCCTCAAGATGACACCACTGTCCCACTCTCCAGACACTCAGCTGGCTAGAGTTTCCTAACCAACTTTTATTTACCCAGTTTCTCATTATCCATACTATTTTAAATAAGCCCTCCTCTTGCCCTAGCATTTACTCACTTATCTCCCTCTATAACCACCTTCAGTCCCTCAAAAACTCTTACAAATTCAGAAACCTAAAAAAAATCTAATGGACAGAATCTCTAGAGCTACTTCCCTGCTCTTGCATGGAACAAGCTCCCCATTGCCATTGGAACATTTCCCACATCCACAAATTCAAGAAAACTCTCAAAAGGTACCTTAATAGAACATGGATTTGCCTCTGTAATCATCCCACACGAACTCACCCCTTTCTCTATCACTATCCACTCTATTCCTCCCTTCTCTACTACCATAACTCACTTAACTGCTCTGTATTGTACAATTACACTCTGAAGATAACCCAATGTGTTATGTAAATTTATTTAAATGTTTTATTGTATATTTCTTTGCTATGTTTTTTCTTCAGTGTTATAATGCCTCTTACTATATTGTACTGTGGAGCTTTATTGACATTTGTTTAACTGTTTTATTGTGAATTTTTCACTGTATTCATCTTTGATTTTGTAATTTTTTTTGCTTACTTGTACTGTGGAGCTTTTCTCACCAGGCCTCCACTGAAAAAGGGCTTTTTCTCAGATGGACTATCCCGGTTAACAAATGTCAAATAAATAAATAATGGAGATAGAAGATTCTGGCAGTAACAATGACTACAATTAGGGATATAGGGAATAGGCTAGAGAGGGGCTGGAATTTATCAGAGAAAACTGGTAATGGAATTAAGATATTGGAAGCATATAACTAGACAGGGAAAGGTAACAGAATGGAAAGACGCCAAGAAGACATTTGGGTTGCAGGTTAGAGACTACCTCCTCTATCAGAGATTGATATCTGAGTATGGGCTCCTCTTAGAAATGTGAGAATCAAAGGAAACTACTCACATTGGCTCTCCAAAAACACCCTAGCTCTCATGAAAGAAAGAGACAAAAATTTAAAAAAATGGCTAAAAACAAAATCAGCAACATTCCTACAAAAATATAAAGAATTAAGAAATCGAGCAAAAACAGCAATTAACAAAGACAGGAAAACTTACTTTTATAATCCCCAGTTCTCCCAAAAGTCCAACCCCAAAAAATTCTGGCATACCATCAATAAAATCTTAAATCCAGGTCACCCAATCACCCCCAACCCCTACCCTAATACTTTTCCCCTAGAAACTGCCACCTTACTTAATACCCACTTCATTGTATCTATTCAAAAACTTACCCAACCCTCCAAAGCTATAATCAACCTCACACCACTCACTACATATGCAACACAGCCCCTTTCTCTCTTAAGAGTATATGGTGGCTCAGTGGCTAAGATCTCTGCCTCACATCTCAAAGGTCTGGGGTTCGATTATTATCACCATTCATGGTTGGGAGGGTAGCTAAATGGCTAAGGTGTCTGCCTTACAAACACAAGGTGCAGGGTTTGAGTCTCACAAGGGATAATTGGCCAGGCTTAAAATGCCTCGCAAGGGCAGTTAGCTTAGTTCTAAACTATGAACCTATGAACCCCGTCTCCACAGCCTACAGCAAGTCACTTGTACTAAAACTGAAACCTTGTTCTCCCTCTACCAATAACCTCCCTCCCCTCTTTCTTAAACTCTCTACTCATTCCATAGCCTATCTGGTCTCTATCCTAATAAACAGATCTATCCAAGAGTCTACTGTCCCCGACATCTGGAAATCTTTCTACACCATTCCACTTCACAAAGGAGGTAACTCCACTGACACCTCTAACTACAGACCCATTGCCATCCTATCTCCACTATCCAAAATCCTCAAAAAAATGTATTCACAATCAGCTTTTTACTAACCTTATTACTGAAAATCTTCTGACACCCACTCAACATGGCTTTAGGCCACATCACAGCACCTCCACTGCCCTCCTATCCTTCACTCACACTGTTGCTGAAGCCAGGGACAAGACCCACCTCATGTCTTGCCTCTTTATTGACCTCTATAAAGCTTTCAATACTGTCTCCTATTCCAAGCTACTTACTAAGCTTACTGGCCTTAATCTTTCCCCCTCTACTATTCACTGGTTCTCAAGCCATCTATCAAATAGGCCTCACTCTGTCAGATAGCAATCTGCTTGCTCCCCTTTCCTACCTATCCAAACAGGTGTCCCTCAAGGCTCAGTCCTTGGCCCCCTCCTATTCAACATCTTCATCAATCACAAATACCCCAAAACAGGTGTGCCCAATGTAGGATCCAAACATCGACCAGTGAAAAATTACCAAAATCCACATTGACCCAAGCACAATGCAGTCATCAGTAAGATGATAAAATCCAAATTTATTGCAGCACAAAATAAGAGTTAAGGACTTTCGTCCTTCACTAGGACTTCAGAACTACAGTTCTACAGTGCCATTCCAACTTAAAAAAACACAATATATAAAAAGTTGGCTTGGATCAACGTGGATTTTGGTCATTTTTTATCTTCACCAATCATCTTTACTCCTTTTTCAACACCTCCTCCCTCATACAATATGTCAAGGACTCTACTCTTAGCCCTTGTGCTGACAAAATCTCTAACCTTCTTTTTATCACCCAAACCTCCTTCTCATCTGTGGAAAAATGGCTCACAGAGCATCAACTTATACTCAACCCCAAAACAACTAAGCTCCTACTATTTCTCCCCAAAACTCTCCACCACCTTAAATCCACCTTTGCTATTTCTTCGCTAGATAACACTCTTATCAAGGCTGAGCCTCACACTAAGTTATTGGGTACAATAACCGATGACCAACTCAAATCTGACATCCATATCCAACACTGTATCAAAACAACTAACATGAAACTGGGTCATCTCTACAGAAATAAAAAAATTATTGCTCCCAACTCCAAACCCACCCTTGTCCAAGTCTGTCTCCTTCAATGTCCCCTCTATGCCTCCCATATTTTAACTTACTTCCAGTCAATCCTTCTCTCCAAACTAGAACAAGCTTGCAATAACACAGCCAGATTCACCAGTAACCAACCTTATAAATAGCATCATTGCCTTGCCCTGAAACAGCCTCAATGGCTAGAATTTCCCCATTTCTTACTATTTGCCCAGCTGCAACTGACACACTCCCTACTCAACAAACCACTAGCCTGCCCATCACTTTCTACCTTAGTATCTCCTTACAACCCGACCCGGTCTCTTTGTAGTTCCAACCACCACCTTCTAGACATCAATAAACCCAATAAAACAGATGGTAAACACCTCTATAAGCACTCTATGTCCCTTGTGTGGAATAGGCTACCACCTCACATTTGTAGCATCACTAGTTCCAGCTGCTTTAAAAATGAAGTCAGGCACTACTTTCTAAACTCAAAAGCCTGTCCTTGCCTAAATCCTCCATAATCTGCATTTTCGTTTCTTTTCTTTTCACAACCTGTCTTCATCTAATAATTCAATGACTAATCTGCTCACTAAACAATACTACATTATGCTACTTGGGAAAGATATGTCATCATTGTAAATGCTTAAATGTACTAGAACCGTTTTACTTCATTTTGTTTTATTTTTATTACAGTTATTTGTTTTACCTGAGAACTATATATGTAATTTTTCCTTAAGTTGTATTGCTGCACTGTCTGTTTTTCTTGGGTTTTGCATATTGCCTACTATGTTATCTTTTTATGTTTGTATTGCTGGAGCTTTTCTCCTTGGGTCTACACTGAAAACAGCCCATTGGCTCTGACAGACTAACCTGGTTAACAAATGTCAAATAAATAAATAAATGCGGGCAAAGAAAAAGGGATAGGCAAATTCTAAGTGAAATGTCTGCTCTGGCAGAGTTTTTAGTTAACTCTAGAGCAAAAGCTGTTGTTAAAAAATGGATAATTAGTAGGGCATATAAAATATTGAACAATTACTATATAAATCAATCACAGGAGGTAAGAAAAGATTGGAAAGAGAGACTGGATAAGCGATACACAAGGAATCAATGGGGCGACATATATATGGCTCCTAAATATGCAACAAAGTCTAGAAGATTGAGAATGCTTGCTTGGAAGTGTTTGCATAGGTACTTTTATACACTAGACAGACTCCAAAGATTTTTTCTTCTGGTAGATGGCAAATGTTGGAGGTATGATGCTGAAGAAGGAACAACTAGGAACATATGTTTTGGGAGTGTAATGAGTTGGTAGACTTTAAAAACTCCCTACAGAGTACTCTGTCAGAAATATCAGGTAGGCAAATGGGTGAAACAGGAATTTTTCTTTGGTCTGGGATACAGGATCAAACTGCCTAGACATAGAAAGGCTTTGCTAAGTTTAATTCTGGTGGCTGCCGTGCAATTACTAGAAAATGGAATTCAAAGTCTAAAACAACTATATTTGTAGTAGTGAATAATGTAACAGAGATAAAAGAACTGGAAGTGGGGTCTTTAGAAAAGGTTAGAGGCAAATTACATAAAAAAATTGATAAATGTGGTAACAATACATGCAGAGGAATATTTTGGAGGAGGAATAAGAGTTAAGGGGAAGGAAATAATTAATCAATGTATGTAATGTTATATGTGATATATAATGATTGTACTATAATCGTGTTAACATGGTTAATTTTCTTTTATATACATTTTTATTTTTCTGTGTCTTAAGGGATACTTCAATAAAAATGTAAAGAAAAACATCTTTGCCATTATGTGCGGAGTTGTTCCAGAAAACCTTATCTAAGAAGATGTTTCAGCAAATAGCACCAAACTAGCTTGCTGGAAGTATTTAATAAAAATACATAGAGAAGTATGTTATTTATTTTAAAACTAAGAAATGGGGGCAGAGTGGCTCATCTGCCATCATTTGTGCCTCACAGCTCTAGGACCTTGGACTCATTCCTGGCCTTATGTCCACAGGGAGGTTTCTTGTGCTTTTTAGGTATTTGTTTCTTTTCTCTATGCTTTCCATCTCTCTCACTCACCTTCCCAGAATGTTGACTTCATCAGCTTTTTGTATGCTGTCATATACATATAGAGATTTTGCATTTGCTGTCACCATTGCATCTAAAATCATCACTAAAAGATTACTTTTTTATCCAATTAAAAGACAAATAGATTAAAACCAAAGGGGAAAAAAATGAAGAAATGCAGCAACAAGCAGAAACAAAGTACTAGTATTAATGTTTTGTGGATTCCATCATAAATATATATCTGTATACAAACACACACACATATATATATATATATATATATATATATATATATATAGAGAGAGAGAGAGAGAGAGAGAGGCTCTCATAGCATTAAAAAGAAGACTCCTGAGTTGTGCATTTCTGTTTTTTGTATGCTCTCATACATATAGAGATTTTGCATCTGCTGTCACCATTGCATCTGAAAATCATCACTAAAAGATTACTTTTTTATCCAATTAAAAGACAAAAAAATTAAAACAAAAAAAAAATGAAGAAATATAGCAACAAGCAGAAACAAAGTACTAGTATTAATGCTTTGTGCATTCCATCATAAACATATATCTGTATATACACACACACATATGTATATATATATATATATATATATATATATATATATATATATATATATATATATATATATATATCTATATCGAGAGAAAGAGAGACAGAAAGGCTCTCATATCATTAAAAAGAAGACTCCTGAGTTGTGCATTTCTGTTTTTAATTAAATAAGTCATACACTTGATATGATATCTGCAATAGAGACCTGTATTGAGTTTTATATTAATAGGTTCATTGGTAGGTACTAGGCTATCAGCCCGAAGGCCTATACAAGCCCAGCCAAGAAAATTATTTTCCTGTGCCACTGTCGAGCAGAGCCACAGAAGTGATCCCTGGAGTGAATTTCCTATTCCCCATCCAATCATCAAGAGGAGCTAATGAGGAGCTTTGCCTGATATAGATAGGCAGTTTATTCCAGAGTATGGGAAATCTCTGGGACAGGAATCTATCCCTCCAGCATGTTCTGTTTATTGTGGTGACAATATTTAGGTCCCTAGAGCATGTAGCTCTGAGGGATTGGGATTTCTTTAAGTGGAGCATGTCCAACAGCTCTGGGTTTGACATAGCTTTGTATGTTAGGCAGAGATCACCTCTGAGTAGGTGATATGCGAAGGAGTAAAGCTGGAGTTTTTTGAGACGGTCTGTGTAGGGCATCTGTTTGAGGCCAGTAATCCTCTTTGTGAGGTATTTCTGCGGCTTTTCCAGTTGTTGTAGATGTCTTGTGAGGTACATACCAAAAGGGGCATTGTACTCTATAATGGGTCTAATGAGTGATGAGTATAGGGGAACAATGACCTCTTTTTTCTGGATGAGAAATCTTTTGTGATGAGGTGTGCCATGTAGAATGATTTTCTTACTACTGTGGTGATGTGATTATCAAAGGAGAAACTACTGTCCACCTGTGTCCCAAGGTCTTTTATCACACTTTCAGTGTTAAGTATTCTACCGCCTATGTGGTAGTTCATGGGTACAGAGTTTTTACCAAAGGGGATGACAATGCACTTTTTGGCATTGAACTTGAGGCCATGGCTTTGACACCAGGCATCTGACTCAGTTAGGCCCTTTTGTAGGATGTCCACATCGTTAGCAGTTTCGATTATGGCTCCTAGTTTGCAGTCATCTGCGAACTTCATTAGCCAAAGACCTTCTGTGCTAGCCTGTACTTCAGAGAAGTAGATACCAAACAGGAGAGGGCCCAGGACTGAACCCTGTGGTACTCCACTTGTCACTGGTCTGAAGTTGGATTTGGAGTCTGCTACTTTCACAGTGTGGGTTCTGTCAGTGAGCCAGTTGGCAACCCATCTTGTGACATAGGGATTTGTACCTAGTTTAGTGAGTTTATCTATAATTCCAGAGTGGGGGATGGTGTCAAAAGCCTTGGCAAGATCTAGATAGGCTGTGTGAACCACCTTACCCTCGTCTACGGCTTTGGTGAGTGCTTCAAAGAAGTCTATCAGGTTTAGGAGACATGATCTGCCTTTTACAAACCCAAACTGGGTGGGGTCCAGAGTTTGGAGATTACCAATGTCTTTGTTTATAAGTTTAATGATGATATGTTCCATGGCCTTGCAGACCAGGCTCATCAGGCTAATGGGGCGGTAGTTTCCGGGGTCCATGGTGGCTCCCCCCTTGTGGTGTGGGATAACCATCGCTGTGCACCATTCAGCGGGCACAAAGCCTGAGGTGTGGCTATGATTGAACATGATACTTAGGTGGGGTGCCAGTTCGTTCTGTAGTTCATGTAGAACACAGCCGATGATGTTATCTGGTCCCATGGATGCTGTGTTCTTGGCTTTGGAGAGTGTGTTTTTTACCTGTGCAGCCATGATTACAAGAACCTTGCATTCTTCCAGTATAGAGATGGGCTTTTTAGGGGGTGAGATGGGGGTAAAATTAGCACTGAACCTATCTGACAGGATGTTGGCAATATCATTTGGGTCTGTATATTTAGTGCCATTGTGCTGTAACTCAGAGCAGATCTGAGTGTTGCCATTGAGATTCTTGACATAGTTATAGAATGCTTTGTGGTTGTCTTTAGAATCAGTGGCGATTTTGTTTTTGTAACTAGCTTTGGAGGATTTTATCAGGAATCACAGCTTCTTACTGAGGCTGACCAAGGAGTTCCTCCACTCATGGGACTTTACTCTCTTTTGCAACAGTTTCTTCCTTCTGTCGTACAGTTTGTTTATGGTAGAGGACAACCAGATTGGCTTCCTTTTTTTGGAGGATAGCATCTTGGTTCTGTTTGGGATAGCATGATCCATACACTCGTGTAAGTGCTTATAAAGTGCAATTGTGTATGATTCAGTAGTTGTAACTGTATTGTCCATCTGCATGGGTGTCATGAAGTTCACCACTTCTGTCTTAAGAAGCATGAAGTTGGCTTTGGAGAAACTTTTTACTGTGGTTTCTTTAATGGGGGGTGGGGGCAGGATGTGGATATCTAGAGTGATTAGCTTATGGTCGGATTAGACCAATAAGGCATTGACTTCAGGTGTGGAACACCAATCACTTATGTTGGTAATGACTAGATCTAGGATATTGTTGCCTCTGGTGGGGGTGTGGATAAGTTCATCCAGGGCATTGGAGTTTATGAAGTCCAGAAAGTGTTGAGCAGAGGAGTTGGTACATGAGTAGTTTTCCCAGTTAATGGTGGGGTAGTTGAAATCTCCCATTATTAGGATGTTTGGTTGAACCCTAATATTTTCCAGTACATCAAGAAAAGAGGAGTGGGAATCTTGGGGCATGGTGAGGGATCTGTAGCAAGCTACAATTTGGATTGCAGTATTGCCCAGAGTTAGTTGCACTTGGATAACCTTGGATGCATTATGCTGAGCAACTAGCATGGAGGTGTGGATATCCTTAATGAATATGGACACACCTCGGCCTTTGGTGTTCCGGTCCAGGTTACATGGCCGAAAAGTGTGGTATGAGTTATAGCCTGGTAGTGCAGGGGTGCTCTAATAATGAAAAATGAGATAGATAACAGAGATTTCACAGATGGCATTAAGTAGACTTGATTTCTTTGCATCTAAAACTCAAGTCTGTTCATATGAATTTTAAAGAAACCTATTTACCTCCCAAAACCTTCAAGACGTGACACAGCGCAGTGTTTAGCCAGCTCTCTCTAATGCAGTTGTTACTGAATCCACTGAACAACTGGACCTGATGAATGAGACTAAGGCATTATCCTTGGTAAATATTAATATAAATTATTAGGCTGTTTCCTGGTACTGAGCATGGACAATATCAACCACCCACTTGTGGATGCACGGTTAGTCCGAGACAAGCTTATTCAGAGCCTTGAGATAAGGAGAGATATAGCTAAGTAGCATCAACATAAGAATGGAAATTTAGTTCTTTTCTAAGGGTTGTTCCATAGAAGGATCAAGTATATGGCAAGTAGCAATGGACCTTAATGTATCCCGGTGAGACCCTACTTTTTTGGGGAGGGGGTAGAGAGACTAGAAGAGAAGAGAAATTAGCTACTAGCACAACTCACTGAGAATGACTGGTAAGGTAAAAGGCAAACTACTAAAGTAAAAAACCCAAGATACCACAAAAATGTATCAAATGATCAAATAAGATATCATGGTCCACTGTGTCAAACAAAGGAAAGAGCTCTGTAAGAACTATGATGGGGTTCCATTGCCAAAATCTCATCACTAGGAGATCATTAACAATTCTTATAAGAGCATTTTCAGTAATGTGTGTAAGCCTTAAACTAGACTGGACTGTATGTCATATTTAAGTACCATGCAAACATAATTTCAATTACTGATGCAGCACATTCTCAAAGAACTTACTGACCAAAGACAGCATGGATGTGAGGCTGTAGTTGTCCAAGTCATCCTCCCTCTCAGCCTTTTTGAATGGTAATGATTCAGGACTCATTTAAATTCATAGGAAAAATACCAAAGTCAAGATATAAGACAGCAATCAGATGGAAAACTGGGTCCAGAATATCAAACCAAGATTTTAAATGTTTTGTGTGATATTGATCTTTTCTGCAGGGTTTGATCACATCCAGGAAGCTAGAGTAATGAAATCATCATAATCAAGTGCTTCAGACAAGAATAAAACCTTTGACATTAAGCACAAACACTTAAAGTTCTTATGAGTATACCACATCCAACACCTGACCTGACCAGGTGCAGGCATGCTGGGAAACAAATTATCTAGCAATAAGTTTGCATTCGTCAGTGGAAAAAAAAAACTTCCCAGTGGAAAGAGCAAATAGATCACTGATCATAATAATCAGTTGAAAGTCAAAACTAGTAGTTGGTTACTGATCCAATTTCACAAGAAAGGTATGTAGATTTTTTTTCTTAGTAACCTCTGACTGAAAAACAAAATAGAATTCATTGACTGCAAGATTATTCTCCAGCAGGAAAGTCTGGTACCATTTTCACTCTAATCTTTGTCCCATTCACATCAACTCTTACAGCTCAAGATGGTACCAAGGCATGTGTGGCACAAGGTGAACGATGAGTAACAGCATAGGACTAACAGGCCAAGAGATGACATCAAGGCATCACTGTATTCCTCAACAGCTTTGTTGATGTCCAGTGCACTGATACAACCTACAACTGTAAATGGAAGATAGTAGCCAAAACAATCTGACATTTTCTGATTCAGGATCCTACAGATCATCGAATACTGGTCAGGAGGTGCCAACCCAGAGAGACCCACTCGAATGTGGATGAGACTGTGATATTACCATGTAACCAGTTCCATCTCAAAGTCACTGATCATTGCACCCAACTGGAACACGAAGTGCAACATATTTCCATGAATCTGAATAGCAGACAACTACTTGAGCAAACCTGAATCCCTGTATGGTAGACAGGAACTGCTTAATGAATGTCAAGGAATGCTCATCAACCCAAATGTTAATGTAGGGCAAAATCAACCATTTGGGTGAAGGCAGAGAGTGGTTTACAAATTATTTTAGTATTTTTAACATGTTTAATACAGGTTTTATATTCAATACAATTATACTGCACAGGATTTTAAACTAGAATTGCAACGAGTGAGTTTTTATATGTCTGATGTCATGTGTATTTTAATGTAAATAGAAAGTGATGTATATGTTGTGTGACTTTGATGATGTCATGTGTATTTTACTATAAAAGGGAAGTGATGTGCATGTTTAGTGACTCTGATAATGCGTAGGATTTGAAGGTGAAAGCAGAATACAAGTAATAAATTGCAAAAACATCAGTTAACATTAAAGACGCTAAACAGCAAATAAAACAGAGTCATTAAATCACTAAAGTAAAAGAAATTGTGGTGTATGCACAAAACAATGAAAAGTTCATTAAAATAGCATTACATAAATAAAAATAAATGCATTGAACCTTGAACAATCAGTTCATGCTGGGTATAGTAGAATCCTGGGTATGAAAGACTACACCAGTTCCATCGACTGCAGAGTGTGATATGACAGCAAATTCAGTCCATTAAGATGATAACTGGATTTCAACAGCAAAGTAACAAATGTCTGTGCCACTAATCAAAACAGGGATCTGCTTTCTTATAACAAAACATAAATAAATAAATAAACAAATAAATAAATAAATACATGCATGAATAAATGTTTCTGCTGCAAAGAATGAGACAATAGTGCAGTTGGGTGTCAGCTCAAAAGCAAAGCTTGTAACAAAGCACATTTTAGGCAAATATGGGACACATGATATGATGTCACTACAGATCCCTTAAGTAAGACAAAAACATATCAAAAGACTAGTAAACATCTCTCAATACCTGCTCATTCAGACTTCAAATTTCACAAACCAGGCATTTAAAGACAAAATATGTAAGTCATGCTATCCACTAGGTTATCAGCACAAAAAGTAACTTGCCCTTTAAACAGCTCTATAGGCTTCAGATTGCAGGCTTTATGTCTCCCACTCTGATAAACAGTAGATTGCTGTATAAAATGCAAAAGTGAAATGTTTCCACAATGCTCAACAGGTGAATGGCAAAAGCCCTCAGCTGTCACTTACAAAGTCTCCAAAAGGGACCACTGTAACATCTGCTGCCACAACATTGATTAATCCAGGTAGTTGAATAATTTCAAGCAACAGGAGGAAATACAAGAGGCAGCAGCATGTAATGTCTGGTAGGCAAGAAGCCCAGTAATATATGTCCCAGTCCAAAAGAACTGTTTTGAATTAGTGCAGTCAAAAAGGAAAGCCAGCAGTTCATGCAGTGAACACAATTAAGCCTCTTAAGATTCCTAAGTGAGCAAGAAGAAAGACTTCAGGGCAAGCAGCTCAGCTGTAGTAATGGCCCTCATCTAATTTGAGTAACAAAGGCATTACCAGGTCACTACTACATTCATATATTGCAACAGCAAGATGTAGTAAAGTTAAGGCAATAGTATTTAATTAAAATACATTCTTTAGAACCTTCAGCCTTGGACTACAAAGTACAGTAACTGGCAAATGAATGCTCATGTATGACTGAAAATTCTTGCAGCTTGCCTGCCACTTACTTCACAAGGTCAGACTTTGAATTTAGCTTTTAATTGTGATATAGCTAATTTAAGTTACTTCAGATTGTATTTCTGTATTCACGCTTGTATCCATGCTCTTATTGAGTGCATTAAACATTTAAAGTCGTTGTTAAAATGGCTGACCATCCAAGTGATGTTAACCAGTGAAATGACTCAGTTTAAACATTGTAGAATTTAAAATGGACAACATAAAACATCTCTCTAAAGTCACAGAAGGCATCGCCAAATTAAAGTATATTACCCTGTTTAACAAGTCTTACACTGAAGCATATTCTGTAAAAATTCTATAGTTAAAGTCTGTTGCCTTCAACCAGAGCACTACATTAGAAGAGTCAGGGCAACAAGATCAGACCAACACAGCATCATACAATCCTTGACTGAGAAAGCAGGGGACCTGGAAGTAATCAATGCAGGGGATGCCTGTGCTTGTTTTATCCAGGTAAAGAACTACAATTGGAGGCTCTAACAATACATTTTTGGAAGAGCACTTATCAGCAGCTCTGGGGTTGAGCAAGAAGGCATCCACTTAAAGGGCCCTCAGGTCAGTAGTGTCCTTGTCCACCAGCAGACAGGTGCCATATACTGTTACTTTAAGATGCTTGATTACAAGGATAAATAAGTTAAACTGTGTAAAGTGGGTGTGGAAGGGAATTCTCCTTCATGGTGTGTAAAGTCTGCTTCAATTTATTTCTTTTTTATTTAACATTTGTTGACTGGGAAAATCCAACTTGGAATGAAGCCAATCTTCAGTGGAGATCAGGTGAAAGCATTCTGCATGGATGTCTTTGAAATGTGTGAGGGAACCCACACAAACGCAGTGAGAACATGCGGACTCTGCACAGAAGGCACTCCAGCCAAGAATCGAACTGGAGAGCTTCTTGTTGGAAGGCGACAACACTCCCACTGCACCACTGTGGCTGATTCTGACCTGTAATGAATGTAACAAAGTAGAAAGCTTTTGCTGTGGTACATCTGCCTCGTTATAGAAACAATCTACAAATAACCATTATGCATCATACCAATTTAGATATGAAATGGAAAGAAAAAAAACACTTTTGAATTTTAGAAAGTCCTGAACAAGCACTACAAATCATCCAAATGAAATTTATCATAACTTTAGTGGATAGAGTCTTCTCTTCCCGCCACATTATTTAATAAATATGCTAGGAAGAATGGAGGATTCAGATATCTGTGCCATTTCTATGTATAAGGCATTTAGCATTTCTTCTAGTGAACTTTAAACATTTCTAATCCCCCTATTTCCACTAGGGAACCGGTCCTTAATGCTCTGTCTAAGGCCAGAACACTGCATCAATGGGCCCAGACAATATCTCAAGATGCCTTCTAAATAGCATGAAACATGGTCTATCAGGCACACTGGAACTGCTATTTAACCAAAGCCCCCAAACACACTTTCTACCAAATGAATGGAGAACAGCGACAATTATCCCTCTGCACAAAAATGGGCCATCTACAATCCCTGGAAACTACAGACCCATAAGTCTCACATGCAAAGTCATGAAAAGAATTATCATGGAAATGATCAATAATGACATAGGACACCTCCAGACACTGGGCCCAACCAAATTTGGTTTCTTCAAGGGCAGATCATACCTACTCAACCTAGTGAAATTCTGGAACCAAAGGAATGGATGATGGCAAAATGGCTCACACTGCCTACCCTGACCTAGATAAGGTATTTGGCACAATCCTCCACTCCGGCATTGTTGACAAACTTACAAGGTTAGTTACAAACCCTATCCCACCCACTGGACAGCCACCTGGCTCACAGACAGGACCAAGAAAGTTAAAATTGGGGAGTCCATCTCTACAAAGAGGCCAGTCACAAGTGGAGTCCCTTAGGGATCGATCCTGGGACAACTTCTTCTTGGCATTTACTTCTCGAAAGTCAAAACTAATGCAAATGGCATCTGCTGACTAAATTTGCAGATGATTGCAAATTAGGAGCTGTCAGTGAATCACCCACTGACACAAATGTCCTCCAAGAAGGGCTGACACAGACAAACAACTGGTGCCAGAGTCATGGACTTAAATTAAATGTCAAGAAATGCATAATAGTATCCTTTGGGAAGTCATCCACCCCTGGTTACTATCATATCGACAACGAACCCCTTAGAGTTGACCCAGTAGTCAGGAACTTGGGGAAACACATAGACATTAATTTGGCCTTTGATAATCACATGTCTACAGTAGTGAGGGCATCATTCTATGTTGCACAAGTAATAAACAAAGGTGTGGCATCTAGGTCCAAGGAAGTCATTGATCCACTGTATTTGGCATTCATCAGACCTATCATTGAGTACAAAGCACCCTTTGGTATGTACCTAACCAGGCATAGCCAACAACTGGAGCGTCCACACAGGTTCCTCACTAAAAGAATACAGAATGTAAGTAACATGTCCTGTGCAGACATCCTTACGACCCTATTCCTGTATTCTGCCTCCTACAGGCTGCTGAGATGAGATCTATGTCTGGCATACAATGCACTGACATACTCCTCTCTGATGGACCACCTGCATATCCACAAATCAAACAGCACCAAAATGACCCATTCTAAAGACTTAAACCTTTCCTGCGATATAAATAGGACCTGCTGGAAAGACAGGCATGTATCCCGAGACTAACCCCTCTGTGGAACAGACTCCCCATCCCTGTGAGGCGGAGTTTCTCCCTAACCCAATCCAAGTGCAACTTGAACAATTGGATGGGGAACAGGAAATTCATCCCTGGTTTGGAACATATGTTTCTAATGGACACAGGTAACCTGTAAATGTTTCATCTCCCAGACCCTAGCTTGTAAATGTTTCATCTCCCAAGCCCCTTCTTACACTTATCAAGTGTATCAGAACTTGTCAGAGATTTGGGATACATGGATAGATTTAAAAAGTCCCTTGTGGTTGTAAGCCTAGTAAACACCTATGAAACCATGATGTCAACAACACAAGTTCTGTTGTGAGTTCCTACTTTTAACCAGTTTGGCCATCTTACCTCCTCTGTCGCCTCTCTATTATTCAACCATAGCATAATTAAAAACACATATTTGTACAGTTCATTCATTTACGTATTTATTTTAACATCTACTAACTGTGTAAGTGAGTTGGTCCATGGATGCATTTCAGCCCAGTGCAGGCAACAAAGGAAAGAGTAAATACAAAGTATCAGTCTACACACAATTTAGTGCAGCAAATCAAGGAGCATGTTTTTGGAAAGTAGGAGAAAACTTGAGTACCAATAAAAAACCCACACAGACATGAAAAGGACATGCACGCTCTAACTAGACAGTGTCAAACATCACATTAGAAATGACAAAACAGCCTCTTATACAAAACTATGGAATAGCTATCAAACAAATCTCAAGCTGTTCTGGAACTCGATAAATAATCTAGTAAACCTGGCAAAACGATGTAATCAACGCCGTCCACCACCCACCAAATGGAAAGTATCACCATGCCTAGCCATAACTCCCATTTTATTCAGGCAGTGAAGTCATTACTCAGACACAAAACTAATATTAATCTGCCAGTCTTAACACAAACATCTAAACCAGAGAACTGCTTCACTTACAAACCAGTCCCTAGTCATATGTTTATAGAGTATCACTAAGCTAACTACTCCTAGGGGCTATTTTGAACCTAGCCAATTACCCCATCTGAGAATCAAAACCTGCACTTTGTGTTTACAAGGTAAACACTTTAACCATTAGGCCAACCCTCCATTACAAGTTATCACTTCCACTGGATAAAACCCAATCCCTTAGCCACTGACACTCTTCCTCTAGAATACATCAGAATTAGTGCAGATGCAGTTGCACACCATGTGTCAGTCTTAATAAATTAGTCACTCAGTCAGTGAAAACTATGTCCCACTACTAGAAAAAGTTCTTAGTCATGCTCCATACACAAGGGAAGCTCTTCTACTGACCTCTCTAACTATAAGCTAATTGCAATGCTGTCACTCTCAACTTCTACATTTTATACTGGAACATGATTTCTTTCCCTCTACACAACCTGTTTTTGACCCAGGTATAGCACTACTGCAGTATTAATAAGTTTCAACAACACAATTAGCCTAAACAGAAGCTTACAAAACTTGGCATCACTCTGCTTCTAGACTTCCCTAAAGCATCTGCTACAATCTGCAAACAAAAGCTACTAAAGAAATATTTGTCCTTAGACTTCATTAATTCTGTACTCATCTGCTTTCACAGTTGCCTAAACAACAGACAGCAAGCCATAAAATGGCAGAATAACTACTTTCCATTCCTGGCCACATCTGTAGGTGTTCCTCAGTGATGGATATTAGATGCTTTTTTTGCTCAATGTATTCATCAGTGACCTATAATCTACTTACACATATGCCACAATTGTACAGAAGACCAACAACTCTACATTCGTTTGTGCAGTTAAAAGTTTGTCTGAATTATAATAATGTCAACAATCATTCTCTTTCATTGAAAAATGTCTCAACAATTCTCACCGTATCTTCAAAAGAAAACAAAACTAATGCTGTTCAACCTAAAACAAAATATTTCTTCACTATGACCTACATGACCAATGCAAAAATTAAACACAGTCTGTCATACAAAACAACTTGGAGTAACCATAGATGACCAACTGAAATTTGATCATCATATACTACAAGTAATAAATAAGATGAATCAAAAACTGGGCAGTCTCTGTGGAGCAAAACCATTCCTCACAGACAACACAACAAATATAGCCTCAACCTATCTTCTCCCAACCATCCTGCAAGCACCTCCATATTCTATCCTAACATCTTCTGTAACCATCAAATGTTAACATTGCTATAATAAAATACTGAATTTACCAGTAACCAGCATGGCTGAACCCACTACAGCATGGCTCTCAAAGATATAAACTGGCTAGGACGTTCTCATACAATTACATAATTCACAATTATGAAGAGACAGTAAGTTACTCCACAGAATAGAATAATATTGAAGCCTAAACCATTTCATCTATACCTATTCACTAATCAGAACCTCACATTTGTAGACAAAACTAGTGCTTACCAAAGCCAAAAACAACACAGTAGAATACTCATTGTATTTTTAATGCAGCTCTAAAAGAAAAGAAAAATTCTATTCAGACCTAACCGAGGCAACATCAGAACCTAAAATCCTTCAAAACAGAAGCAACAATGTGGACATATTTAGCTCTACTCCTGTACACACCTGGCTTAGGTCAGCCATCCACACTTACTGATCTGTCCCCTGCATTCTAGATTCTACAAAAAATATAATCAGAAATATAATTAACATGATGTTATGAGCGTCCTCATTCCAACGTATTACTAACAACCTGATCTATATCTTTCCAATGCTGTTTAGTAATTCCTAAACTGTTTCTATACACTTTATTGAACTATTTCGAATACCGGCATCAGTAATACACTGTCAGACTCTGAGAAGCAATTACAAAATTACCTGTTTTCAACAGTAATGTCTATGTATTCTACTTACTAAATTATTAAGGCTATTGTTTCAAAATGTGCACACCATCTTGTATTGTGTCTTACACCATTTGTCTGCATGTTTGTACTCCTTTATCATTTAAATTACAATTGTCTTCACAAGTGTTTCTCCCTAGGTCTAAATGGGTTGTATACCCAGTCAGACTTTTCCAGTAAATACATAGGATAAATAAAACAAGCATTATTAGTAGTAGGGAATCAGCAAGAAACAGAACTGCTGATATCAACATTACTGCTGCTGAATAAAAATTAAGATGTGACTGGAAAAATGAGTCACATGACTGGGGTTGCTAAGGAGTACTGAATAAATAGAGTTGAGAACTTGAAAAAAATAAACTAAATTTAGAAAATATATTGTCATAAAATTTGTTTTGTAGAGTTACAGTGTTAACCAGAATAAGTGATTTCTAGGGTAAAGGGAATAATGTTTACATTTTATGAGTTGCAGAGTTAAAGAGGTAAGAATCAAATTTTAATTGTGCTGTGGTTATCAATGAAAATCAGGGGAAAGGTCAGGCATTTTAGAACATGTTAGCCACATTGGACATGATAACATCTATTCTTATATTCTGATTCACAGGACTGGTTAAAGGCAGCTTAATTGAAACAGAAACTCCAGCCATCAAAATGATAGTAAATAGTTTTCTGCATAAGATAAGGTTAACAAGTGTTTAATATTTTATATTTTTTGGTTTGTTGTGTGCAAGGTAAATACAGGTTTCAAATCAGGATGTTGGTTTGGCAGGTGTGAAGGGGTGTCACAGAATACACAGGCTCCAAAAAGGACCATTTAACTGAAATGACATTTACAAAAGCAACTGACTGGAAATGGCATTACAAGTCAGAAGTAGCAAAGCTACCTTAGTTCTGTTTAAATATATAGTTTGTAAAATCACAAATTGCTCATGTAGTGTCCCCCCACATAAAAAATCTGAAATAAATTAATTACCTTCCAAGAAATAGAGCAGTATTCACTTTCATATTGTAATAAATCTGAATATGTTCTGATGAAGTCCTAACAGATTCAGGATGAAACTGCTTTAACCTCTGCTGTTCTTGTATACATCATTTTTTCCTTGTCTTTTGAAATTTGTTGTAAAAGGATTGATTTTTTACAATATTAAAGTGAATACTGCTCTACTTCTTCGATGGTCATTAGTTTATTTCACAGGTATTATGTGGGGGAATGCAATTTGAGCAATTTGTGATTTTACAAGTTGTTTTATTTCTTCTTGCTGCTTGGACACATGCTTACTGTTTTGAGTTAAGTATATAGTTGCAAGAAAATTTTTAAAACCAGATGTGGGTAGCAAGTTCCTATCCATATCATAATGATGTATAGAGAATATAACTTTTCCTATTAGACTTTCTATGAACTGCCAAGTCTTATGAGCAGAGCTAAGATATATGATGCTTAAACATTAAACAAAACAACATTTAGAGAAATTATAGATAACATATATGGATAAGTAAGAACATGAAAAGTAATGAGATTTGGTTATAAGGAGGGATTTCCTGCAGATTGTGGAGGAAAACAATAAAGGGTTTGTTAAGTATTTATCTACTTCCAGTAAATGATCTGGTAAAAGTGCACAGAATGTTAGCAGAAGTGATTGATTATAAAGAATTTAACACACTTCATAGGAAAACGAAACACAGTCACGAGAACTACAGATAAAAGTCATGGACCCTTTTGCCAGCATATACTGGCATTTGGGAAAATATCTTTTTATACAAAATACAATACTTCCCATTATAGAAATTTGTGAGTTAACTAATAACGGGCAGATTCTACTTTCTTTTCGCTTAGACACAATACCTGGTTTAGAATAAATAAGGCATGCATAATACAGGAGCATGTGGAGACAATTAAGAAAACAGCATTTATTGGTTTTAATAACAGATAGTGCTGAACAGTGCTCAGAGTTATCACAGGTAAGGTTCAACAAGTGATGCAGGAATTGCAGCTTCCTTGTTTGTGATTTAATACTGAAGAGTTGGAGAAGTGCTTTGAAGGAAGGGTGGCAGAGGTTATCCAGTCATAAGCAGTGCAAGCCTATGAGACAGGAGAAGACGTGGGCAGGATTAAAAGGATCTGTAAGATATGGTAGAATACTATTCTGACAGTATTAAATGAAAATAACCCAGACAAAGGTAGAGTATTGTAGGGATGAGAGAAGTGTCAGAATCAAAATGTAGAGTTCAGTCATTTTAGAATACTTACAAATATCCAAAGAACAGATCTGTCTATTGGAGTGATCTCAAGATTCACAAAGATCGTCACATGGTATGCAAGTGGTAGATAATCATGGTATGAAAAAGTGCAGGATGATGCACCAAAACTTATTTAAAGTTTTGGACCATAATATACCAGATATTCTTATTTTTATTTGTTATAATTATGGCTATATAGCATATAAATAGTGAACCGGGGATGAATGAAAGAAATGTAATTAGATTACTGATTTATAACAATAACATGTATCACATATAAACAATCTGTAGAGCACAGAGCAAAATTAGACCATAAAGGACAAATTCTTGCATTGTGAAGTAAGCTGATGGATATTAAATGAGATGAAAGATTAGTGAATTTAGATATCAAGGAGACCTTGGTGAATTATTTTCTTCAACACTGAAAGACTTCAGATGGTTATACTGCATCAGTCCATCTGCTTTATATCAACAGTACATCTTAATTTAAATTGCTGAAGGGTATTTAGAAAGACCTCCTCCTCAACCCCAAGAAAACAAACCTAATGCTGAATATGACTGGTGGTTGCAGAGGAGGTGAGGGACAAGGAAACAGACTTTGTTAAATGAGTTAGGATGACTACAGTAATGGGAAGGGATAGGAATTTTTTTTAGCTTGCAGATTATATCTAAATATATTGACCCAGCTGTACTCCTTGAGTTATATTTTGTAGGTTGAGTTATGGAGAGTAATGCTGTGATATTGAACATGACCTTGATTATATGTGGGAAGCATAAGTTTGGATTATATTAAATAAATTGTTGCAAAAAGATGACAATTGGTCACAAAGCTTTATTATTAATTAGTTGCAAGTGCAGTAAATAATTACAGCACATGTAAATTGCTTTGTATGAATACATTAGAATAATGATCATGGACACTGTAATACTTTCTAGAGTTTAGAAGTTTTGTAGATCTAAATGTAACAGGTAACTGGAAAGAGAAATACACTTTGTATTATGAAAAAATGCAATAAGTGAACATTGTAAAGTTAATTTGGAAACCAGAGAGAAAAGAACAGTCATTATAAATTGAATGAGAGCTTATTCTTATAAGTATTTTTATGTGCTATTTAAGATGAATATTGAATACATTAATGTTCGACTTATATTTCTGGTTTGCATATGATTGTTAAATTGACATATTGCAAAGCTAGAGAAAGCAGCTTACAGTAAGAACAATCACTGAATATTGTTGAAAAGAAAAAAAATGCAGATTATTATAAATCTTGTGTCATACTAGTGTATCTGTTCGACAAAAGAATGGAGGGCAAAATTAAATTTTCAGATATAAAGTGATTCATAATTAAATGACAGAATAAAGTAATATGGCTGCTTTTAAAAGACTTTAGAATAAATGAGAGTAACATAAGAATAATGTTTGTATATTTAATTCGCAGTTGTTCACTGCTTACATTTATAAAATACATGTCAGTAATGGATCTCAGTATAGAAACATTTATTGAATAACCTTAACAAAAATACAAATGCTGTTTATAAAATTATGAATCATGTATAAATACATATACATATATATATATATATATATATATATATATATATATATATATATATATATATATATATAGATATATATATATATATGTATGAAACAAAAATCAACCATAAACTAAGGGAAGAAGGAAAAAGGAAGTATTGGTAAGGTGTGATAAATATCTGCAGTCTTTGTTTTTTTCTGTTGATATCTATTAGACTGAAGCCAATTCAGGCTGTCCTAACAAGATGAACAAATAATTTCTCATACAGGATTCTGGTGAAGTGTCAGATCATAGCCATGTTTTTAGGGTTCCTATTAGAACCACAAACACTTGAAATTTCGAATGGCATATGGTCTACACCATATGATCAAAATTTCAAGCATTTAAAGGTTAAACGTAACAGTGCCGTTCATTGCAGAATGGGAACATTTCCATTTTCTGCATTGAAGTTTGATCTTGGAGTTGGTATATTTAAGTAAGGGGGATGTGGGGGGTGCAGGTGGACTTGCCCCCCCCCCCCCACTGCCTGCACCATTAAGGTAAGTTTTCTTTTGTTTGTTTGATTATATATTCGAACTTTTAAACTTCGATCATATGTTGTCGATCATATGGGATTTGAAGTTTAGAAAGTTCAAATATATAATATAGACCCGTTTTTTATATGACAAAAACATAAAATTAATAATCAAGTTTTTATATGTTTGAGAACAGGAAGACATTCATCTTGAGAGCAGAATATACAACTATCTATATTACAGTAGACACCTAATCCTAATTCTTTGTAGTAAATTGAGCTTTATTGGTACCACATGCTGTTAGGTACAGAGAGAGAGAGAGACAGAGAGAGAGACAGAGACAGAGAGCAAGTCAGAGACCAAGAAAAAGAGAGAGTGAAAAAGTGACAGAGAGAGAAGTTTATGATAGATAATTATGCAATGACCCTCCATTAATATTCCGAAACATGCATGCTAAATTGGCCAGTGTGCCCATTGTAAATGCCACAATATACCAACTGAAAAAGGTCCAGTCGCCCAAACTTTTTTCCATTGGTATAGTGTCCAAAACTTTTTTTTTTAATAAATAAATAAAAAAAACAAACAAACAAGCAAAGAAAAAAAAATGGCGCAAAGGAGACTTTCTTTTCTCCGTTGCTTCCTTCTCAAAGCATTGATGTTCTGGGTATGCGTGGGAATGCAAGTCCCATATGCATGTGCAGTACATCAACACAAGGAAGCAGTATACCACCACCAGTGGAAGAACAGTAATGCACCATTATACAAAGACATTATTTAAGAAAAGTAAGTATTTTTTTCTTAAATAATATCGTTGTATAATAGCAATAACCAACTCCGTGGTTGTGGTATATTAAAGATTTACCCACGGTTGGCTTTATTTAATCTCTCAGACTTCACCCTGGTGATTAAACCATGCCAACTGTAAGTAAATCTTCAATATACCACACCACATCGTTGGCTATTGCTTAAATATGTTATAGCTTTTAATGCTGAAACACACACAGTGCTGTCACACACATGTTACTAGTAGGGAATGCTTTAACTGCTCCAATGTACTATAAGACAGACACAAAAATAAATAAATAAATATATATATATATATATATATATATATATATATATATATATATATATTTTTTTTTTTTTGTTAGAGTGGGAAGAGTTGTACACCCTTTCAAGCTGCAACGCACTTAGTGCTATGTCAAAATATCCACAAGTGAAAACTCTGATCCTGTACCAGATTCAAATGCTACAATTTACTTTATGCTGTCACATGCAAAAAAGAAATGTGGTAGCTCGAAGTGGGCTGTAGCTTTTAAAGCTGTTTGCACCTCTTTCCACTCTTGTCTTGTGACTGCTGTGTAGTGCTTACAACCAGACTAGAGCTTAGCTGCATTGAAAGGTGCTTCACATTGAAGGTCTTGTTAAATATTTTCATACATTTATTTGCAAAATATTACATTTAGTCAGCTAGTCTGAGACAGGATGTGATTTAATATGTCAAAGATACTTGCAATGAACCAATTCTGACTTGTATATATCCTTTACAGAAGCAAATCTAAACATAGTAAAGCTTACAGCACTTTTATAAATTTGATTTATTTTCATAAAGTCATTTTATTACAATAATGAGACAAAAGCATTCCATTTAATTATGCTGTTAATCATTCAAGTGAACAAAGCATACACAACAATTGTCAATGTTTTATTTAAATCTGGTTATCTCCCGTGTTTTCTGCCTTAGTTTTTCCTATCTACAACAGAACCTCACTCCACATGTTCTTTTTATCTTTTTTATTTTAATAATATGTTAATTAAAAAAAAATTCTGCCAGATTGTTAATAATCTTTGTTCCTGTTGTAATGCAGTTTTTTTTTTTTTTTGCCAGATACCTGCCTGTTGCTTTAGTTTTGTTTTACCAATAACCAGTAGCTGGATATTGGTATCACTGGATTTACCCTTGGTCAGCATACTTCAATCAAAAGAGTGAAGCTCAAATGAATAAATAAAGTCAGCCATAAATAAATCTCTCAATACTCCAGTATAAGAGTGGATTAATGCTATTACACAATGACATTATTTAAGAAACAGATATTTTTTTAATTATTTCATTGTATGATAGCACTTTAATGTTCTTCTACCTCCACCAATTCATACTTATATACTGACCATGCATATGGCACCAGCGTCCACACTCTTGCACAGTACAACAGTACAGCACAAAGAGGTGATAGAGAGCAGGGCATCTCTTTAGCATTTTTTTCTGAAAGCTGGCAAGCATTCCTTTCAAGTGTCCAAAGTTCTGCAAAATGTCCATGACTTTTCACATATTTTCTCCTGTTCATTGTAAAATATGTTATGGATAAAATTATTGAGCATACTCTCTCCCCAAAAAAGTCCAGCCACTCAACAGTACTTTAGTAGCTAGATTTTCTTTCTGTTGGTATATGCTCGATTTGCAATGGGATCCCTTACTGGGCTGTCCATCCAGTGCGCTTGTTTTTGAATACTACTGAGCATTTGTTGTATAACTGCATTTTATAACTGTAGTGACAGACTTGTTTTATTATTTTTGTAACTGTAATAAAGAATGAATGCTACTATTATACTTCATTATAGTTTTTTTGTTAAGAACCATTTCTGTTTTCTGTATATGTATGGGGTTGTCTGTGTTTGTGTGTGTGTGTGTGTGTGTGTGTGTGTGTGTGTGTGTGTGTGTGTGTGTGTGTGTGTGTGTGTACTTCCTTCTTGCCATACAACTCAAGTACACATACACAGAAAAAGTACTACATCTGTATATTGGTTCAACAACTTAGGTTGTAGCTATCAGTAAGCATTTAACTAGTAAAACTGAGTAGTTCATTCATATGTAATACTGCACATAATGCTTTATTTAGGAACTGTATCACACTTTCAATACAAGATGCATGGAGGTCCAGAAATGTTACATTCTGTTTTACAGGTCACTTACTTGATTATTCAGATATGAAACTGAAAATAAACTAAAACTATACAGCATCTTTTTTGCTTAACTTTCTGTTTTGTTCAGTTGTTTAAAACATGAACACCAAAATTATCTAATGGTAGGTGGAAACCAGCCAACCGACATGTTCTATTTCTACTATAGTCAAAAATAAAAATCTGAATACTTTAAAAAAGTTTAAAAACTATTGAGATCTGTTACTTCTTTTGAAATACATGTGGTTCATCACAACAACTAACTAACTAAATAAATACATACATAAATACATGTTAGTACTAAACCCCAAGAGAATATTCTGGCCGGCATATATAGGTTCATAGGTTCATAGAAGATTATTAGACTAACGGCTTAACAGCCCTTACAGGCCTAGCCAGTATGAACCAATTTCACCCAATATGTGGCTCCTAGGGGTGAAAAGATGGAATAGGTTATAAATATGCCTTGAGAATTCTATAGATTTCCCCTTTTCATAAACGACATAGGTGATACCCCAGGTGTGAATTTGTGGTTCTCCATTCATTGATCCATTTTTTTTTAAAGAGGGCTAGGGAGGGGCTCTATTTAACATTAATATGAAGTCTGCTCTAATGATGGGGTAATCTCTGTGACACATATCAGCCTCTCTAGCATGTTTTGTTTAAGTCCCTGGCTAGGTTTAGATCCCTAGATTGGGTAACCCTCATACTGTTTGTCTTGCAGATTTGTAGCAGCTCCATCAAGGTTGGACTTGTGAGTGCTTTGTAGGTTAGGCGTACGTTGCCTCTTAATAATCAGTAAGAGACAGAGAAGTAGGATAGGGATTTTAGTCTATCCCCATAGGGCATGTTTTAACACCCTATATTTGCTTTGTGAGTTGTCCTTGGTTTGCTCCAGCTGTTGCAAGTGCCTAGTCAAGTATATGTCAAATGGCACACTGTGCTCGATTATGAGTCTACTGAGGGCTAAGGACAGCAGGACTATACTTTCTTTAGATCTGGATGCCATGCCTTTACTTGTATGCTGTGCCACACAAAATGACTTCCTCACCACTGAGGACACATGGCAGTCATAGTTCAGGCTACAGTCTTTCTGTGTACCTAAATCTCTCACCTTTGAGTTTACATGTAGGGGTGTGCTATTAATTTTGTAATTTGGAGGGTTCTTTGGTTTCCCAAAGGGGTATGATAATGCATTTTTTTCACATTTAGTTTCAGGCCATGACTCGAGAACCAATCATTTATCTGATTTAGCCACTCCTGAATGATATCCACATTGTTGAGGGATTCCATGATTTCTGCCTGTTTGCGCTCATCAGCAGACTTTGTCAACCACAGGCCTTGCACATTAGCCTTGATGTCAGAGAAGTATATTCTGAGCAGAAGTAGTCCCAGCACTGAGCCCTGTCACACACCACTAGTAACTGGCCCCTTGATGGAACTGGATTCATCCAATTTAACCACATGTATCCTGTCCATGAGCCGATTGACTATCCATCTGGTAACATAAGAATTTACATTGAGTTTTTTTTTAGTTTACTTATAATACCTGAGTGAGGGGAATGTGTCAAATGCCTTGGCAAACTCAAGGTAGGCTGTATGCACTGTTTTATCCTCATCCATGGCCCTAGTGACTTTTTCAAAAAAGTTCACTAGACTTACTAGGCATGACATGCCCTTGACAAAGTAAAATTGGGTTGGGTCCAGTGACTGAAGGTTTTCTATGTCATTATTTATCAGGTCCATGATTATTCTTTCCGTGGCCTTACATAAAAGAATAGTCAAACTCATGGGTCTGTAATTTCCAAGGTCAGTTCATAGTTAACCTTTGTGCAGAGGAATGACTGTTGCTGTCCTCCACTCTATTGGATCAAAGCCAGTCCAGAGGCTGTAGTTAAAGAGAGATCCCAATGGACCTGAAATGTCCTGATTTAAGCTGTTTTGGAAGCAATCTGATACATTGTTGGGCCCTACTGAAGCCATGTTTTTAGCTTTAGAGAAAGCCGTAACAACCTATTATTTATTGATAATTGGTGGGGGAGTGGGGGAGGGTATTACTTGGGAGATAGCTTAGGATGATGAAGAGATGAAATTTGACTTATCAGTGAGCAGATTTGCTGTCTCTTCTTGCTGGGTATAGGTGATACCATTCAGAACTAATTCTGCATATTGTTGGATGGTGCCCTCAAGATTGTGGACACTACTGGAAAATGTCTTATAGTTACCCTTTTCTTTGGAAGCTATTTTTGCCTCTAAGTCTGCCTTCAGAGACTTACTGGTTCCCTGATTCACTTGTTTAGACTAATGAGGGATATATTGCTCTGTTGTGCACATTCCCTCTTACTTCTCAATAGGATTTTTTGTCTTTTGTTGTATGACCTATTAATACTAGGGCTCACCAGTGTGGCTTGTTTTTGCTGTTTGACGTGGGCTTATTTCAGTCTAGTACTGCCATTTCTACGCATTTGTTTATATGGTCATACAGGACATTTGTGTATGCCTCTGCATAGGCTACTGTGTTTTCTGGGTTTGGAGGAGCTTGGAAACTAGCTATGCCATTAATTAATAGCAGATAGCTTCCTTTATAAAAGTTCTTTAAATTGTTGGAGTGATCCAGTTTTACCTTTATTTCAAGTGAGACTGCTTTGTGATCTGATCCTACCAGTAAAGGCATCAGATATGGTGGGGGGGGGATGCAACAATCACCCATATTTGTGAGTACCAGATCTAGGATATTTGTTAAACTAGTGGGGGTGTGGACAAGCTGTTCCAGAATATTTGAGTTTACAAAGTCAATAAGTCTTTGAGTGTGAATGTTTGTGGCCCTGTATGCCTCTCAATTAATGAAAGGGTAATTGAAATCACCCATAAGAATGACACTGGGCTGGATAGTGAGTGATTCCAGTAACTTCACTTATGATGTGTGGGTTTCCTGGTTCATGGTGGAGGGACCTGTAGCTAGCAAGAATATGGTAATGGATTTTTTTCATGGTTAGTTGGACATGGAATAGCTCAAGCATGTTATATTATCTGACCAGCCTTGAGGTGTGTTTATCTTTTTATGAAGATAAATTCACCTCCGCCTTTTTCTTTTCCATGTTTAGAGGGTGGTTGAATGTATGAAAGGCATTATAACCATGCACAGCCTGATTGCTTTCCATGGCTATGAACCTGTTTCAGTAGCTGCACAGACATCAGTATTCTGCAGGGTAAAGAGCTCTTCTAGGGAGTGCAGTTGCTGGTTGAGAATCCTAGCATTGAGCAGTAACACCTTTAGGTTGTCCTGAGTAGCTTTTGCTGTGGTGGAAAGTTTGTCTGTTTGGCAATGCCTAAAAAAGGCACTATGGGGTGGATAATGCTGACAGGTATAGACTGTCCCCATTAAAGCAGAGTGGCCTGCCAACCATGTCCTCACAGGCTGACAGGTATTGGACCCTTTTAGAATGACACCAGTAGCTAGGCCAAATGTTAAAGTTGATCATTATTTTAGGTATTATGACATCATTCTTGGAGACTGTAAAATGCTGCTCAGTCTTAGGCTTATACCTACTTGTGACACATATTCTGATTGCTCAGTCGTGCCTTTCTTCATATGGTCCAAAGAGGAATGTCTCAGGAGACTGGGGTTAGATGACCTACACTTTAGGGTAAGTGACTTGAGTGTTTGCGTGATTTGGTAGATCCTGGCCCTTAACAGACAGCTAACTATAACCTTCTCCTTATCCAGCCTGTAAGAA
Source organism: Protopterus annectens (assembly GCF_019279795.1). Lineage (NCBI taxonomy): Eukaryota > Metazoa > Chordata > Ceratodontiformes > Protopteridae > Protopterus > Protopterus annectens. Next base: position 1,934,024,338 of record NC_056728.1, on the reverse strand, counting down.
GACATCAGTGTGTCTCACAATGAAGTGAGCATTTATTGTATAACTGCATTTCATAGCTGTTACTAAATATGCCATTCTACCATGAGGGACTTATTTGTGAGTGGGAAAGGGAGATGTTATCAATGGAGGCAATTTCAGAGAGGAGTAATATGCAAGGAGCATTACACAGGTTGTGGACAACATAAAAACTAACATTTCTCTTACTGATTGAATTTATACAATTTTTTTGTGAATGAGAAAGGAGGCTTGTGTCAATATATGGAACTATATGGCAGGCAGAATTAGAAATGTTACAGCAGATTATATTTTTCTTATATGTACTGAGACTACATAGCTTTGTTACTGAGAGTAAGAACTTTTTATATTATTGGAAATTCCACAATAAAAAAGAGTGCATTAAAGACAACATCTAGCAATTTTCCACACAGAGAGACTGTGGATAATTTTGTGTGTGTGTGTGTGTGTGTGTGTGTGTGTGTGTGTGTGTGTGTGTGTGTGTGTGTGTGTGTGTGTGTGTGTGTGTGTGTGTGTGTGTGCTGTCAATGTCAAGTGCTATACTTGTCCCAGAAAGAAATTCAAGAAGTACTCTGGAGGCAGTATTTTCAGAAAGTGGATCTTTTAAAAGGTACAGCCGATGAGTAACTGGGTGTATCATCGGACACTAATGATACATATCAAGAACAGCCTATGCGAGGGGGGGGGTGTATCTCAGTTGTCAGTACATAGAAGAGGCAGGCAATGTACAAGGTTGCGCAGGTACCCTCATATTCTGTCACACAGGCTAGAGGAATACTTCTCACCCTCTTAGTGCAAGAAATATGGACAAAGCCAAAAATAATGTGGGAACATAGGTCCAAGATAAGGAACAGATTTTAAATACATGAACTGTGAAACTAAAATGTCTGACATTATTTGGTGACTTTAACCCTCAATGATTTCCTAGAAAACCACAAACATTATAAGGGGCAGACCAAAAATATGAAGAAAAATCTAGACAGTCTGTGAAAAATCTCTGCAACTAAGAGGTATGATTAGAGACGATAGTTATTCCAGGCCTTCAGTCTATAAAGGATATAGATGGTGAAGGAGACAGGTGATTTCAAAGTGGGAACAGATTTTTACTTGTTTATGCATTTTAATCAGCAGGGGATATTTAAACAGAATATTAGATAGTATGAATCCTGCAATCCACGGTGGTGCAGCGGTAGCGTTGTTGCCTCACAGCAAGAGGTTTTCCCATTCCATTCTCGGCTGGAGTGCAGGGAGTGCCTTCTGTGTGGAATCTGCATGTCCTCCGCGTGGTTGGGTGGGCGTTCAAAAGACATGTATAAATGGGCGTGCCTTCATTGAAGGTTGAACATCGAGCTGGCACCTCGACATTTGTGAAAATCAACTGCCAATCATTAGCGGACCGGAGTTCTGCTGTGGCGACCCCTAACCGGGAAAAGCCAAAAAGATAAACAACAAACATTAGATAGTATGAATCCAATAACCAGTCAGAGCCCTTAGTGATACTGAGACAAACACTGAGTTGTCAGATTCCTCATGGTCATAAGAACACATTCAGATAAATTTTGATGAAGATTACATGAACAGCAATCAAACTTTGATGTAAATAATCTGAAATGAAAAGAGATGCAGTACAGTTGCTGTAAACATTATCTCACATATCTCAGAGATCATTGTATCAAACAATACTTTAATAAATGTATTCCTGTACACACTCTTTTTAAATGAGATAGTAAAGTCACCAGAGCTTCTGGACTACTCATCCAATTAACAGCAATTTCATAATCTCAGGAGAAGAGACTTATTACATTATAGATGGTGAGCCAAATTATAGCTTATGCCACAAGGTTCAGTTGTGGTACAAAACTCCGTCCAGATGTAGTACACAACAGTAAAATGAAATTAAGAAATCAAGGGTTCAGAAGCTATAAGTATGCACACAATTCTGAAGTGATAATAAAGCTATTTTTCTACCTCTTAAATATAAAAATGGTTAACTCCTTTTGTATACATCCAAAAGAAAGCTGGACTATACAATCACTATCAGCTAGTACAAGATGGACATTATGGTAAACCAAGCTCCCTGTGTCCATTGCTGATATGGATCTTAGTGTACTGGGCAGTCACTTACCATTCAGCATACCGGACATTCCCTAAAAAGGATCCAGCGCCAAAGACGTCTCACATACTTGTGAGCACAGGGACAAAAAAAAAAAAAAAAAAAACGTGCACATGGGGGAGGACCAGAAGCACACAGTTCCTGCACTGCAACATTCTCCTGTGTGGCACAGCATAATTTAAAGAGTACCACACCAACAAAACCAATGAAAAAACTGACATTGCTGAGGCTATATCTTACTTATTAGTGGAAAATATTGACTACATTTACACATGTACCTATTTTATTTTCTGAAAAGTAATGCATACATCACATTTTTCAGTTATGTTCACAAAAAAAGGCAACAACCATTAAAACTGCAACAAGATAGGTGTCAATTCAGCACAGAGATTCAAAGGTATCCCTAAGGCCATTCCTAGATCCATTTTATACCTGACTGTATAGGGAAAATTTTCCTGTCTGTTCTCTTGGATTCAACAAGAGGAACTAACTTATGACCTTTTATGTATATTGCCAGCAGATTTATTTTTACATTTTATTTTATTTTATTTTACATTTGTTGACCGGGCTAGTCTAGCTGGATATATGTCCATTTTCAGTAGAGGCACAGGGAGAAAACTCCACAACAGCTGTATACAACTAATATACATGAGTAAATGTAAACATAAGGGGATACTAATAAAAAATTGGTTATATATAGTAACAAAAAAACCCTTCAAGTTAGGCTTATTTACATCACATGACAAAAAATGAACAGCAATAAGGAAAGGATATATACAATAATAGGTACAAGACAAAAACAGACACTTTTGACAACAGAGTTTAAAGCAGAAACTTAGTAAACTAGAAAGGTTAGTTGTGACAAAAAGAGTTTCAGCCAGGATTGGTGTATGGACACAGCCATTGTGAATTATGGAAGGTTTTTAGTTGCTTTTTGAACAGCGGAGAAGATGTAAGGGATATAAGATTACTTGGAAGCTTATTTCAAAAGATTCCAATGGTGTTAGTAAATAGAGAATCACCTGATTTGTTACTGGATTTTAGGGTTGCAGCTAGTAACTTATTAGCTGAGCACAGGGTACTTAGATTTTTATATGGGTTGATCAAGTTAGAGAGAATGAGAGTATTTGTAGGATAATGCAAGAATTTGTTTGTGATGGTTAGTTGTTGATAAAGAAGCTGGTTTTGCAGTTTCAACCATCTTAGTTTTCTTAGATTTTGACAATGGCGAGTATGGAATGGGTATCCAGTGGCAAATCTGGCAATGTTATTGTAAGAAGTGGCCAGCTTATTTTGATTGTTTTTGGATAGATTTGTAAAAATTGGGGAGGCATAGAGAAGGGTGGAAATTAGATGAGTTTGGGCAATAGTAGTCCTGGCTATAGGTATAAGGAAGGGTTTTAGCCTATAGAGGAAACACAGTTTTTTATTCACTGATTAGATGGTTGAGTTTATGTGCGAGTCAAAGTTGAGGTTATGGTCAATTGTTACTCCTAAGAGTTTAGTAGTTGTGTCTGGTACTATTACAGTGCCATTATTTGATACAATTGTGAAATCAATAGAGGGAGACTTCTGGGTAGGGGTAAACAGTAGAAGTTTGTTTTTTGGGGTGTTAAGGTGGAGACAGCATTTAGAGAACCAGTTTACCATTAAGGTAAATACTTTTTGGTTGTTAGACTGGAGTTCAGCAGATGATGCTGCAGCGCAGATTGGAGTCGAGTCATTGGCATATTGAATACAGGTGGTTTGAGGTAGGGATGTTTTCGGGTCATTGATAAAAATAGAAAAGAGGAGGTGCCCCAAAATAGAGCCTTGTGGGACTCCCTGCGAGATAGGGAGTAGAGTAGATAGGTTGTTGTCCCAGAGGACTGCCTGTTGTCTATTTCTTAGATAGGAATCAAACCATTTGACTGCCTGAGTGTCAATTGAAAGTGAAGTAAGTATGTCTATCAATAAGTGATGATTCACCATGTCAAAGGCTTTGGAGAGGTCTAGAAAAAGAGCAGAGGTGAGCAAGTTGTTGTTTCGATTTTTATTTATTGAGTCAGAAAGGATAGGACTGCAGTAGTAGTACTATGAAAAGGCCTGAAGCCATGCTGGCAGTTGGCTAAAAGATTATTTTGGAGGAGATGATCGAGAAGTTGACGGTGAATGCATCTCTCCATGATTTTTGTCAAAGGAGAAAGTAGAGCTATGGGATGGAAATTAGAGAGTTCAGTTGAGTTTCCTCCATTATGTAGAGGTATAATATATGAGACCTTCCAAAGAGATGATATAGTGCCTTCTGTGATGGTCCTATTAAATAAGATAGAGATAGGGTAAGCAAGTATTCCAGCTGCGATTTGTAGAAATTCAGCTGGAAGGAGGTTTGCTAAGAGCATACATGGTTTTAGTTTTTAAAGCTGGGTATGGATGAGGGAGGTTGGAACAGGCTGTAATTGTAGGGGAGGAGGTACAATGGTTTGTGAGAGTGTGTTGGAGATGCTGGCTTGTGATAAGGTACTTGCTAATGATTGGACTGAGTCCACAAAGAATTTATTAAAGGAATTGGCAATTTGGCTGGGAGAAATTTGAGTCAAATTAGCTGTGGCTGGAGTTTTGGAGTGCCCTGGGTGGAATAGGCTGTTTATAACTGACCAAAATTTTTGAGGGTTTTTATGTCGGGCTTGCTGGAGCTTATGGCAGTAGTTCTTTTTATCTTGGACTATTGACTTTTTTGTAGCATTTCTCAACTGTCTAAAGATTTCATGATCAGTTGGGTTTTTAGTACTTCCCCATTTAGACCAGATTCGATTTCTTTGAAGGATTTTTTGTTTTGTCTCCTTACTGAGCCAAGGTGCAGATTTGTTCTTAGTTCTGACTGTCCAAGAGGGGGCATGGTGTTCTAGGATTTGTAGAAATGTATTATTAAAGTAAGAGACTGCTTTTTCTAGTGGTAGGTATTTAAGGTGTGACCAATTGCAAGCTTTAAGTTTGGCTTGGAAGCTAGCTGGGTTGAGGTTTTTTTTTGTTACGGATAGTTCTATAGATTGTGTGGATAGGTATGGTTTTTTTTGTCTGGCAATGAAGATAAGAGAATGGTCACTGATATCATCAGGAAGTATACCTGTTTTATAAGAAAGGGGATTACTGTTAACTAGTATCCAGTCTAAGGTGGCTTGCTTGTTGCTAGGTTTATGGGTTCTGGTAGGGGAGGTAATGGTTTGATTGAAGCCATACAGGTTTATATGAGTGGTTGGTTGGGCAGAGTTACAGCAGTTCCAGTCAATGTTAAAGTCTCCAAGGAGTATGGTTTCTTGTGGAAAGGATGTGGAGAGCCAATTAAGGACAGTTTCAAGAGTGTTAATGTTGTTGCCTGGAGGGATATAGGAGCAGATCATGTATAATGATTTATTAGCATTTACCTGTAGTTTAGAGGTTAGGATTTCAACACTACTGGGTGAGGGAGGTTGGGTATTTAGTAGTGTAACCTGTAAATGAGATTTATATAATATTGCTACACCACCACCCTTTTTAATTAGACGATCTGGTCTCAGGATGTTATAACCTGGTGGGATTATAACATTATCCTTAGTAACTGGTTTGAGCCATGTTTCTGTAAGACATAGGATGTCAAAAGAGTGTATGTGTAGCAGAGCATGAAGCTGGGTTATTTTATTATTTAGGCTATGTATATTGAGGTGGCCTATGAGGAGAGAGTTGTCGTGATAGTGAGGATGTGACAGGTGATGGGATGGTCAGAATGAGGATCTGAGATTGTATTATTTGGGCCTGGGTTAGAATGTATATCTCCATGCAGTAATAGGAGCTGTAGAGGGCTATGAAGGTGTTTCAAGAATTTATAGAGGAAAGGGATTTGTTTTCTAGTGTGTGGATACTTAATATGGGTTATTCTATGAAATTTTGGAAGAAGGTAGAATGATGAGGATGTTATTTCCAAGTGAGTTTGTGTGGCTAGAGGAGAGATTGAAATTGCTTGTTTTAAGGGGAGTTGAAATTTAGAGAGGCTATGATGCTCATAGCAAGTAAGGTAATGGGATAAAAATAGGGGGATAAGAATAGTGAGAAAGAGAAACCCATTATTGAGGGTAGGCATGTGTATAGTAGCCATGGTTGGGTAGAATAGGAGATAAACGCTAAGAGATATGAGATAGCGGAAAGGGGAAGGTTAAAAGGTAGAGTTGTTAAAGGGAAAAAAGGTAGATGGAGGTAACAGGTGAGAGGATAGGTAAGTTAATGAGATAGTGAAAGGGTGAAGTAGTTAGAGGGAAAAATGAGGTAGATGAAGGTAGCGGGGGATTGGATAGGTAAGTTAATAAGGAAGTGAGAGTTAATAGGTTAATATAAGATGTGTGGTTTAAGTAGTATAAGGGTAAGTGCACTGGGGTGGGTGGGTGTGAATTGGGGGTAGGGTAGGGGAGTGGAGTGAGCCCGCAGGGCGAATGGAGCGGGTTAGAGCAAGTGAGAAATAGCTCACAGAAACAATCAGTGAAATAGAAGAATACAGCTAACTTCTTGGAAGTACGAGGTAAGAGGGAAGTGCTAGTATATTTATAAAATAGCAAGAGCTAAGGACTAAAGCAGAAAAAAATGAGGAAAGGAGAAGGGATTAGACAAAGTAAAATAAATGGCAGGACAGAAAAGTATAACAGAGTAGTAAGTGTTGAACTAAAATTGATAAAGGTAAGGATTATTTAGGAACTTATAAGAGCCTAGGGAAGGGAGCCCCCTAGTGGACAAAGTTTTAAATTACAATTTAAATTATGTAGGAGAAAGCAGAAGAAATAGTTCAGAGTTGGATAACCCAGATTAAGGAGTGACAAATACCTTAAAGGGGAAATAGGGAGGTATGCTGCTGGGTACCTGGTTCAGGTAGGAGATTTAATACAAAGCACTAAACTGTAGCAAATGTCTAGGTTTTAGTTACACTACAACTTCTCAGCTTAGAAGAGAGGTCAAACATACTTTCTCCGATTCTTTGGATGGTAGGAGATTTGGGTCAGATGTGGGTTAACATGCATTGTACAGTGAATGTCTGTCAAATTCTGTTACACTGTATAGGTGCTAAATGACCTCTCAGTGAGGAACTCAGTATACTTCTAGAGTTTAACACATTAGAAGTAAAAAAAATAAATGCATCACATGTCTCAAATATATCTTTTGTGTGACTAAATTCAATTAGACACGGAAATCATATCTATCTGTACAGATGCAGAAAGTTGTTATTACTGGCCCTGTCAACCCCCCCCCCCACAAGCAAAGACACACACCAATTCACAATAATGCACAGTAAAGTACATTCCATGAAAATAAAGTTGTAGATGTAAGTTTAAACCTGTAATTTTGTAGAAGAAATTTATGCTATAATATTACAAATGATTTTGCAGATATTGTCTTATATTGCTTGGCATCACCAGCAGCTCTGTATTTTTTATTTCTTTGTGCCATTGAGCTTACAAATAATATTTTTGAAATAGCATTTGTCAAGGAAGCATAAAATAAAACAATATTGCATAATACATTGCAAAGTACCATTACCAAGTAGAAATAATAAACTCTTAATCCCTTAAAAGAGATCATCCAATTACTCAAACATATCAATTAAAATTCATACTCAGCTTACCAATATATCTGCTAACATAATTATTGATTTATTTATCTGTCTGCTTATTCGTTTGATAACTGGAAAAGTGACCTGGTCTGTTGACCATTTTCAGTCACGAGCTAAGTATTTATAGAGGTACACCATAACAAACAAAGATACAATACAATAAATGTTGACAAAGTGATTGGTTAACACAGGTAAAAAATGCTGTACTACCAAAGTATAAATTATTCTTTATACATAATACACTTCTAAGTTTTCTGGCAATAGGTACAGTTACTTACATCACATGTGCAGAATTGCTTTACAGTAGATTAATATGTTTAACCCGGGTATGTTATACACAAAATACATTTGTTTATCAATTTAGTCCGTGTCACAAAAGTATGGATATTGAGATTCCTTCATTAAATACTCTTTTAGAGCAATTCTGAATTCCAGTAGAGTATTTTATCTTCATATCATTTGGTAAGTTATTAAAGATAGTCAAGCTTAATCTGGAGACAGCTCTTTCACTTATGGCTGTTTTGAAGTTTGGTCTCACAAGAGTAAGGGGATTATATTGACCTCTACTGAGGGAGCAGTTTGGTTGTACTAATGAGAGCAGTCTTTCTAAAGCTGACTTTTTCAAATGAAGAATTTTAAATTACAGATTGCTGAGTAGAAATGTTGCTTTGGGTAGCCAGTTGAAGTTTTTAGTAGGTGTCAGTGATATGAGCTGTAGTCAGTAAGAAGAACAAATCTCAGTATTGCGTTTTTTTATAATTAGTAATTTGTGAATTAAACTGAGATGAGTATAGGCAAATTGGAGGAGAGGCATATTCTAGTTTAGATATTAACACATTTCTGGCTATAGCTTTGAGTGCTGTGGACAAAAGGAGGTTGGAAATACAATAGCATACATTAAGATGGGATAAAACCTTATTTGTGATATGAATAATATGAATATATAATGTATGTGAGGTTAAAAGGAAGCACAAGATGTCTTTTAGGCAGAGACAATTACAGGAAGCATGTTTTTTTTTCTCAGATTTTTTTTTTATTTTTCAAATACATTTGAATGAATTCCATAGTATTTATACATACCATCTTAAATAACTATGTACATTATTTACATTAGCCGGACAGTATAACAGATCTTAATGTATACAGTTACTTTATAAATATGGCCAATCCATTATCAGAGTGTCTGATCAATTATTGTATAGTGTCAATCAAGGATAAGACTTTTCCCATAGGTTGTTTATAAATGGAATTCTTAGTTCTTTAATTTTAATTTACAATCATGCTGTGGTCTTCAGTAGGCTGTAGAAGTCTTCTAAAGTTGGTATTGTGTTTGTATTCCATCTTCTTGTTATACATTTCCTTGAAATTGCAAGTATAGTCCATACTAGATACATGATTGACCTATTCAAATGAGGACCTTCGTTCACATTTAAAAATGCAAGAGCTTTAGTTAAATAAAATGATTCATTAAATAATGCTTGTAGAATGTTATTAATACCATTCCAAAATGGCTTAATTTTAACACAATCAAAGAAAATGTGGTTCCAATCTGCATGGTGTACTTGCTCACATCTTCAACATATTCCTTTTATGGAAGAACTAATTTTACTGATTCTGTTTGGGGTTAAGAATGCTCTGTGCAAGCATTTCCAATTAAAAACTTTCCAGTATTGTATAAAGGATGTATATTTTATCTATAATAAGATATTTGTTTTAATATCTTCAGTTAACTGTATTGAGTGACCTTTTGTTATATATTTCCAATATGAGGTTTTGGGTGTTGTTTTATAGTTTATCAATAGTTTGAAAAAATTGTAAATACTGTTTCCCATGTCAAAGTCATTATATATAATTTCATATATGTATTTTGTAAATTTAGGTATTTATTTAACTGAAGAATTGTTAATTATGCTACTTAAATCTTGAAAATATGACTGAATACTATGTAAATTTAGCCAGTCCTGTAGTGAAATGTTGTATGTTGTTTTTATTACTTGCATATCTAAAACTTTTAGTTCTTTGATACTTTGGAGCCAACAAACAAATCATTTCTGTTCCCAGGAAATAATAATTTCTCTATATATTTTATGTAGAAAGATATTTGTGACTATAAATGTTGTTAAAAGTTCAAACCAGATTTTTAAATCTATATTTGCATTAATAATTTTCCTAAATGAATCAGTGTAACAATTAATCATATGAGTTTTAGTTGGTTTAGTTATGTTATATTTGCATACTAATATATAATATGTGCCATGGCAAATTGTTTTTATCTGTTATTTGAATTTTTTTTGTAAATCAAATTAATTTATTGATATTACATTTAGCAATTCTTTCCAATCTGCAAAGTAATTTGGACTTATCTAATCTGAGATTGTTTTAGATATTGATGTTTTTATATGTTTCTATGTCAGGAAAGTTTAATCCTCCCTGTTTCCATGGTCTGATATGATGTATTAAAGCTATTATTTTTCTTTTGGGAAACCATCAACATTTTATTAGGCATGAATTTATTTCTTTAAGTATATCCCTTTCTGGAAACAGTTGTATTGCCAAGGCTGTATATAGGATCTTGGGCAGTAAAACAATTTTTATTAACTGTAGTCTATCTTCAAATATTAATATTATTTTGATCTATTTTTCCACAGAGATATGAATTGTATTGATGATATTATTGTAATTTTGAGACTAATTCTTTATTATCCTTGAATAACTCAATTCCTAGATATTTTAAGGTAGATTCTCGTTTCCCTATCATGTGATCCCCTTTTTTATTTAAAAATAAAATTTTTGATTTTAATTTATTGATATGGAGTCCTGAAGTCATGTGAAATTTGTCAATTAATATATCTAATTCTTCTAATGTTTCTTTTGTATTAGATAATGTTAGTAAAATTATTTGGAGAGGTTGGTATAATGGGTAAGTTAATTACCTTACAAACACAAGGTACAGGGTTTGATTCTTACATGGGGTAATTGGCTAGGCTTAAAAGGGCCTACAAGGGCAGTTAAACCTATTACTAATCTATGAACCTATGAATCTATAATATGTCATCAGCAAATAGCATTACTTTGGAACTGTATTGTTCATAAACATCTATTCCTTTGATTTTTATATTGTTACAAATTGAATCTGCCAATATTTCAATAGCCACAGCAAATAGAATTGGTGACACGGGACATCCTTGTTTAGTGCCTTTTGTTATATGTATAGATTCAGAGGTAAAAGGCCCTAACTTGACATACGCTAAATTATTTGTATATATATTCTTTAGGAGATGAACAAAGGATGCAGGAAATACAAATAGCATTACGATTTTGAACAAATAGTCCCAATTTAGAGAATCAAAGGCTTTCTTTATATCTAAGCCAATTATGAGTGTTTCTTTATTTTTGTACTAACATAATCTATAAGAGCAATTATCCTTTTAATATTGTCATGTGTGTGTCTATGATATACAAATCCAGTTTGATCATTTTTTATTGTTTTGGATAGTGGTATTTTCATTCTGCTCATTAATATTGTCATAAATATCTTATACTCATTATTTAATTATATAGGTCTATATGAGGTACAGAGGTTTGGGGATTTGTTTTTCTTTATGATTGGTGTGCTTAAGGAATATCTCCATGAGGGTGGTATTAAAGCTTGTGACTGAATTTTTAATAGAGTTTTATGGAACAAGGATAGTATCTTTGAAGCAAAAAGTTTATATATTTCCATAATTATGCCATCTATAACTGGATCTTTGTTATTTTTACCCTTTTTATTGTATCTTTAATTTCTTTGTAGGATATGGGTGCTTGCAGATCTAGTTTTAAGTTTTGTGTTTTTTTTTTATATTACATTTTTCTCTAGATTTAACTGATCGATGTGTATACTTCCTTTTTGGAAATGTTCCATAAAGTGATTTCTATAGGCATCAAGAATGTCACCTATATTGGAGACATTTTCCCTTTCTTTTCATGGAAGATACTTTTAATGTTATTAGCTTTTGTTTGTATTTTTATTCTTATAGATAAATTATGTAGATATTTGGGAGAAGTGGCCAAGGTTTTAATTTTTAGTTTCTTTAAAGCTAAACTACTTTTATGTGATAGAATTTCATTGTATTTATTGTTTAATTTTTATTGTTTAATATTTCTACTTTCTTTTTCATCTCCAAATGATTTTGATTTTTTTTCAGCATTTACGGACAAAAGTTTAGATTGTAGATTTAATAATTCAGAATCCCATTCTCTGATTTTTTTTATACCAAGTTAGGGTTTTACCATATATGTAAGCTTTTAATGAGTCCCATAGCATTATTTTATTTATCTCTGTGGTGTAATTAATATCTAAGAAGAACTGTAATTCAGATAAAAACAGGAATTGAACTCTTTAATTTTAGTTATATATGCTGGAATTCTGGAGTTAAAGATTAATGGTTTGTACCCATTTTGAAGTTTTAGTATCAATGAATTGTGGTCTGAAAAAGGGCAGGGAGTGATTGAGAAATTAATGATTTTAGAGCATAAGTCATGAGCAGCAAATATGTTATCTATTCTAGTTTGGGTACCATATCTGTGATCTTGATGGGAAAACAACAAAGATTTATCTTCTTTAAATCTGAAAGTATCTATAAGATGAAATGATTCTACCCACTTGTTTAAAGCTTTTGATACAGCAGATGTACACATAGGCCTTTTATTTGTAGTTTCAAAAATATCAAATATACAATTAAAATCTCCTCCTAATATTAAGTTGCCTTTATAATTATTGGAAATGAAATTCAAGCATTTTTTAACAGTTCTTGTTCCAATGCCTGAGAACCAGTATAGAATGGCTAGGCTCCATATTCTGTTATAATATTGAACTATTACTAATGCCATAAGTCTTCTTTATCTTTATACTTATAAATGATTTCTGGGTTAATTACTTTTATTTACCATAAAATTGTTAGCCCTTTTGTCTTTGTCTTATAAGTGGATTTTGCCAATATCATATATTCCTTAGGATTCCATTTGTAATTGTCATTTGTTTTGAAATGAGTTTCTTGAAGGAAGACAATTTGTGCTTTGCTCAGTTTTAAATATTTCAGTATATCTGATCTCTTGCTAGGATTGTTTAAGCCATTGGTATTTAAAGATAATAAAGTTAAATCCATTTAAGGTTATTTAGACTATGTATTTTCTGTTTTATTGTGACTATTAAACATTTTCTTCTGATAACTATAAAGTATATTTTTGTTCTTTTAAAGGAAATTATCAGTTTTATACTTTGAATGTTTACCAATAAAGTAATGTTTTGGTCAGGCATACTAAAAATGTTTTCATGAAATAAATTTAAATGAATAAATGTTAACAAAACTAAGATCTGCACTAGCCATGGAATGAAAATCATTCCTAATCTGATGGGTAAACCTAAGTCTATCAGATTATCACTCATAACTTGGCAATCCAGAACATCTGAGCTCCATAAATTGAATTATGATATGGAGAATATTTGTAATATGAATAAGCAATAGTTATATTATTTTGAACAGATATAGTACTGTTGTAGATTAGACAGAATTCTAATACAATATAAATGTCTACTTATTGTATAAGCAATTATTTAAGTGCAAGATAAATGGCAAACAATTCAATTATAGTAAACTAGGATGTATCATATATAAAACCTCAGTAAAATATTATTACACATGGTTATTTAAGATATGCACCCTTATTGATGAAGTCTTTCAAAATGTATTACTTAATATAAATAGATGGTAATAATATTTATACCTAATGTTTATAATACAATGTATTTTACTAGATATAATAGAAGTTATATTTTATTGTTTGCCAACATTTAAGCAATCACTTTGTCTGTTGCTAATTTACTTAAAGCATCAAGTTTGTTTTATGTAAACATTGATGAAAGTTAGTGCATTTTAATTATCAGTGCATCCCTCTTCCCCCCATTTCCTACACATAAGAATTTTCATATCTGTCATTTCTTAATGTAAAATGAGTGAAATTATAGGTTAAAAACAAAAAAGTCACTTGTGATTAATGATTACAAATTCCCTTTCCATATTTATAAATTGCCATTTTATGGCATATACTGAACATTTTTAGATTTAAATGGCAACATTCTATTTTGTATAATAAGCAAAGGTTAAACTGAGTGATTATTGTCAATTTAACACTATTTGTTCAGAATGTGATTGTTATATTCTGTGACATTCCTAGTTCAGGCTTCTATTGTTTCCCTCGAAAAACTTTGCCAGTTTGATGTCATGTATAAAACATTAGTTACCTTGGTAACCACTTAAGTTTTATATATGGTCAAGATGGGTTACAAAAACTACAATTCAAGTTAAAGCAATTACATGACTTGTTTTGCATATTTACTTTTAAAAGAAAATCATCATGCTTCCCTTTGATGTTCAATGTAGTATATGTCATTTATGACAAGTTAAGAAAGTAGAGTTATTATACACAAGCTTATGTTATTAAAACCTGTCTTTAATATCTAAATTCAGCAGACTGCTTCATCTTATATGACAATTATATATTTTATTTCTAGATTTACTAAAATCATACATTACATAACTGTGTGTGTGTGTGTGTGTGTGTGTGTGTGTGTGTGTGTGTGTGTGATTTTTTTTTTTTTTTGGCTGTTGCTTAGTTATTTGAGACTCCACAAGCTGTAATGCTTATTCTTATTATTAGCTCCTTCCAAGCATGTGTATGCAGTCCATAGACTTTAAATTATGAGACCCTTTAAGTTTCTTATTTGTTATAAGTATATTTCCATCCGTAAATACACACATATCAGTATTTCAAGCATGGGCAACAATGCCCATCCAGTTTTTTTCAGAATACCATTCACTAGTTCATGTAGTGTGTTTCCAGGCTGTTCTTAAAATATCCAAACTGATATTGGTCCTGTTCCATTTTACCAGTCTGTTCCATGCAGTAGCCACTCTGCCAGTGAACCACTCAACACACCTTCCATTCCTACAGATATTTCCACAAAGGAAATCTGATGACTCTCTAGCACTTTTCGGTAACCCCAAACACCCCTGGAATCAGCTATTCTCATATGCTCAACACAACCAAACAAGTTCACCTCCCAGACCACTGCAAAGGGTACAGCACAAGACCAAGTGCTCTTAGTCTTTCACAATAACTCAGATGTCCACTCTTATGTAAGTCCTTAATGTGTTTAAACCTCCCAACAAGCCACCACGACAAGAGATAGCACATTCTTCCAGCCTTCCCACCACTCACTCAGCAGATGTATAAACAAACTATTCTCTTCCAAAATATCCCAAGTCACAGTTTTATCCTCCACCTTCCCCTGGTTTCAGGCTAAAATACCAACTGTCTCTTCCTAATACACAAGCATCAATAAACCTCGATCACAAGCCACAACCCACAGCTTCCCGGAGATGAAAATGGCAACATACAACAGCTGCATTCATGCATACCATATCAGGATTGATCAAACAACACTCATAGCTGTGCTACCTGCCATAATTAATATTAACTATATTTAAACAGGATAATGATGATATTTGTGTTAAGAGCTTGCTACTATTATTTAACCAGGATAAACATGACATTTCTAAATCATACTTTAACTGAAGAAGGCATTAGTCTCCATGACAGCATTTTTTTTCCAAAACACTCTACTGTTACTGCTGTTATATATGATGTTAATTTGTTACATTTGTCTGAACTCTGATGAATGGTACCTTGTTGAATTAGTTAATTACTTAAATTATTATAAGTAAAATCAACGAAAAATTAACAAGATAAGTATTCATTGAGCTCAAGTAGGGGAATAGAAACTTCTATGTTTGCACGGTATGTTGCTTTATTTGGCTTATATATAATGTAAATAGTAACCCATCTTGACTTACCTTTGTTTGTGAAGAATTATTGAACTTTTTGAACATTCTGAATAAATCATTAGTGTTTCTCAGTTATTTAAGAAACCCTCCTTTTTTTAAATAAAAACAGATGACAAGTGATGTAACATATCAATTGATATTTTGAGAAATGTAGTTGTAAGAGTTATTTTTTGGGACAGCTATCTTGGAATCAGTTTTTTGTTTCTTCTTTCTAGCATCAGTCCAAGGATTTGTTTATTTTATTCTTTAAGAGTAGGGAACATCCATTCCATTTCTTCTGGGATAGACACTATGCTGTTGTTTTTAATGAATATGGTAGCTTCTTCTAAGTCATTAAAGGTTCTCATCTCATTGGCAAAAAGCTATGCTTTAATGTTATTTTGTTTCAATGGTTTTATTATTGGCCAGACTTTTTTTCCTTTGTTCTAGTATTCTGAAGAATAATCATTGTCAAACCTTATCAGGCTTTGATTGTATTTTAAGGGTGATTTTCTCCAAGCAGATTTTAATATTAGTTACTTGTTCAGAAATGAAAGAAATGTTATAACTATGGATCTAGGTGGAGTATTTGTTGAGTTAGAAGCAAGTTTCCTCAGTGTTCTATGCACCCTTTCAATTCCAAATGAAAGTCCATCTTTCAAGTCTAAAAATTCAGGAATCCAGGTTGTTAAGAATGAAATAATGTCTTCACCTTTGGTGTTTTCGGCAGAACAAAGATCCTTATGTTGTTTCTCCTTTCCCTGTTTTCTAGGTTGTCTATTTTGTTAAGCAGCCATGTATTCTGTTTAAGCAGAAATACTTTTAGGAATTATTCCTCTTTGAGTCTCCATTCAATGTCATTTAGAGAAGTCTCTATATTTGTTATTTTTGTATGGTGTTGCTGTAATAGTTCCTTAAGAGTAACTATGTTTTTGATAATTTAATTTGAGGTTTTCTAAGTCATTTTTAAAGCCATCAATCTTCAAAGATAGATCCTGTAAGGTAGATGTCATCAATTGCAGTTCTTTTTTCAAAGCAGCATCTGGATGAGAATTCCTTGAGTTGTTCATATTCAGTGACTCAATATATCTCCAAGTTACTTGACAGGAACATTTTTGTATATCTCCACCAAAATCGATAGTTATATAGTTTAGTAGTTAAACTTGAAAATAATAAAATTTTCCTATATTATTATAGTAGTTTATGAAGCTCTCAAAATTCACTGCGCTAAGTTGGCCATCTAGGCTCCACCCCCACAGGAGGCAAGTTTTGAGGAGTAGAGAAAGCATAAAATTAAATTTCTTTTACCTTAGCAGGAACTTATTTTCTGGACCAAAATGTAAAGCTCAGTGAAATCTCCGCGAAGGTTGGACTGAAAATTGTAGAGTGAATTGATGGATTCTAACTTGTCATCTGCATACATTTTCAGGTTAAGGTTTGGTAAGGCCAGAGTGAGGTCATTAATAAAAGACAATCGTGGGGGTCCTAATACTGAACCTTGTGACACCAATGTTACTTTTTTCCACTTCAAAGAATGTGTTATTTTAATACGTTTGGAAGATTCTGTATTTAAGTAGTTTTTAAATCAAAGAATGGTATTCTCTCCAAAGATCTTTGTAAAGTTTCTTTGGAAGTAAGTTGTGTTTAACAGTTTCAAGGGCTCTTATCATACCAGCGATGATTCTCACTGAGATAAGGTTACTAGTCATATTAGAACAGATGGAAATGATGGCAGATTAATGTCATTGTAATGCTGAAAGCTTTACTAAAGCTGTGTTGTAGGATACAAAGCAGACCACTGCTATTTAAATAAGTAAGAAGCTGTTTGTATAGAAGTTTGTCAAAGATTTTTGTTACTGTAAGTAAGTTGGAGATGTGTCAAAGTCTCTAAGTTTGGATGGTTTGGAAACTTTAGAAAGGTAGATAATACAGGAGCACTTAGTTACTGAGACAACTAAACCTTTTATGAGACTGAGACAGAGAAAGAGAGAGAGAGAGACTGCAAATTTGTGTCAGAGGTTTAATGATTCTTTCTGCGGACATATAAAATAAAGCCCATTTTCAGCAGAGGCCCGAGGAGAAACACTCCAGATGCATATCTTTAGAATGAGAGAGGAAACCGGATCACCTGGAGGAAACCCACAAGAATGCAAGGAGGACATGCAGACTGCACACAGAAGGCACTCAAGGCAAGAATCGAACTAGAGAACGTCTTGCTGTGAGCTGACAATGCTAACTGCTGTAGCACTGTGCTGCCCAGTTTAAGAATTTAAGAAGTAACTCATTGGTTTAATTACTCATTATAGCTTTGAAGTGGAAATTAACTTTGTACAAGCTCAGAAGAGATAATTCAGGTTGGTTATCCTCTTCAGCATTGTGTTGTCATTGAGAAGAAACTGGGAAGGTGTCATTTTTTTTTGTATGAATGTGAATAGTAAGTGTTTGAAAGTAGTATGAAGGTTGGTATTGAAACAGAGGTTTTTGATTTGATTTTTTCAAGAGTCAGTGGTGTGACCTACCAAGTGCTTTTCTTTGTTCTAAAAACATTTTGGTTGGAAGGTAGACAGTTGCTGCTTCAGTCTCAAGTAAAAAGCATTGGCACTAAAATGTACCATTCTTGCAGACTTTCCAGTTCAGGAAAAATCTGATGTTGGATTTTATTGCCAGCATTATCCTCCAAAGCTCTCTAAGCAGAGTCCACAAGCTTATTTCTTTTTTAATGTTTCCATGAAACAATGGGCATCTTCGGGCTCTAAGCTTTCTTCCGGAGAGTTGGAAGAGGAAATCTTGGATGTTTTGCAAAGTATTAATAAATTACTTTACAGGTCTGTCTGGGAGATATGAGATTAAATGAGTCATGGGAAACATCTATCTGTGACAATTTAAAGGGGTACATTTTAGTTTTGAAAGTCCAGGTGAAAAAAATGGACAATAATCACTACTGGAGTTGGGCAGAATGTTTATAAAGTCCACATCTTTGTGCAATGTTTGCTCGTATGAGATCTAGTGTGGACTGAATCACTATAATGAGTTTGTGTCTGGTAGTTGGTTATTTTAAGTTTAAAAGGTTAAAAGTAATCAGCATTTTTGTAACCTGTGGCTTCACTGGGCCTAAAGCAATGAGATTAAAATTGACTGGAATAATACTGTTATTGGGAGGTCCTATAGGAAATACAGATTTTAAGAATGATTGTATAATTCTTTTAAAGGAAGGGGATGTGTGCACTGAACTTATATGAAGTTGCTTGTGACTTCCCAGGGATATGTGTGCAGAAATTGAATTAGGATTTCTATCATGGTGGGAGCTTGCACAATTATTTTCTACTAAGGAGATGGAATGATATTATTTAAGTAATAGTATGACAACACTACCAGTTCCCAATCCTATCTACTGTCCAGTCAGATGTGTCAGTTATTACAAATGAAGTGAAAGGGTAAGAAGTCATTTTTAGACCATGTTTCAGTGATGGTCAATACGTATGTGTCCTCTGTACTCAGGCAGCTTTCTGGTAATTTCCATTTGTTATTTATACTGCATGCATTGAGAAGCAATTTTCAAATAACTACATCCATGGCAGATGTCTGTAGTAGCAGTTGGGAAAGAGTAGTTTAGGGAAGCTGGTGTGAGTTGCAGAACCACAAGTTAAAATTGATATCCCATGCAATTACAGTTTTACAAATTAAAAAATATTACAAATTAAAAAATCAAGTATTTTAAGAAAGGTTATATATTTATCTTAAGGGACTTTCTTTCTTGTACTAGGTACATCAGTATGACATTCTGATTTATAGTAAAACAACATATTCAGCATTTGGAGAAGTGGCCTTAACTAGAAAGTGGTTGTAGGTTATTTATGTAATTAAAATTTGTTTACCAGGTGGCAGTCCCCTAAATACGGAAGGTGTAATAAGGGATCTGGGGACCCAAGTAGATAGTAATCTCACCTTTGATAATCACATTGCCAAAGTGGTTAGAAAATCCTTCTACCTGGCCCACCTAATCACAAAAGGGTTTGCATCCAGATCAAAAAAGTTCATTGTGCCCCTCTACTCATCACTCATCAGACCCATCTTAGAGTACAATGCCCCATTTGGGATGTACCTTACAAGACACCTGCAAACAGCTGGAAAGACCACAGAAGTCCCTCACCAAGAGGATCAATGACCTCAAACAGATGCCCTATGCAGCTCGACTGAAGAAGCTCCAGTTGTACTCTGTTGCATACCGCCTACTCAGAGGTGATCTCTGCCTGACGTACGGCCATGTCTGACCCAGAATTGATGGACATACTCCACCTAAAGAAAATCTTATCCCCTCGAGCCACATGCTCTAGGGATCTAAACCTCACCCCAACAATAAATAGGAAGTGCTGGAGGGATAGATTCCTGTCCCAGAGACTTCCCATGCTTTGGAACAAGATCCCAATCTACATTAGGCAGAGCTCCTCGCTAACACTCTTCAAAAGAAACCTTGACGAGTGGATGGGAAACAAGTTTACCTCAGGAATCACTTCATTGGCTCTGCTGGACAGAGGCACAGGGAACTAATCTAAGGGGACGACGAAAGCCAACACATTCTGGCTAGGCTTATCAATGCCTTCGGGCAGATAGCCTAGTACCCACCTATGAACCTATGAACCTATAAAAAAAAAAATTGCAGAGACCTTGGCAGAAAAGCTCCACAGTATGAATAATCACACAAAATGAATTAAAAAGCAAACAAAAATACAATATGCAATATTTTACATATAAGACAGAAAAAGACACTTGATCATGTTATGACAATGGATTAACAAACATAAAACATTGGCAGTCATATTGGGTAGTATATAATAGTGCATAGAAATGGGAATTGGTATAGTAAATGAGTTTCATTGGAGGAGAAAGATAATTTAGAGGCAGAGCAGAAGAGAAGCTAGAGTGGAGAAAAATAATATTTTAAGGTATAATAAATTTCCATTGAAATTAAAAGAAAAGGGAGCTATATAGCTATAGTTTTTAATACATAAATAGGAAGTTTATAGTAGTTAAAGAGGACTTGGGGGAGTTTTGAGGGTAAAAAAGACAATAGTAATGGTCAGCCAGCAGTGACTGTTGGAGATGAGTGTGGGGATGTTGGTGTCAGTTACAGTTCATTTTATCTAGGACAGCAGTGACATAAATGCATGGGGGAGGGGGTTGAGAGTCTATGATATAAAGAGAAATTATTAGAGTAAGAATAACTAGACTACAGGAAAGGGAAGGTCTTGCAATGCCCGCAATGGATAAGAGGGAGAGATGCAGTGGAACAGTACAGTGATGCTGAGAAAGAGAATTATAGCTACTAAAGCAGGGTTAGGGGATATAACTGAATAGAGTGACTCTGAGGATGGTGTATGGGGCAATATATATGTCCGCATTTTTGAGTAGGGGCATCCTTATTATGAGTAAGAATAAAGGAATTAAGGAGGGGTATGTTGTATTTAGTATTCTAACTAGGTGGAAAGGAATGATGAGGAATTAAAGAAGCCCAACTGCCACCAAGGCAAAAATTAGATATGAAAATGGGAGATAGACAATGAAATCAGGATGCTATTAGATATGAGAAGGAGACACAGTGAAAGGAATCAGAAAGGGATTAGATATGAGAAGGATAAATAGTGAAAAGCATCAGAATGGGATTAGATATGAGAAGGAGAGATTAGGACAGGAATCAGAATGGGATTAGACATGAGAATGAGAGAGTAGGACAGGAATCAGAATGTGATTAGACATGAGAAGGAGAGATTAAGAAACGAATCAGAATGTGATTAGATATGAGAAAGAGAGATTAGGAAAGGAATCAAAATGTGGGGCTTCTATCTGACATCTAGGCCAAGTGATGGGAAAAAAGAGGGGCGAGGTAAAGTACAGTTTTTTACAGAAAGATAAATATGACAAGATCATTTAAGGTATCAGGCACCTAGGCTTATAGAGAAGAGGGTAAAAACAAAGAACTAGTTTAAAAGTTAAGGGTAAAGAAATAAATCAGTTAGATCTGAAGAATCTATCTGCTGCCTAGGCTGAAGGAGGAAGAGTTTAAGAGTGTTCATCCATCCAGCCACAACCCTTTACTTCATTTTTGCTCATGGAGGCAGGGTGTGACATCAGTAATGTCAGTAATCTTAGAGCCAATCTTTATACTGCTGGGTGGCTAGCCCTGCCATGGATGTTCTTCCAAACCACAAACATGCATGCACACTCACACTTGTGGCCAGTTTAGAGTCCCCAGTCTGCATGCTGACAATCTTTGGAATGTGGGAAGAAACAGGAGCACCCAGAGAAAGCCCTTGGTAACACAAGGAAGACATGCAGACTCTGAGGAGTTGTAGAGGGCACCAAGTAAGAATTGGGAATTTACAGTAAAGGGAGTAAAAAAAGTGTGGATGACAAGAAAGAGATGTGATAGTCAATCTGACACTAAGACTAGAAAGAAAAGTGATGATATGCAGAAGAGGAAGGGGAGGGGAAACAAGTCTTTCTGCCTCCTAAGCAAGAAATGAAATAAATGGATAATTGGTGGTGGGTGGTGCAGGTGAGAATAAGAAGTGCATAAAATAACAGAGGTGAAAGTACAGAGGACTGAGGTTGGAGGAGTGAGAAGAGTGAGAATGGCATATCTGAAACCTAGGCCAAATGAGATGAAAAGGGAGAAGTTGAGAAGAGTGCAGCAGACAGTAAGAAGTGCAGACAAGTAAGAAAAGGTGGGGCAAGTGAGTAGAGATGGAAATACGCTGTCACCTAGGCTGGAGTAGAAAGAATACTACAGGTTGAAAGAGGTCACTGAATATGAGAAGCTATGGGTAGAGTGAGGACTAAGAGAATAGGCTACCTTCCACCTCAGCTGAAGGAGGAGGAAAAAGAGGGTTTTAAAGGGAGGAGTACAGTAAGTGTAGGAGATAGTCGACCTAAAAATAGTTTATATGAAATCAGGAAACCCAAAGGTAGAGTTGAGTGTGCATGAAGGAAAGAATAGAAGAAACTCAGTTACAAGTCTGAAATCAAGATATATTGTATAATGTTTTGAATAACTTATACGTAGATTGACCTGTTAGTCCAACTGTGTGTGAGAAGAGATCTTATCTGAGTAATCCTATCCCGTATTAAAGATGTTATTAAGAGGTATGATGAATATCATAAACAAGACTGACTGAAGCTAGTGTCTGCATAACAATACAGTAGCTGAAAGGCTAAGAATTTGCTTAAAGAATATTATTGCTAGGGCTGAATGTAGGAGCGTTCTGCTGTATAACTTCATAGTTGTAAGCAGTATGTGTAGTGCTGGATAACTATGGAGTTCTAAGCAGGAAGTGTAGTGCTGGATAACTATGGAGTTCTAAGCAGGAAGTGTAGTGCTGGAGATAACTATTGAGTTTTAAGTAGGAAGTCTAGTGTTCCATCATAAACAATAAAAGCTGTATTGGCTATAATTTTGAAAACATAAGTAGTGCCAGAACTAGTATGCACGGGAAGAAAATGGAACATGGTTTAGGCTTTATATTTAGTGATTAGTTTTATGTTAGAGATAAATGAAAATAGAATAAATTGGTGCAAACTAGGAGTAAGTGATTGTGTGCATATAGTGAAGCTGATGTGTGGTATAGATGCTATTATATACTGAGAATTACTGGGTGTGTTATGTGGAGATTAATTTAATGAGATGGGGTTGGGAAATAAGAGCACTGAGCAGAACTTCACCCCTTCCCCACCTATTCTCCAGCAAAAAAAAAAAAAAAAGAAGATGAGTAAAATGCTGGAAAGTGCATCAGTGATTGCAGTAGTGGGGAAGGGGGAGTGATCAGTGATTGCAGTAGTGGGGAAAGGGGAGTGGAGAACAAGATAAGATTGGGAATGTACAGTAAGGATACAAGAGACAGGGTCAGTCTACAGATGGTTAAGGTTAAAACATGATATGGAAGGACTAGTTTGTGGTCCAATATGGCCATCCCGTAGAGAAGTATAGAGGAAAGCAAATGGAAAACATAAAGCCATTATAGTAGTGAAAATACAATGTCTGTACAATTTTCTGTTCCTTTTTACATTTTCTTTTCCCATTCTGTCACTGTGCACTAAGACATCTATGATATACCTTTATGTTCTTCATCCCTGAAGTTCTTCTTGCTTTCAAAATCTGCTTTCTACCCTTTTCAAATAATACTCCTCATCCATCCCAATAAAAAAAATTGTATTACTGTTTCTGTTTCTATCTATTAAAGATCTTGCTGTTCAATTTTTAGCAAACCAAAGTCTCATTGTGCTAGTGCTAGTTTATGAAAAAAACATTTACCCATTCTGATACACAAATTTGTTTTCTCACCTGCCATCCCAAAACATGTACATTGTCTGTATCAATTTCTCCATATTTCCAACACTCACCTTTCTCCAGTTTCAAAGTCGGGACAGATACTTGCAAAAAAGGGGGATTATAATCAATGATTGACCTAATGAGGACTGTGTAAAAGGGGACAATGACATCCATAGATCTGGATATAATGCCTTTATTTATAATCAATAGACACATGTTGTTCAAAATTTAGGTCACTGTCCACATACGTTCCCAAAACCCAAATAACTGGGTTAACCCTTAGGGGCGTATTGTCAATGAACTAGTTGTCTGCGGTAGAGGACTTCTCAAAAAATACAGTAATGCATTATTGGCATTAAATTTCAGTCCATGACTTTGGCACTAGCTAGTTATTTGAGATAAATCTCCTTGCAGGATGGCTAAGTCATCTCAGAATTCAAAGACTGTTGCTAGGTTGCAGCCATTTACATTTTAGTTCAGACAAGTAGATGCCAAACAGGAGCTCCAGCACAAAACCAGTGGTCTTAACTAGTAACTGGTCTCTTTCTGGAGGTAATATCTCCTATTTTGATAATCTGCATCCTATTCGTAAGCCAGTTGGCAATCCAATAGATGACATAGAGGGTTATTCCCAATTTATATAGCTTTTCTGGCATGCCTGAGTCTGAAATTGTGTCATAAATGTGGCTAGGTAGAGGTATGTGGAGTGCACCATTTTGCCTGCATCCATTGCTTTGGTGACCTTTTCAAAAAAATTCACCAGTTTGAGTAAGCATGACCTGTCCTTATCAAATCCAAACTAAGATTTGTCCAGTGTTCAGAGGTTCCCTATGTCCTGACTGATTAATTCCATAATAAGCCATTCTATGGCTTTGTATATGAGGCTGGTCATACTTATGTGTCTGCAATTACCTGTGTCTGTGGAAGGTCCTACTTTATGCTGGGGAATGGCTTCAGTTGTTCTATATTCATTTGGCACAAAAGCTGTAGGGAGGCAAAGACTGAACAATGTAGTTAGGGCTTTGGCTATTTAAGAGGCATCACTGGACATTGTTAGGACCCATCAATGCAGTATTTTCAGCTTCTGAAAGCACTTAGTCTTGTGTGATGGCTGGAGGTGGGACAGTTTCAGGTATATCTTGAGGGACAGATGGAGGGGAGAGAAGAGTAAAGTTACAACTAAATTTATCAGAAAGTAGGTTCACTATCCTTTCAGCCTCAGTGTAGATAACATCATTCACAATCAGCTCAGTCTTAGTCTCAGTTAAGACTTAGGGTCAGTCTTAATCTCAATTAAGACTTAAGCTCAGTCTTCATCTACTTTGTGCTATCTTGCTAGCCCTTTCTTGCTATACAGGTCTTGCATGCATTTAGACATATTCCACTTCTGGCTAAAGAGAGAAAATGGATAGACTGAATACAAAACCTGGGAGAAATCATCACTTGAATCAGATTAACTCTTTCTGTCAGTGTGAAAACCTTATTCAACCATCTCCCTAGTGGCCATTTAACCTGCTGCAGGAAGTTTTCATAATTAACAGAAACTAGTCCCTCCCATATTTCACCCATTATCATATCCAAATAACTGAGAATTACCTTTACTAGTTATGAAGTGTTTTTTGATTAATTGTGCCCACTATCACTTCAAACTCCTTGGCCCAATTACTCACCAGCCCTATTTGTTTTTAAACTCCATAAATGTTGTCCATACTACAATATGGTCAACAAACAGAAGATCTTCCTCTCACACTGTACATCCCTCAATCAATAAAATAAATAAAGGTGAGGTTAGCTGACAGCCCTGCCTTGTACACCTATTAATTACTATGTCCTATGTTAGTTCTCCATTAACCATCATATGGGATGTTAGATTCTTATATAACACTGAGATCCAAAATGCAACTCTCTCTCTGTATATATACATATATATATATATATATATATATATACATATATATATATATATATATATATATATATATATATATATATGGCTTACAATCGGGTCTATATTAAATCAGTGAAATGGCATAACAGTGAATGCCATTTCGCCAACACATAAAATGTCACAATGACAGCTCATGTCAGCAATTCTTTTTCCAGGAAAAAAAATGCTTGGCCTGAGCTGTGACATTGCACTTTATCCCACTATAGTGTGATCTCGGAGTTGGTATATTTAGTTAGGGGGGGTGTGGGGACAATGCCCCCTACTCTGCTATGTTTTAAGGCATATGTTGTGTTTTATGGTCTATCAATTTTTTTTCCCCTGGGAAAATCGGTGACCTGGGGTTTCGCTGCTTTGGAATTAAGTTGTTTATGTGTCGGTGAAATGACATTCGTTGTAATGCCATTTCGCTGACTTAATATAGACCCCTTACAATCAGTATGTTGAACATGCCTTGTCTGCAATTGATATGTGTGGTAGTCGGAATGCAGAAAACCCTTTTGTAGACGGTTGTAATCTCGACTGTGGAAGACTGAAGACAGGGACAATCAGGAGATATACCCTTTTCCACACTGGTCTGCAATCTCAGAGTTGGAATATATAAGTGGCATGGGGTGTGGGGGGTGCTGTTTTACTAGTAGTTCAATGTACAAAAATTAAAAAATCCATTACATTTGTGTGTCATTATTATGGATCCCTTTCCATCTTGAAGTAGTAAATTACCAAAAAAAAAAAAAAAAAAAACTAATAAAATCTGAGTAATACTTCGCATACAGAAAGTTTTTTGCAGCCTTTCCTAGAGTCAAACAACTCTTATCTAAATGCTTTTTATTCTAATAGATCAAGCAGCATTTGCCATAGCTATAACTTCAGCCTGACAAAATTCAGACACTGTTGCTTGAAAACCAGAGGCAGATGATGTGATAAAAATGTAAATGTAAATTAATTTTTTTCTTTAATGCCAGAAGCAGTATTACTTGTGTTATGGTTTATACATAAATCCCTAAATGATTAAGCAGAACAGGTGTTCCTGTTTTGAAGTTTTGAGCTCTTTGCAATTTGCATAAACTAGAGAAATGTAAAATAAATGCAAATGCCATCATAAGAAGATTATTTAGGACACTTGTTGCATAACAGAAAGGCTGTGAGCAAAGAGAATGTTTGTTTCAGAAAACATTTGAAAAAAGCATCCACTGCAAATTAGTCATATGGCTATAAAATGTTTTTTGCATCTATATTCTCTTTGAATGGACTGACAGCTTGTTAAGCTCTTTGCAAAACTTTTATGGCACATTTCAGCAAGAGTATTAATTTAATGTTAAGAAGCACAATCTTATTATCCTCTCCTCAGGTAAAGCTTGTTGAATCATATGGCAGCTTTTATCCCATGCATCTTAGACCAGAAATATGTATTACTGTTTCATCTTATATGTACTTACTTCAGTATCACATTTCAAGTCATGCTACAATGCTTTTACGTACTGGATGCTTGTGTTACACTGCATTCACGTGTGCCTTAATATACACATAATACATCTCTCTCTCATATATATATATATATATATATATATATATATATATATATAAATATATTACACACACATACACACACACACACACACACACACACACACACACACACACACCTGTGTGTTTATTTTAAGCAACAAATGCCAAGACAGGTGTTTTGGGTCATTAGCTAACATTTTTGGATAATTTGACCAGTTAAAGGTTGTTTTCATGCAGACTGTATGAGTGCATTCTCACATACGTAACTCTGTAGATAAGTGATGCACAGAGATTGATGCTATTTCCAAACAGTCTGCCCTGTGATACGTACTCAAATTAAGGGTGTCATTACTAATTTTAATAGCTGCATACTTCAAATATATGGGCGTTTGTCTCTATACATAAAGGAAAACATTTCAGCATAAATAGTCTTGTGTTCTACTACACATTTATTAAATAAATAAATGACATTTTAACATTCCCTCATACAGTCTGTCCATGTACTCTTGAAACATACACCACAATCTCAAGACAGAAATACCTTTTCTGGCAATGCCATGTGTCATCTAATTCTTTCTAATGACGTGATTTCCTTTTACTATCAACTGATGGTCAGCTATATGTCCTAGCACTTCCTGTTTTTATATTTAAATGCATAATTATGCACTTGTTTTCATTTCTTTAGCTGGTTTGTCTTTCTTTTATTTAGAGTTGCCTGTCTTTCAATATCTGTTGAGCTTACTTAAAAGATTGAGAAATCTAGTTAGTTCCATGAACACAGGCCACATGCAGTGTTCTGCATATTACACACAGCTCAGCCTGGCTGGTGAACTCAGAACAAACCAAATGTGTGTTGATGTGGTAAACGATGAATGGTATACACCAGAAAAAATACACCCCAAATTATCAAAATAAACTTGAATAGACTTTTAAAGACTAAATCCATTGTGCAGTGAAAATGCTTACACTTATGGTGTATTGCAGCCAATAACCTATTTCACTTTCTTCTTTCTTCCATCTGTGATAGTGGTCTCCATCTTTTTCTGTACAGATACCCTCAATTATGTTATTTCCTTCCACTATAACAGTGCAAAAACATGTTGTGTCCCTTACCAGCAGCTAGCGATGTATTGACGGAGCTTCCGGAAACAAAGAAGTAAAAGCCTATTTATCCTATTCATTCAACTATTTAGAAAGCAAACAAAATTCCTTATAACACCTGTGACATCCGTGAACTGGACCAGTAATCAAGGAGCCTCAATTCTCACCGCTAACACCAGTGAGGGGCATTCATATTAGGAAGGATGACAAATACACACACAGTAAAGTACAATTTCCCTTGAGCACACAGAGGTCACAGTCGGTCTGGGGCTGGTTTCTCACTTTCTCACCAGATCCCCATAAAGACTCCCCACTGGCACAGCTATAAGGTACAGATCTCAGCCGAGTAGTCAAGCTGAAACCTCAAGTGCACTCTCAGTCCAACCAGTGCCTCGTGTCCCTGCCCAAGTGGCTGACACACACACACACACACACACACACACACACACACACACACACACACACACACACACACGCACTTTGAGATTTGGTTTATATAAAAACACACAAACACTCATGGGGAAGGCTGACACAGGTTCTCTGCCTTCCAGACAGTCTATAAGGTAGTACCAGCTGCCAACAACCACTAATATCAGCTACTAATAAGTCCCTTACTAAAGGGTGCCTGATTTTACTGTGCAATATTATTATCTAATTAGTAAGTGTGATGAACAGCAAGGCTTCTTTGGAGTGGCTTTGTGCAGTATCATGATATACAATGTACTCTAGAGCTTAAATTATCTCTATACAAAACAGCCACAGTTGAAAGGTTTAAAAATATTTAATAATAAATAATGAAAACACAAGTCCAATCTTCTCAATTAAACACAGTGCTAGTCAAGAGTTCAGAAATCACAGGAATATGCTTAAAATAATACTGTAAAATAGTCTGACATAAATATAGAAAACAGCTAGACTAAATCTGACTAAATTCCTATCTAACTTTAAGAGCAATCACAGTTCTAAATAAACTTACATATAGGCCACTTGTGAGTGGTCAGTTCTGAAGACAAATTCAAAATGCTGTCATTCTCTCTCTCTCTCTCTCTCTCTGTGAAAGTCTTAAAGATAATAAATCGCTGCTGACTCATTTTAGATTACATCATTCTTTTCTGGTTTCCAGGCTAACAGAACCTCAGAGTTTTAATATTTCTTTGATCTAGCAGCTGGCCAGGAAACTACAGCAATAAAATACATTATATATGTAAATTCTAGCAATTAACTCTAGTCTCAAAACAATAGAAGGAATTCCTCAGTCCAGACATTATGTCTCCGAGCTCTAAGATCAAAAACTCATACAATGCTAGACTTATCAGATTTTTTCCAGTAGAGTGCACTGTCTGTGGTTACATTTTTGAAGTTCAACATTTAGCACAGTTTTCTTACATTTAAGAGGACATGCCTGTGGATTATATTCATATTTACAATGACATAGAATTATCTACAAAACTCTATCTAACTAGGCTGGTAGCCCTCACATATCTTCACATATCACCCCCCCCCCCCACAGAGAACTCAAGCTATTCTTTCAAGTGACCCTTGAGAAACATTGCTTGAGAGGGTTAGGTCTATCTGAGTATACCTTACCCCACTCTCTGTCTTGACAGCCCATCATTGCTGGCATTGTTAACCCCACAGCGATGCTGTACTGACATATCATATACTTGCAACCCTAGGCTCCATCCTAGCAACTTGGCATTTTACTGGCTGGCTTGGTGTAAGCATGTTAGAGGATTGTGATGTGTAACTACAGTGAATTTTCTTCCATACAGATAAGGCTGAAGTTTCTGCTGTGCCCACACTATGTCTAGACATTCCTTTTCTACAGCTGCATAGCATTCCTCCCTGGGTTAAAGCCTACGACTGAGATAACCCACTAGGTGTTCTTCTCCATCTGAAGAAATCTGGCTGAGTACAGCCCCCACCCAATGGTTAGAAGCATCCACCTGCACCAAATTCTTTGTGTAATCTGGACTGGCTAACACAGATGGTCCTCCCAAAGCATCTTTAAGCTTTTGGTATGCCTGCTCACATGCTGTGGTCCACACTACCTTATCTGTCCTGTTCTTCCTTGTCAGCTCTGTTAGGGGAGCAGCTATGGTACTATAACTGGGGACAACCTTTCTGTAGTACCCTGCTGTCCTTAAGAATACCATCACCTGCTTTTTAGTAACAGGTGCAGGTCATGCCGGAATGGCTTCCACTTTGGTAGGTTTTGGACTGATCTTACAACTCCCCAATCTATGTCCCAGGTAGGAGACCTTTGCCATACCCACCTGACATTTGCTCAGCTTAATGGCCAACCTTGCCCTCTGTAGTCTTCCCAGCACCTCCCTGACATGCTGAAGGTGCTCTTACCAGGAATGGCTGTAGATGGTGATATCATGTAAATAAGCAAGGGCAAACCCTCCTCCTGCTAGGATATGATCTACCAGCCACTGGAAAGTCACTGAGGCCTTTTTCATCCCAAAGGCATTGTTGTGAACTCATACAAGCCAAAAAGAGTCACAAAGGCTAAACTTTCTCTAGCACTGGGAGTCAAGGGCACATACCAGTAACCCTTGGTAAGAGCAACGGTGGTAAGATACTTTGCCCAACTGAGCTGCTCTAGGGTCTCATCTGTCCTAGCCATGAGGTAAACATTTGACTCTGTATGACTATAAATTCCTGTAGTCCACACAGAACCTGGTGTTGCCATCCTCCTTTGGCACTAGGACCACTGAGGAGGCCCAGAGACTGTTGGATTCTTGAATTACCCCTAGTTCCAAGTTTTCATGTATCTCTTCCCTCAGAGTCTGTTTGACTCTTTTAGGTATCCTATAAGGGGCCTGCCTAATAGGCATTTGGGTCCTGTATTCACCTGATACTGCACCAGGTGGGTGCACCCTGGTTTCCCAGTAAACATGTCCCCAAACTCCCGTAACACTGCTCAGATTTCTCAAACATGGATAGGAGATAGCTCCTGGGACATTGCTACTCCTTCCACTGAGGTGTCATTCCAAGCCTCACTGAGGAGATCAGTCACCAGATCTCCCTCAGACTCCTCCTGCAGTTCCCTGCAAATACTCAGCATAAGGGCCTCCCTCTCATGGTAAGGTTTCACCATGTTAACATGGTACAGTTTGTGCCTCTTCCTTCTGCCTAGCCATTCTACCATGTAGTTAACATCACTTACCTTTCTTACAACCTTGTAGGGCCCCTCCCAAGCTTCTTGCAGCTTTTTGTGTCTGACAGGAATGAGAGCCATTACCTGTTGCCCTACAGCATACTATCTAGCTCAAGCATTCCTCTCGTACCAGACCTTTGTCTGTTGTCGGGCTTCTGCCAGGTTCTCCTGAGCAAAGCCCTTGAGTTCCCTGAGCCTTGTCTTGAGGTTTAGGACATATGCCACAACAGACTCCTTGTGAGATTCACACTCATCTTCCCACTCATCTCAAATTAAATCTAGAGATCCCCTCACCCTATGCCCATACAGCAAATCAAAGGGTGAAAACCACGTGGATTCCTAGGGAACCTCTATGTAAGCAAACAACAGATGGTGCAAATATTTCTCCCACTCCTTCTTAAACTGGTCTGCAAATGCCCATGGCATGGAATTGATTGTAGAGTTTAACCTCTTAACAAGACCATTAGTCTGAGGATGGTAGGGGGTGGTCTTCAGGTGCTTCACCCCACAGTACTTCCAAAGAGAAGCCAGAAGGTCTGACATGAAATTGGCACCTCGGTCAGTCAGTATTTCTTTTGGGAAACCTACCCTGCTGAAAATCTCTAACAAAGCATTTGACACTTTTTCTGACTCAATGGAGGACAAAGCCACTGCCTCAGGGTATCTTGTAGCATAATCTGCTACCACTAGGCTATACTTTTTCCCTGTGGACCTTGGGGTACTTAGAGGCCCCACAATATCCATAGCTACCCTCTGAAATGGCTCCTCATTCACAGGCAAAGACATCATAGGAGCTTTCACCGTGTTGCCTGCCTTGCCTACCTTTTGGCACTGCTCACAGGTCCTGCAATACCCTGTTACATCTCTAGAAATTCAAGGCCAACATAAGTTCTGCATAATATGTCTCTTTGTACATTTTATGCCCATATGACCTGCAATGGGAATATCATGGGCTATGGCTAGAAGTGCCAGATGGTAGGGTGTAGGCACTACCAACTGCTGTATCCTCTCACCTTCTAGCCCTCCCTCAGGGGTCCTCTCTCTATATACAGTAACCCTTTGTCCCAATATACATATTCCCCCTTCCCTTGAGAATCAGGTGCCTCACTAGCTACCTGCCTCAGACCTTGTAATGTAGGGTCTGAGAGCTGAGCCTGTCTCAACTCATGCTCTCTGCAACCCTTCCCAGCTCCCATTCTACAGGAAGTTTGTAATCCTCTGATAGTGGTGCATCACTGTCAACCTGGGTACTACTACTCACCTCTACCTTTGCAGTCACTCTGTCCAAGGGAAAATCAGTACCTACAAGCAGCTGTGGTTCACCTTCAGTCTCACTGCTACAGAGTAACTCCCTCCCTGAAGTAACCACCTCACCATTCCTGGCTGCATATATGGGGTGTGTCTGGGTCACTCCTAGGCTACCAGACCCACATGCTTGTCTCAAAGCCTGACTGCATGTAATTGCATAAACACATGGTACTGTCTCATCAAAATCTTTACCTTTCAGGACATCTGCAGGATGGTAGTTTGGTACCCTCATTGTCTCGAGACAACTTACTATTGACATTTTTGTCTTTTCCCACTTACCGTCTCTCTAACCTTTTGTTCCCCATCTTGCCTCCATGGACATCTCTATGCCACATGGCCAAGGGCGCCCGCAGGCAGGTGCAAGGGGGTGCACTTGCACCCCCCTGGAATCGGCTAGATAATTTCAAAAAAAGTTTTTTTTTTTTTTACGTGCGTTCTTCTTTAAGAAGAAAGAAGTCCGTGCTAACAGTCCAGTCGCGCTGACATCATCGCTAAGTTTGTGAGCGGGAACTCACACAGACTGAAATGGAATAGCAATCACTATGTTTGTGAGCGGGAACTCACACAGACTGAAACAGAATAGCAATCGCTATGTTTATGAGTGGGAACTCACACAGATTTGGTTTACAAGCAGGACCTGAAACGGAAAGAAGATGGGACACTGTCAGGTAGAGGTGTGTGTGTGTGTGTGTGTGTGTGTGTGTGTGTGTGTGTGTGTGTGTACTTATATACTGTATATTTGGAGCACTTGATTGATAAGTTGAAGCCTACACTGAGAGTAGTATAATTATATCTTATATAAATATATGCTAAAGAGAGGTTAATATTATGTCTAACTATCCTGAAGCAGTTGCATTTTATTCTTTTTCTTTGTGAAATTAGCCTATTCATTGTCACTGATTAGACTGATTAGGTACGCATCCATTATGCACACCTATTAGTCTTCCATAGAATAGACAGTAAATCGCTTAAACAGGAAATTCAGGATGTAATGATAACCATACTTGTGGTGTTTAGTTAAGTATTTAAGTATGTGAAATGTTACTTTACTGCCATTTTGCAGTTCACTGTGTATGGCATTGTGTCATTCTAGTGTGTTGCTGTTGTGTAGCTTTCTTATACTCATAGTAATTTGTTTTAGGTTTTATTTTGAGAGGAAGGTTATTCCAGCAAATAAGAAAAATGTGACCTAGAGATCTGCTCCTTGTTTTGGTAGCTGTTTTAAGTATATTCATTAATTGCTGTTATTATGGTGTGGACTTCAAATGTCTAGTAGACTGATGACAGGTTAACATGTCTGTCAGATAAGGACATGAGTTTCTGTGTTAAAAGCTATATAAAATGGAATAATGAGAATACTTATGGATGGGATATGAGCCTTGCCAGAAGCAGACCTGGAAATTGCAAGCACCATGTTAGAGAGGGAGTTGGAGTTGAATGAGGTCTTGAATGGTTTACAAGCAGGACCTGAAACGGAAAGAAGATGGGACACTGTCAGGTAGAGGTGTGTGTGTGTGTGTGTGTGTGTGTGAAATGCCCCAGGTGTACATGGTGGTGGGTAGAGAATAAGGCTTGAACTCTGTACCTTGGGCCCAAGTGGCAAGAGCCTGAATTCCCTACCCACCACCATTTGTAAAAATGTTGCAGGATTTTCCTTCATACTTTTTCTGTTCCTCAAAATCTGTGGTTTCTGCATTTACGTCCTTGTTGCCTGACAGCTACATGTTCTCTGGTTTTATTCTTGGCTGTCTGGAGTGTTTCTCCCTGGGCCTCTGCTAAGAATTAGCTTTTTTTTTTTTCAAAGTCAGACTTTCCTGGTTAACAAAAGTTAAAAAAAATGGACACACTTCAAATATCAGACTTCATATTCTTCAGAAAGTGCATGGTAACAAAAGCTTTTATTCTAGCAATTTTCTAAGTGTACAAGATGGATATTTGAAATGTATCCCTGTGTTTGGGACTGTATTCCCCCCATTATTGGCTTCGTCCAGGTTTTGTGCTAGGGTTGAGAGTTATGGTAAGAACTGAATTCACTGAATATGTTTGAGGGCTGTATTCACCCAGTATTGGCTTTGTTTAGGTAGTGTTTGGGACTGTATTCCCCCCATTATTGGCTTCATCCAGGTTTTGTGCTAGGGTTGAGAGTTATGGTAAGAACTGAATTCACTGAATATGTTTGGGGGCTGTATTCACCCAGTATTGGCTTTGTTCAGGTATTTATTGGCTTCAACCAGGTTTTTGCTAATGTTGAGAGCTATGGTAAGAACTGATTTCACTGAATATGTTTGGGGGCTATATTCTCCCATTACTGGCTTTGTCCGGGTGTTATTTGTTAAGTGGTTGAGAGCTATGGTGAGAACTGAATTCACTGAATGTTTGGTGGTTGTAGTCACCCATTATTGGCTTTGTTCAGGTATTTTGTGCTAAGAGGTTGACAGCTGTGCTATGGTGAGAACTGAATTCACTAAATGGTAGCTATTTAAGTTTCAGTCTTCCTCTTTCACAAAACAGTTGATGTGGCGTAGTGGTATGTTGCTCTGACTGTTTTGCACGGGGTCCCCTGGGTTTAAGACGTTGCAGTGAAATGTATGGTGGTAACGCAGCATTTTATTCTAGCAACTTTCAAACATTATACAAGCAATGTTTAAAATGTGTCCCTGGTTTTTGGCCTTTTGTCCCCCCCCCCAATAAATGTTGGCTTTTTCCAGATTTCTTGTGCTGAAAAGTTCAGAGATACAGCTGAGTGTTGAGTAGATTTTACAAGGAGCTGAGAGCTGCAGGGGAGCAAAAGTTTAGTGCTGCTTATGTTTAGTCTGCTTGCATTGTTAATAGCACAACAGATAGTGTACTTGCTTTAGATGCTGAAGGCTGTGGGTTCTACTCCCACAGTAGGTAAATGCATTGCTGATGCTGTATTGTGTTGTAAAGGGGGTGGATGCTGCAGTCTTTTTGGCAAAGATACCTAGTAACTATGAACCTGTTAACAGTTTGCTATCCATTCCCTATTGTGGTATTACTAGCTTTTCATTTTTTATTGCATGCAACAAAAGCAAGTTATTCTTCAAGGGTAACAGGCACTTTATTTGTAGATTAAACAATGACATATAAAGTGTTTGCTAGCAGCAACCTCTTTATTAGTTACAAATTTTTTCAATGTGGAGTTTACTACTTCAGAGATTGTGTATATTTTTTACTGATACTGGTGGACTTGAGTAGACTTTTTATGATGGAAATGTTCTGAATTGGGCAGTTTTGTCATTGGTGGATGCTTTTTGTTTCATTGTTTACTGGAAAAATGTTCAAAACAATAAATTTAAAATTCCCTCTAACAACTGTACTGTATTGTACAAGGAATATAATGTAATACGGTCAGGAAGGTGTATCAAAGAGCATGTTATGTTCGAGGGGCCTATGATTTTGAAGACAGCCCAGAGTTAATATTTGCCATTGGCAAAATGTATTTTCTCTGAAAGTGGGTTTCAGTGCTGTTTCAATGCATGCGAGTTTCAAGAGCAGAGAAGTTTTAATGTTAGTCTATTTTCATTGTGAGACTGCATTGCTTTAACAGATATGTATTAGGGTTTGTGCTGTAAAATGCAAAATAAAACTTTCAAATGAAATCCTAAATCATCGCAGAAGTAAAGCAGTATGCACATTAGTGTTTATGATAAATGGGGCAAAATAACCAAAGAATGGGACATTGGAATGGCTGCAGGGGGGAGGCTCCATTTGACCATGATTTTGTGAGGGGGGGTGTAGCAAGCTCAGACAGCCCCGGTTGAACTATACCTCTCAGTTGTCCATATCTTTGCAGAATGAATAGATATTTGGTGCTTATTTTTGGTTTGTTCCTCAAATTTGTGGTTTTCTAGCAAATCATTTAGGAATGAAGCCATTAAATGACAGACATTGAGTTTCAGATGTCATAACCTTCAGAAAAATGCATGCTAATGCAAGACTGTCTTTAAGTTTATACAAGAGCAATTTGTAGTAGTGTTTGTATGTTCCCCAATATATTTGGCCTTGTTCAATTCAAGTCTGACCAGAATTATTTGATGTGTGTATAAGAGGGAGGTAGCATACCCCTCAGCTGCCCAGAAATTTGCCCCATATTCCTCCTAAAAGGATTGAAGTTGCTAAATGAGACATTTCAGTTTTAGATGTCATTAGAAAAATGCATACTAACACAAATCCTGTTACTCTTGCAATTTTCTAAGTTTCTGAGAGCCATATTTATAATCTATCCCTATTTATTTTAGGCTTTGTCCAGATTTCTTGCACTAAGGTTGAGGCCTTGAGGGGTGTGGTATGTTTGTGAGAGAGAAAGTGAAATGCCCAAGTTAGAGTTAACAGGTGGAATTTTCAAGTGCATTTTCAAGGAACTGTGAGTTTTAAGGAAGCTAAGTTCACTGCTGCTCATGCCAAGTCTGTTTACTATGTGCAACTGTTTTGTTTAGCAAATGGTATCTCTGTTGTGGTATAAAGTTTTAAAGCTATGTTAGTAGCACCACAAGTAGAATACTTGCATCTTAATGTAAAGGCTTGAGGTTCTATTCCTACAGCATATACATTTGTATGCTGCAGTCCTCAGGATGTCCTCCTTTGGATGAGATGCCTAATACCTATGAACCTGTTTTTCAGCTTGTCATCCATTTTCTATTGCAATATACCAGCTTACCATTTTTTTAATTTAACATAGGCAATTTATTCTTTGACGGCAGCAGGCACTGAATTTGTAGATGAAACACTGAAATATACAGTTGTTTTCTAGCAACAACATCTTCATTAGTTTCAGATATCTTTAATGTGGAATTATTCAGATTACTTTTATTTCAGCAGAGACACTCAAACAAGTGCTGCTGTATAATACAAGGGATATAATTCAATTATATATTATAATTAATACAATCAGGTAAATCAAATAACTTTTGCATGGCCCTAACGGTGTGCAAGGAGCCTATTGCTTGAAAACAGTTCAAGGTAAATAACCTGCCACTGGCCAGATGCATTTTCTTTGAATGTGGGTTTCAATGCTGTTTCATTGAATGTGAGTTTCAAAAGTAGAGAAGCTTTAATGCCAAGTCTGTTTTCATTGTAAGACTATTGCTTTGTTTAGGTTTAGTAAATGTCTCAGTGTTTGGGCTATAATGTTTGAAATAAAAGTTGTAAATTAAATCCAACTGCCTGTAATCATTGTAGAACTAAAGCATAAAACAGTATGCACACAGATTTGAACAGTGTCTACAGTAAATGGGGAGAAATAGCCAAGTAATGGGACACTGGAATGGCTGTGTGGGCGGGGCTTGGGGTGGGTGGACTTGGGCGGGGCTGTGTTGGCAGGGGGCGGGGTGAGCTATGTGGGTGGGGCGCTGGGTTTGCACCCCCCTGCAAAAAATCCTGCGGGCTCCCTTGCACATGGCCCCGCTGGTTGCATTCAGGATATTTAACCGTAGGTCCTGGACATATACCTGAACTAGTGGCTTCTTCTGCTACAGGTAGATTCTGTTGGTGCAGTCTGGGATGCCCACCATGGGTTCCTTTAAACCCATGATCAGTACTGGGGGTCCCTTTCCTGTGCAGGGATGCCCTGCTTGCTTGGTATAGGTCTTCCTTCTTCCCCAACTCATTTGAAGTAGCACATTGTCTATCAGCTAACCAGATCCTCATAAGTTCAGACAAAGTTCTAAGAGCTTATTCTCTCACCGAAAGGTCTGCCAGCCCTTCAGTAGTGGTGACATGACATCCACTCACCCACCTATGAAAATAATTGTTCAGTTCAGCAACATATTCACACACCCTTACTTCTGCCTTGTGTCTATGTTCATGAAACATGTTTCTATAAGTTTCAGGTGTTAGCTTAAAAATTCTAACAGACAATTCTTAACAGCAGTATAATTTAAGAAATCATTGTCTGACAGTTTGGAAAGTACATTTACCACTTTACCATGGAGTAAGGTGGTCAGGAACCGTAATCAGAGCCTTTGGTCAACATTATACTGTTTACATACCCTTTCAAACATATGGATGAAACTATAAAAATTATCCCACTCTGTAAACTGTAGAAGAAATTTACTGACATTTTGTGCTTTTGGAGTCCAGTTACTCCCTTCCCCATTACCTCCATGACTCTGGCAAAGAATCAGCATCTCCTTTTCATGCTGCCTCTGCCTCTCATTTTCTTCAGCTTCCAGGTGTAGCAGTTTCTCATTTTCCTCAACCTGTAGACATCTGTCTCTCTGCTGCTTCTGTTTCCAAATGCCTGGCCTCCAACCCAAGTCTCTTTAGCTCCAGATGGATTTTTAAGCCCTCTGCAGAAAGGTTGAGCTGTCCATTCTCCGAGTGTTGTACATCTCCATGGCCAGTCTGATTGCCCTCCTGATTGCTGTTTTCTGATGCAGCTGTGACCAAAGCTGCAATCATGTCTGCCTTAGTCAGGTTTCCATGCACCAGTCCCTTAGTCTGGCACATCTCAGCAACTGGCTCCTTGTCAGCTTGCCATACTCTTCTGCTGACATGCTTGCCTGCTCTCCCTGACTAGGTTAACAAAGGAAATAAAACAATTGTGATCTAAACTCTGAATATTCACTGCATGGCTGATTTAGATTACAAAAACACCTTCAGTGATCACTGTACACAAGCTACAGGAATTCACTATCCACACCACTACAAACCAATTGCCAACCAATTAATATGTGGTGTGGATATCCCACCACTGCCAACCAATTAATATGTGACACCCACACACTGGCCAAGTTATCAAGGAGCCTCAATCCTCACCACTAGCACCACTGAGGGGCATCCACAATGGGAAGGATAACAAATACACACACATAGTAAAGTACAATTTCCCTTGCGAGCACACCGAGATCTCAGTCATTTTGGGCTGCTTTCTCACTTTCTCACCAGATCCCCAATAAGAGTCCCTACTGGCACAGCTATAGGGTACAGATCTCAGCCAAATAGACAAGCCAAAACCTCCAGTGCCCTCTCTGTCCAACCAGTGCTTCATGTCCCTGCCCAAGTAACTCACACACACACACACACACACACACACACACACACACACACACACACACACACACACACACACACACACATACATACACACACACACACACACACACACACACACACACACACGCACACACACACACACACACACACACACACACACACACACACACACACACACACACACACACACTTTGAGATTTATTTTTTATACAAACATACAACCACTCCTGGGGAATGCTGGCACAGGTTCTCCAGCTATGCACCCTCCTGCCAGTCTATAAGGTAAAACCAGCTGCCACCAACCACTAATATCAGCTACTAATAAGGCCATTACTAAAGGGTGTCCAATTTTACTGTGCAATATTATCATCCAATTAGTAAGTGTGACAAACAACTAGGCTTATTTGGAGTGGCTTTGTACAGTATCATTATATACATGCAATTTACTCTAGAGCTTAAATTATCTCTACACAAAACAGCCACAGTTGAAAGGTTTAAAAATATTTAATAATAAATAATGAAAACACAAGACCAATCTTCTCAATTAAACATAGTGCTAGTCAAGAGTTCAGAAATCACAGGAAAATTCTTAAAATAATACTGTAAAATAGTCTGACATAAATATAGAAAACAGCTAGACTAAATCTGACTAAATTTCTGTCTAACTCAAATGTTTATCATATTATACACTGCCATTTTAGTCTGATAA
Organism: Protopterus annectens; assembly: GCF_019279795.1. NCBI lineage: Eukaryota > Metazoa > Chordata > Ceratodontiformes > Protopteridae > Protopterus > Protopterus annectens. The sequence continues at coordinate 1,933,983,659 of NC_056728.1, read as the reverse complement.
CCGGTATTTGTTTTAAAGGCAGTTTCAATCCTCAAATTACATTATTGATTGTAACTCATCATATGCTTGTATTTTATGGTTTAAGTATCTATTAATGGAGTGTAATGACAGATGAAGTTCTTTGGAATGAAAGCACTTAATTGAAGTTCATGCAATAAACTTATAAAGCTAGATGCACATAGATCAGTGTGCATTTTTCTTTGTTATATATTGTTGGACTAGCACCCATTTTTTGGGGATTTTTTTATCATGTCTAAGATGTACCCTCTTGCTTCTATCCAATTCACTGCAACTTTCCTTATTTTGCATCATGTACATCTCCTCTAGAAACTTATGCCTGATACAGGTTTATCCTGGTCTATATCCCAAATAGCTATTCTTTAATCCCCCTTTCTCTGTTCATGTTTTCGTGAGTTAATATATGACAAAACTGTCTTTTCATCATTTTAGTCCATCTGACATTTGGTATATCATACTGCATTTAATGACTTGCCTCCTAGACCTTCAAAATTATATTTTATATTCTCATCTTTTTTGTACTGCTATGTCTACCTTGTACTTTTATTAACCGTTCCTGTTTCCTTTTGCTAGCTTAGCCTCACAAGATCCTTGTGCAAATGCACCAATTTGTTTCTCCTGCACTAATGACTTCGTGCCTTACAACTTTTAGTCTCCTGAGTAAAAATAGTGATATTCTGAAAAGAATCACAATTATTGTGAATATTCTAAAATCAGCTTATAATATGCTCAATGAATTCAAGACATATATACATGAAGATTCTACAAACGTGAACTGCCAGCACATCTTTGATAATACTTTTCTAACAGCTACATAAAAAAACACTTTTATATTTGGTCTCTTGCTTTCACTGATTAGTCATGCCCAGTCTCTTTCCAGCAAGATCATGGTATTCTCTAAGGTTGGGGCATAGTCTTTCAATGCCAAGTGTAACATGTTTACAGAAATACTGCATTTGTATTATACCTCTTTGCACATCTAGTAATGAAGTCACATGGAATAGGAACTGTATTGTGTTGTCCTGTAGCATATATAATCCAGTGTAATTGTATGGTAACAAACAGTAACTGCATTTTAATGAGACATACAAATAGTTTTAGGCCTGTGTACCGTGTGACTTAGTTATAACAACAGTTCAGTAAAGGTACCTGACAAATATCATGCTAATGACCCTTTCATTTATCTCACTCTGTACAGCTTTCAATGTACATATACTACACAGAGACATAATTAAATGTGCTTTGGCATGAGGTGCTATATGTTAGAATTTCTGAAGCTGTGTACTGCAGTCTGAATTCTTGCTATGAATCACATCCACAGGCAGTGGCACATTAGTCTTACTATATCATTTTTGATGCAACAATTGCAGTTAATATTCTCTTTTAGTACTGCTGGATTACTGACATTGCAATAAGTACTACTTCATTCCTTTCAAACAAGAATGTTGATTTCCGTCATGAATCTTACTTTGGCATATACCTTTTTCATTTTCTATGTGTGGGTGTGTGCTGCCATTCTTTCCAAGAGTCTGCACTTTTCTTTTCATTCCTTTTTGTTTCTTTTATAAATATATATATATATATATATATATATATATATATATATACCGTATTTCCCCAAAAATAAGACCAGGTCTTATACTCTTTCCCACACCAAAAGACACATTAGGGCTTATTATCAGGGGATGCCTTATTTACCCCCCCCCCCCGTACAACAACCTACATTTGTTCATTTATTCATGTGCAAAAATCGACATTTATTCATGCATACAAATTGACATTTACTTGGTACTTTTCTGTTACTGGACAACAGTTCTAGGTAATGCGTTAACAGTTGTGTGAGGATTCTACATAGTGCAACAAACATTGCAACTTAAGAATATCTACACCTTGGCTTTCACAGTGCAATATTTCATGCTTAACAGACAGTGCAGAAAAATCTCAATACATGTGTATTGGAGGAGGGGAATAAAACTGAAAGCAGAAGCAATCCATTCAGTTGCCCCAATAATGGAAAAGTTATTCAAATACAGTCAAGTCATCTTCTTCTGGAACATTGTCATTAGTCTCCAACCCCTGAATTCCAGCCTGAATTTCTTGCGACTCCATTTCCTGTAGAACCATTGTCCCCAATCTGTCATGCCTAGCAATAGAGTGCTCCATAAATGAGCACTGGTTGTCCATGTAGCCTGCTCGTAGTGCATTGGCAACACAGCTGTCAGTGATTTTATCCCATGAATTTTTCACCCAAGTCACAACCTCTTGCAGGCTAGGCTTCATAAAGTTTGCATGTTGATTTCTCTCCATTCTATTTTAAATGTAGTTATTGAGTTCCATGCGCAAATCGTCCCTGAATGGCTTGTTTATTGCAATATCAAGAGTCTGGAGATAGGCAGTCATTCCTGTGGGAATAATTATTTGATCTATTCTTCTCCATGCAAGGAATTTCTTCATGTCTTTAGCCCGGTTAGTGCTGACTGAATCCCAGACTAGCAGACCTCTTTTGCCACCTTGCAAAACAAGTGGCAGCATTACATCGACCCACTTCCTTATAACTGCTTGTGTGCAGCAGGCTTTTTTGGTTTCAAGAATGTAAATGCCTGAAAAACGTTCAATCTCATCTTTCTTGCCCTTACTAATGATTAGTGGTGGGGTTTTCTTTCCATCTAGACAAATTGCTAAAATACAGGTATCACGTGCACTCTTGTGACCAGGGGAGGGAATGTAGATTAGCGAGGCAACCCTCTGATCAATTGTTGTTTGAGATCCTTGGCCCATAAACATTGCAGTTTCATCCATAGCAATCATGTTGTAGAGTTGGTATTTAGAAAAGTCATTGCCATCAACAAAGGACTTGAACACAAGTGCACGTTTAATAACTTCAGAATCTTCTATTTTGAACAGTGGTGTTGATCTTCTTAGAGACAGTTCATATCACTGAAGGAAGCCATCCAGCCAATGTTGTGATGCTTTGAATTCTTCTGGTGATATTTCTAACTGTGGTGCCATTGCAAGGGCAAATGCTTGAATATCATCCCTGCGCACAACTAAAGCCTTTGCCCTCCTGTTAGCAATCCATTCACAGATTATGTCTTCCAGCTCAAGAAATAATGGTTGCCAACCTAAGCCACACTTGCACTTTTTAGCATTTCCCTCATCAGCCTATTGACTGAAGTTATAATATGCTGCATGCCATTTTTGGACCAATCGGAGATCTAACTTCTTCTCCCTGCAGAAAGCCATCAGGTTCTTTCCCCGAGAGTCCTCCACAATTCCTTTCTTGTACTCGACAGAATAGCTCTTTCTTTTTGCACTCATCTTGTTTGGGGGGGGGTTAACTGAAGACTTACAAGACCGGAGTGCATCACAAAATGGCGATGGTTAAGAAGAAACAACCACAGATGTTCGTTATCAAGTGCATGCGCTTTATGCACATTATGCGCTTTATGCACATTGTCTGTACTTTGACCAATCAAAGTACACCTACCTGTGGTTATGGGCTAAGGATCTCAACCAGCAAGTGTGAGTGATGATTAGATTTACAGTAAGAATCGTAGAGGACTCCCAGGGAAAGAATCTTATGATTTTCTGCAAACGGAAGAAGTCGTTTGTCCGAATGGTCCAAAAATGGCGAGCAGAGTACAATAACCTTAGTCAACGGGTGTCAATAATATTATTTTATAACTCAACACATCCATTATTTTTGGGGTAGCGCTTATATCATGACTACCCTAGAAAACCATGCTAGCCCTTATTCTCTGGTTAGGTCTTATTATGAAGAAATATGGTGTATATATAGTTATAGCTATATATACATACACACACACAGATATATATATATATATATATATATATATATATATATATATATATATATATATATATATGTGTGTGTGTGTGTGTGTGTGTATATATATATATATATATATATATCTATATATATATAGATATAGGTATAGATATAGATATATATTCGGAAAATAAATATGGATGAATCCCCTTTTGGCCAACATCTGTTTAGTCAACTACACAGGTGATCAACAGCTGTGCAAGACTGAGAATCCTTGGGTAGGGGAATATTCCATTTCCCCAGGGACTGAGCAATATCGTAGTTAATATACATAATTAGCAGGTGATGTTGGTGCCGCAGTCCTCCACATGGATACTGCAAGGGAGGGTTGCAAGGTTTTACTTTTTTTTTTTTTTAACTTTGTTTTACATGTGTAGTGATTTTTGTTTGCTGCATAATAGTGTGTCGACATATGCAAAGACAACTTTTTCTGGTTGATCTTGTTAATGTTGATATTTGGATCATTTGTACTTTTTCAGTAGACCCACAAACACAAATTTATACACATGGGGAGAGAGAAATAGAGAGAGAGAGAAATAGGTATAAATCTGTATAGATAGATAAATACATGCTCACACACACAAATACATACACACACACACACACACACACATATATATATATATATATATATATATATATATATATATATATATATATAGATAGACATAGCTATACACTCACAGACAAATACATACATACATATACACTATATACTATATATGTATATGTATATGTATATATGTACCTCTGGTACCATGATTGACTGGATTCTAACAACTCACCCAAACCTCATCACCAAAGCTGGAACATTACCTGATCCTCTCAGCAATCAACTGCCATCCTTCACCGACTGTCTCCTATCTCCACTGCATAAACAACACCACTACATCCAAACCCGCAACCTCTACTCTTTCAACCTTCTAACTTTCTTCGAATGCTTAAAGCATATTGACTGGTCCCCTCTAAAATCCCTTCCTCTAGATAATGACATTTCCTACTTTAACCATTCATTCCTAACCCTTCTCAATCAGCAAGCCCCCCCCCCCCCAAACTAAATGCATCAAAACCAATCCCTGCCCAAGGTTATCAAAAGATACTAAACTAGCCTTGTACCAAAGGGACAGAAAATGGAAACAATATCAAAAACATAAAAACCCTAACACCCTCCTAGAGTATAAGCAATTATGAAACTCCACAAAAAAAATAATAATTAAAGATCGCAAACCCACTGCTCCAAACTCCAGTCCTTGCACTCAATAAATCCCCAAACATTCTTGGACTTCATCTCATCCATGTTGCATCTTGGCAACAAAGAAAACCTTGCCCTGACCCCAACCTCTCCAACTTTGAAACAGCCAGCCAGTTCAACTCATTCTTCATAGACTGCATAGCTAAACTATCAGCCTCCTTCCCACCCCTCCCACCCTCCTCCACCACCACACCCTCCTGCCCCAACCACCACCCCAATCATCAACCTTCCTCCACATCCTTCTGCCTCAAGCCCATCCCCACAACCACTATAAAAAGACTTCTCAAACTCAAACCCTGTCACAATGCACCCGACAACCTTCAAACAACAACAAACAATCTGCACACAGTATTGCCTATCTCCTCTCTATTCCTATAAATAGATCCATACAAGAATCATACGTGCCTTCTATCTGGCACCATGCTTACATCATACTCCTCCACAAAGTTGGCACAAACACTGATATCACCAACTTCAGGCCTATTGCCATCCTTTCCCCTCTTTCTAAAATACTAGAGAAAACAATACAAGCACAACTCATGGTGCACCTAATACTAAACAATCTCCTCTCCCCTACCCAACACAGCTTCTACCCTGGCCACAGCATCATGACTGCCCTTCTTTCCTTTCTTGAAAACATAAACCTTGAACGTGACTCAGGCAAGTTCATATCCACACTTTTCCTAGATCTGTCAAAGGCCTATGACACCATCTCACACACCCTACTTATATCCCAACACTCCACTCTACACCTCTCTCCCACCACTATTAACTGGTTTTCCAGCTACTTGCCCAACCGCCAGCAAGCTGTCCAATGGAAAACTTCAACCTCCCCCTTCCTTCCCACACCCACAGGTGTCCCACAAGGTTCTGTTCTTGGCCCCCTTCTTTTCAACCTATTCATTAACAACTTTCACCAATCCATCCCAGACTCATCTATCATCCAATATGCATATGACTCAACAATCATGTGCTCAACCTTCTCCCCCTCTGAGCTCCTAGCAAAAACCCAAGTAGCCTTCTCCAAAACAGAAACCTGGATGCAGTCTAACCATCTGGCACTAAATGCAAATAAAACCAAACTAATGTTTTTTTCCCCTACCAAAAACTCTATTTACAAATCCACATTCATGATACTGAGCCAAAACAACACCCTCCTTGAAATCATTCCGAACACCAACTTTCTTGGCATCATTATTGATGAAGAACTAACATCTGACACCCACATCCGCTCTGCAATCAAGAAAACCTACCAAAAGTTAGGTCTACTCTACAGGCACAACCGCTTCCTAAGCCCCTGTAACCATCAAACTCTTGCATCCACCTTCCTACTCCCCTCCCTTATGTATGGTGCCCCTCTTTTCACTAATCTCCATCTTGGCCTTCGGTCCAAACTTGTATCCTGCTACCACAAGATCTCCAAATCTGCAACCAATTCAAAAAACTCATCCCACCACTGCCACTCCCTGCTCACCCTCAACTGGCATGAACTACCCAACTACCTCAGTTACCTACAACTCACCATTGACCACAAGCTCATCTTTAAACCTGCCAACTGCCCAGCCCTCACTACTTCCTTAAAACCTTACATTCCCAACTGCTCACTCAGATCCAAAAACCAAAATCTCCTTCAGGTTCACAAACTTGCACAACCTTCTCGCCATCTACTCATGTCCCAATCCTTAGCTAAACAGTGGAACTCTCTCACCACACTCCTACGCAACCTACCTAACCATACAAATTTCAAATCTCACTTACTCTCTCATCTTTCTTCCAAATGGGAATGCCCTTGCCACGTTCCAACATAAACCACCCCCATTTCACCTTGCACTGACTCATCCAACTACCTCTACTATTACTTCATCCCACCCAAAACAATCCCTCCCCTACCAAAAACTAATTTTTTCTTTAATATCTATTGTACTATATTCTCCAGTCTCAAATATAATATTACCCTCTCCATGCATAATATTTTCCTATCCTACTAATAGCTAGTTGCTATATATTTTGAAATGTTAAACCTACAACTGAGTTTATAACAAAAATATTCACTTTATCTAAATGTTGAAATTTCTGTACTGAATTATGTCTTTTCATTTTTGTAACATTGTGACAACCCAATTGCAAATATCATGGAGCTTATCTGTAAATGTTTAATTAGCTGTATGAACTATGTCCTTTAGTAACATTTAAAATGTAAATTGCAATTACTGTGGAGATTTTCTCCCTAGGCCTCCACTGAAAATGGGCTCTTCTTAGCCCAATGGACTTCCCCAGTCATCAAACTTAAATAAATAAAATAAATATACAAATATATATATATATATATATATATATATAGAGAGAGAGAGAGAGAGATAACACACATATATATTCATCTGTGTGTGTGTGTGTGTGTGTGTGTGTGTGTGTGTGTGTGTGTGTGTGTGTGTGTGTGTGTGTATGTGTATATCCTTTACCACAGCTGTTGTCAATATTAATATGCAGAGTTGTTGCCAGCAACTGTTTCTTCATTCCCTGGGCACAACTACTGCCTTCAAAGCTGTACCGCATTTACTCTGGAAGTTGAAAACATGGCACTCCTTTATAAACTCTCTTCAAAATGTCATCAGAACTTCTGTTAAGTCCTCTATCATTTATCAACCTGCTCTTAATACTACTTAATCCATTAGCATGTTTTCATATTTATTTAAAATGAGAGCCTTTACTGTATCCCCATTGTGACTTCAAAACTATGTGCATTTCTGAATCATGATATACACTATCTTATAGGATAAGCTTAGTGAACCTTGTCAGAATCAGATATGTCACACTACAATGAATACTGGTGCACTGGTATCAGTTTGTGTTACACGCTCTCTTTTCCACAATATATGAGTCTTATATAACTGTTGAATGCACCTTTGTTTTTATATTGAAACTTTAGATTTCCTACCATTTTAACCTTTCACTAATATTATATTGTTTTTATCCATGCAATGAGCTGCTAATGATTCTCACCAGTGTAGCAGATTACTGATAAAAAATAACCACATTGTTTGATCAGGTCTGTATCACTTTATTAAAGACCCAATTTAGTGAATCGCCATTTGTTGAACCCAGTTAATCGAAAGCTAACTTCAGCGAAGGATCCAGCAAATTTTTTCCAAGGGAAAGAAAAAAGTTGGCCATCACTGGGAAATTGCCCTTTTCCCCACTGTAGTGTGAACTTAGAGTTGATATATTTAGTTGAGGGGTTGTTTTAAATTTTGTAGTTTTTGTGACAGTCATTAGGTGGCTGACTAGTTTCTTTACAAGGGGAAAAATTTGCTGAAGAGATCCTTCAGCGAATTTAGCTTTCGATTAACTGGGTTCGACAAATATTGATTTGCTAAATTGGATCTTCGATAAAGAGGTATAGATCCCATTTGATCAGGTAGTAATACAGTATGCTATTCTTTGTCATGTCTTTTCTAAATGTAAAATATTATTTTATTATTCTATTATTTTATTATCCTGTATATGCAGTAACATAAGTGGAAATTTGTAGACTGTATGTTTACTTCCTCTACCATCTTTATTTCTTTTGTAAGATTTTACCGTGTTTAAGTTTGAAATGTATTTCCTTTTACATCCCCTCTTAGATGGGTTTGGCAGATAGACAAATAAACACATAGACAGACTGACATGTATTAATCAGTCAGGGAAATAATACTACTAATTCTACTACTGTGAAAGGCATGTTTTAGCAATCAAAAAACAGCTGTTTTCCCCTGGTGAATATTAGTAGATAGTCAAAATATATAAAGTACATGCTTGTTGTTGCATTGCTAGTTTCAACCATTATGATCTAGCAATTTAATTCAGGTTGTCTATGAATTTGTACAAATACCTGTTTTGAAAAATCTGCTGGTAGGCAAATTCCCAGTTTCAACCATTATGTTCCAGCAATTCAAATCACGTAGTATCTGACATATGCATACAACTGCGGCACCAAGCATACAAAACAGAGAGGGCTGTTGACTGGCATTACTATGTACATTTTTTAAAGTGTGTTGCTGCCAAGTGCAAGGCTTTTTTTCTACTGGGCAAATTTCAGCACAAACTGCTAGCTCTAAAAGGGAGCTTTATTTCTGAAATTATCATCTGCTTGATAAAATGCTTCCTCAAATCAATCTAGGAAAGCAATGGGAAGTTTGCAATGTCTAGCAAACAGAAAAAATGTCTGTGCTAAACACATAAAATATGATACAGGCAGAACACATGAATGAGGCAGACACAAAATATTGGGCTTTGCCAGGAGTTCTGCACCTGTAAACCAACTTCTAGAATTCATAGCCCACCATGGAAGACAAGCCATGCTTCTGGAAATAATACATTTTCAATAACCTCCTAGACAAAAAAAGGGAAAAAAATCTGTTCATATTCTGGGAAGACAGATGAGAAATAGACAGTGGTGCTTTTTTTTCTGTTCTATTTTTAAATGCAAACATATCACATGACAGAAAATAAAATAGCTTAAAATGTGTGTGCTGTGAATTGTCTGCCACACATTGTACATGTCTGGTGACCTTCTTGCTGCAAAAGTTGCTACTGAATGTGTTGTCATATGTATGGTTCCTATCGTCATTCACTATGAGCAAAGTATGCTTTTAGCCATATCACAAGTGCTTAATATGCAAACTTTTGATATATTATATCTCGCATTAAATCTTCTAAATTTCATCCTGATTATTGTGATCTCCCGGAGAGAGAGAGAAAGAGTGGGGGGGGGGGGGGGGGGCAATCTGCAAATACTGCATTTGGTGATGTGGCATGCAAACATAAATAGTTCTTCATTAAGGCTGCCAAGTGGGAACAGCCCATTGAAAGCACAGTGCACATGAATTGTCTCTGAACTGTAAACAAAATAAAAGCAAACAAGCTGAGGACACATATACATGTTGATTACCAACGTTAGAGTAAATCACAGTACTCAATGTTTATTTAGAGAAGATGGGAAAGTAAAAAGTTCTGATCAGCAACTACTTTCAGAAATGCTTGTCTATAATGGAAGTATGGTGCAATACCAGTTTAACAAAACTATATCATGCCACCTCTCAACCTCTTAGAGCAAGAAATCTGCACAAACCTGGACGCAATGGGGGTACAAAGGCCCAAAAATAAGGGCATATTCTAAATATAGGTTCATAGATTAGTACTAGGCAAACTGCCCTTGTCAGCCATATTAAGCCTAGCCAATTATCCCTTGTGAGACTCAAACCCTGCATCTTGTGTTTGTAAGGCAACACCTTAACCATTAGACCACCCTCACCTCTTATAAGCTTAGACATTTTCTAAAGTAACATGGTTTGTGTTAACATACATTTTTCTGGTGGCTTTGAAGTCTGAAACTCAAATGTATTTCATTATTTAGTGACTTCATTCCTTAGCTCATCCCCTTGATTTGCCAGAAAACCACAGATTTCATTGAGGAACAGACCAAAAATATGAGCCACAAATCTGGACATTCTGCGAAAATCTGGAGAGCTGAGAGGTATGCATGCCACTGGATACTGTAAATTTAGCAAAAGAAATACTCACCAAAAAAGTTAAACAACAAACATTTGTCAATGCCAAATGCTGGATAATGGATCACTAGTAACTCTGCATTAGGGAAGAGTGGAGTAAAAGGAAGGAAGTATGGGAACAGGAGATGGTTTGAGCAGATCTACATTCATGGAAAACATTCTGTAGCATTTCCTTTAATGTACTTAGTTATTACTTTTTACTAGTCAATGTTTTACCATGAGACTAATTTTGTGTAGATTTTGAATTTGAAGTTTCTCTGTGTAAACACAGCAACAAACATATGTATTACATTATGTGCACAGTTCTGTAATGTGTATAATAGTAAATCAAATAAGCTAATGCAGTTTGTTTACATTGCTGTGTAGTCATGAAATGCTTGCATTGTTGTGGATGCCACTAGGCATATACATTAATTCTTTTTGTTGTCATTAGCCTATGCTCTGGAAAAAAAAACATGTTGTGATCCACTGTTCATTTTGTCTTGGTCCCTGCTTTACAGAATTTGCTTTCAAATCATATCCACTCACACCCTGTTTTTCCTTCACATCCTAAAACACCTGACCCTAAGGAACACTTTGGATTAAGTGTCTTGTAGCAAACTTGGTGAATAGAATATGGTATATTTACCAGGAAAAAAATGTGTGTGTAAAAAAGTTGTTAATATCTCCCAGTTTTATACTGCTTGTAAAGGAGACTATTGTTTGCATGGATCTGTTAGAAATTATTGTACAAAGTCTGTTGGACCTTAACGGAATGGTACTTGATACGAACAGAAGATGACAATGGTAGTTCAGCTTTTTCCTTCCTCTGCTTTGTCAAACACCAATCAGAATGTGTTCTCCATTTTCATACCTCCTAGAAAAAATGATACAGACACCATGGTGCATGCAAGAAGAATTGATTATGCCATGAACAAACTGAAATTCCAAGGAGCAAGTGAAAGGAGAGAATGGAAGAAAAATTATGGAATAAGGTCCATGGGAAGTATAGGATTAAAAACAATACAGATCATAACTACCATGGAAGACTAAAAAAAGCACTGAAATTGCTTCTCTACCCATTCAAACACATACTTATTGCTATAGCATCAATATGCAAACAGAAACAATGTGCATCCATGCTATCTACTTTCTGTTAGCTAACTAGGTGGTATACATTGAAATGCATTGCAGGAAACAATTAGTTTAATCATGCATCCCTTTGGCCTGCCCATAGTAAATTCACTATTTGTCAAAACATTCATGAAGAAAACAGCAATATATAGGGGGGTATGAATGCTACACAAAATACTGCAGTCACTTTATTCTGTATATCACTTGTTAACTCTTTGCAATACAATGCAAGTTACAGGTCTGGTGTAGGCTGACTGAACAAAATGACCAAAATTCTATTGCCAGCAACTTAATGTAGCCGCCATAATGCTGTTAATAGAACACAGGGTGAATGCTGGACAAATAACTATACAAATGAAATGAGTATTCTGAGTAAAGATTAAAAATGAAATTGTCTAGACATGTTTATAATATGCATGGCTTATATTGTTTTTCTACCTCTACTGCATAGTCTTGTCAATGGGCACTTAAATGCAAGTGTTTTTGCATTTGGACCTGAAACCATAAAGAGGTAAGCTGTGAGTGCCAAATCCAGTGTGTGTGTGTATATATATATATATATATATATATATATATATATATATATATAAGCTGTCAGAGTCATTGTAGATGATAGCATAATTAGGAATCAGTGGATATGTTTTAAGTTTTACAGCAGATTAATTGCACGCTGTAGTAAATGACAGAGTGCTGAATGTGTCTTGCTCATTTGAGAACCACAAGTCCATGCTGTACTGGATGTCGTGCAAATAATACAACATACAGGTACACACCTATGAACCTATAAAGATGCTACTTTGTGCAAAGTGCAGAGGGGAGATTGAAAAGAAATTGTATTCACTGGAGCTAAAGCATTTCACATTGCATTTTATTTTTACATTGTAGTAAAGTAAAATATTTTAAAATGGTGAGGTAACACAACATTTGGTACAACAAGGTCATTTTATTTACCACAGAGGTACTATTCTGTCAGTGTTGTGTACCATATATTTAATTCAGCCCTCAAGATCGTATCACTGCGATTGGCAATTAATGGAGATATGTCATGGGAAACAGATTATATGAAGTGGAGAGGTGATATTTTGCTTTAGAGTTTACTTTCAAAGGGAAGAAACATGTCCCGTCTTAAACTATTACAGGAAAACATTTAATGCTTTAGAGATGTTAACAAATGAAAACAATTATAAATGGTGGTGATTTTGTATTCAGGTTCATACCAGAAAATATTCCAAATAATTAAATATAATGATAATATGTTCTTACTCAATGGCACATCATTTTGCAGACTTTTTTATTCATATACTGTTTCACTTTGATCTTTGCTTATTTGTATACAGATTTTCATTAATCAGGCAAGGCCTGAAGAAGCATCTGTGCGTGTTGCACTTGCACATATATACAAGCCAACAGAAATATGGGATACTCATAATGTTATTTTTTCTAAAACAATTAAAAATATCACATAGGCAAGAAACTTACAGCAAATAACTATGCAAATTAGAGTATCCTGCATGAAATAAATGAAATAAACTTCATCAAAAATCTGAGTCAACATATTAAGCCCATCACTGTTTAAACTACATGATGTCGACACTTTAAAATAGATCCAGTCATATGTATACTATCATATAACATTCACAGGCATATAAGCTTAACACTGAATTTATATAACTCTATTCTGAAAGAACTATGACAAATTTATATAACTCTATTCTGAAAGAACTGTGATTGTTTGTTTGATATTTGACTGTTTCTCTCTCTGTAATATTATAATTTTGGAAATGTCTGTATTTTGTATTTTGTATAATGTTAGACTTTTCTCCGGCTCCAAAAAAAAGACATTGTATCCAGTCGGATTTTTTTCCCGGTTAACAAATGTAAAATAAATAAATAATAAATAAATAAATTTTGCAAGTTTATGGGGTAACGTGTATGTTTTACAAAAGGTACATTGTCTGAATGATTCACTTGAAAGGAAAAGTGCAGGCCTATGGCTAGAAAGTAGCTAAAAGCCCACTGACAAAGCACATTTTTCTATTAATCCATAATTTAATATTTCAAATTGAATATCTCAAATGTAGTTTGAACATTGCTTTATGATTTACTGACATTTTACCTTATTTATTAACATTAAAATATATCCCTTTCCCCTTTCGCATTTAGCAATAGAATTCAAGAGCTTGTATAAGGCATCTGTTTCATGTTCAGTAATTTGGTTATGTTGCTTGTACTGATACGTGACTTTCTACAGTGCTCTTTACATAGAAAAGTATTAATCATTGTGAACTAAGGTATTATACCAAATTTACAACCATTATGATTAAGAGAGAAACCATTGTTCTGAAATAATCTATCGAAATCCCAATTTCTGTAGGGAAATAAGTTAGAATAGTGCAGAGCTACAAATATAGGCATAAACAATGAGACACACTCCACAAAAAATGTCATAACACCTTGGATATAAAACATGACAACTATAAACAGTCTCTTGTAATGTTTCTAGAATGCAACACTTTTGTTAAACTGTCTGAACATCAGATAAAAATAACTAGGCTATTAAGCTTCGTATGAGAAACACCACATCACCAGAAGGTTTTGATTAACTCAAAACGTCCTTCAGTCAGTGAGAAAAAAACATGTATCCATAAATGTGTAAGAAAAGTTCGGCGCACTTCATTTCAGGACAGTATGGCTAAGGCTGTACATTTTGTTTCATCAGGAAGCGCGGTTTAAAACGGCCAGCTCTTTAATTTTTGTTATCAGTCAGCGATACGATCATTTCACTTTCCTTTCACTCTGTCTTCTTTAAAACTTAAAGCACCACAACAAATATCTGCATTACTCTTCAAAGTCAAATCCAACAGGAGAAATCATGAAAAACAATTACCCGATGAAAACCAAAATTTACTCCAATCAAAAGTAATCTCATATCAATGCACAAAAACAAACGCGCAATTCTTTGTACATTTCAAAAACATCTGATGAGAAACATTTAAGTGACAAAATGGAGGCATTTAATTTGTGTATGTTCAGTAAGCAAGTCACTCATAGCAACTGGATTAATTCAAATACACTGGAGATATGTGCATTTCCTACCTTCATAGATAGCTTTGAAGCCTTGTGCACTTACTGCAAAATCAGTTGTAAACCAAAGGGAAAGGATTGAGCCTGTGCTTACAATAGAAGATGGAAGCTGAAATCCAGTCAACCTGAAATAAAACAAACAAAAACAGATTTATTCAAGTTCATTTTTTATGTATGAATTCATTTACTGAGTGTAACTATTAGTTTATATATATATATATATATATATATATATATATATATATATATTTCATAGATGAGAAGCTGGCAGACTGGTTAATTTTCAAGGGAGAAAACGAAATGCTAGAAAATCATGTATTATATTACTCTATTTGGCACACTATTCAGTCTTTATTTTGAAAGGAATATGCAGTATCACTGGCAGAGGTGAATCAGCAACAGAAATTAAAATAAATATAATGCATGGAGCACCATCATTACGCTCTAAAATCAGAAAAAAACAAACCTGTTAAGCACTGCTGTAGTGCAAGACTTGACTGCTACAGCATTTTCAGAGGTGTGCAACAATCGTTACATGTCTCCCTAAGTTCTATGATTGTTGGTTAAAAGAGAGTGGATGTTCCTTTGATCCCTGAATATCTTTCCTGCTATGTCAATGGAAGGTTATAGACATCAATCTGTAAGTAAATTATTTAAATTAAGGCAGTATTTAAAAACTGCTCCTGACTTTTTGCAATGCTTGCTGTCTGTGTGACAACACTCATTAAGTGCTATACTGGCTTTCATAGCCGATAAAACATGTTTTGTGTTTTTTTGTTACTGATGGTACATAGAGTAGATAAGATGTCATGCACTACACAGAGCTATGATTGGGTTTCACAGATCATAACCTTTTGTTATATGTTCTTGACATGGATGCCAACATTTACCTCTAGAGCTTTGCTCTTGAGGTGAATTTCTTGGCAGCAATGTCTCAAACACATAATAACGTTACAATCAGAGTCCATATAATAACCTTCTATATAGTTCACCAAAATTTTAAATCCCAGGTCACTGTAGGTTCTTAGAACCATTTTTTTCTTGAACTGAAAATATGAAACTTATATAATTTACGTCTCATAAAAGTCAGTTTCCCTTACTCTGAAGTGCAATACATTACTTCAGAAATACATAAGCTGCCAGGGTTTTATATGTCCTTTTATCCCACATAGAACTGTAAACAGGTCACAATAAGTTTTTGGTACCACTGTTTCAGCTTTGCTTCCAGCTTTGCAAACTCTAATTGTTGTTTCACCACTATCTCGCCTGTTATGCTTACAAGGCTTATAACAAATTCATTTTGGAGTTCTAAGATTTTAACTTTTTTTAATAAGTTTTTGTTTTATTATATCAGTAGATTATATGGGCCAACTCAGAAATATTACTATGAGGTGAAAAATAATCCCTCCATAGTGCTTTAGCATAAAATAAAACCTCTGTGGACTGCCTCAGTGTCCATGTTAAATACTAATGAGGCATTCTGGTGGAAAGTCATATGTTAATTAGGCATGTGTTCTCTCCAGAAATGTCTCTGGTAATGCATTTACTCAGCCAAGTGATTCAGAGAATCTATCCTCTGTGTAATGTAAAATCATGGCCCATCACAGTAGAGGTAAGAGCAAGGGAGTTAATTCGGCAGGTAGTGTTGGGAGGCATATGTGTATATGTGTGGGGCTGCAAGCACATCTGTGAGAGTATGTCTGCCTGGGGGTTCATGGTGGGGGGCAGTTAGCAGATAGGTAGGGTAGGTTGATATGTGTGTTTGGGTGGATGGGCGAGTATGCCAGTGAGGGTGATCCGGTGGTGGGGGACTGTGTTTATGCATGAATGTGTGAATGTGTGTAGAGGATGGCTGTCACTCCTTCGCAATCTCTAGACTAAAGAGCAGATCCAGCGATATTGGGATGTGGTCAGCACTAGACACAAGACATAATCTTCACATCTCTTAGAAAAGAAAAGAAAAGAAAAAGGTTTTCAGCAGAGAAGATGCGGGTCAGGGGCATTAAACACCAAGGATACTATTTATACTGTAACCAAAAAAGAGCGTCACAGTCCAAAAGCACAAATAAATCCAGTCCTTTGGATGCGAAAACAACGATTTATTGAATAATCCACAAGATGCAACAAGAAAAACAATAGAAGTCTACTTTATCAATATACAAACAATTAAAATGTAGAACTTCTTATATATCGCCAATCATTCAATTATTCAATAAGTGCAACTAATTTGGAAAAACAGCATGAGTTACATAAAATCCTGTGTAACATGAATTGGTGTATAAGTGATGAACTTTTTTAACTTTTTAAAATAACTGAATAGTCATAGTTCAGTGTTATTTTGTTTGGATAGTGAATATAGTGATGTGTGTACAATCTTAATGGATAATGAGTGAGGTAAAATAAAATCATCGTAAATATGGGAGAGTAACCATTCTGAAATGAATGAGAGAATTGTACTGGCAATTGACTTTAGATGCTGGAAAAAGTCCAGGACTAAACGAGATGCTTTCTCTTAAACCAGTATTAAAACTAAGAGCTGCAAAATTATAGCTTACCCATTATGTTCATTGAATTGCCAACAACCATTAAACACCAAATATTTATTTATAATTTTTATTTACAATATTTATTAAGCATTATTTATTAAGAAAATCAATTTTATCACTATGAATTTATTTATAAAAATTTTATCAACTATTTTCACTAACATTTTAAGTACTTTTAATTATTGAAATACATGAATTTTATGGACTTGTTATTTGTGTCTTGATCACTATATGGAGCTATTACTTTCAGAATGGTTACTCTCCCATATTTACGATGATTTTATTTTACCTCACTCATTATCCATTAAGATTGTACACACATCACTATATTCACTATCCAAACAAAATAACACTGAACTATGACTATTCAGTTATTTTAAAAAGTTAAAAAAGTTCATCACTTATACACCAATTCATGTTACACAGGATTTTATGTAACTCATGCTGTTTTTCCAAATTAGTTGCACTTATTGAATAATTGAATGATTGGCTTTTTTTGGAGGGAAACTGTGGGATATATAAGAAGTTCTACATTTTAATTGTTTGTATATTGATAAAGTAGCGTTCTATTGTTATTCTTGTTGCATCTTGTGGATTATTCAATAAATCGTTGTTTTCACATCCAAAGGACTGGATTTATTTGCGGTTTTGGACTGTGACGCTCTTTTTTGGTTTTAGTTTACTTTGGCATCACTTGCTCCACTTTACATTTTACTATTTATACTGTGCCTTAAAGACACTTAGAAAAAATATTTGAAGATTAAAAGGCATGGGTTGTGTGGAAAACTAGACACCTGAGATACTTCTCATATCTTGCCTTAAAGACACTTAGGAAAAACAAATGTAGCACAAAAGACATGGGTCAGGGACACACTAAGCAGGAATAAGCCTGTACAAAGTTCCTTAAAGAAGATTTAAGCATTGTATCCCCATACATCAAACAGATAATATTAGCCCACTGGACCACCACTAGACATCAGAGTACTAGAAAATCTTACCTAAGTCTCTAAAAGAAATACACACACACACAGATACACAAACATACACATTTACATATATATTGTTATATATAGATAGATATAGATATATCTATAGGCAAAGTGAAACAGCTTCAAATACTATACACTTGAAACACAGAGCAGGAGAGCAGCAGTAGCATTAAGCTACCACACAAACTAATCAGTTGGTACAGTCTTTCTATATGATTTTGTTACTTACAATTGAACTTAACACAATGTCAAACAAAATGCTCATACATTCAGACAAAAATAAGATAAAATACGCATAACAATGAATGACTTGCACATCAAGCGAGTAAAATACTGAAAATTGAAAACAAGTTTCTTTCGCAATGTTTACACCAAGCCACCCCATAACACCACCCTCCAATTTGTCTGAATGTATACTAACCTCAACCCAAAAACTTCCCCAGCCTCATTATCATCACACTGTACTTAAAAAAAAAAAAAAAAAACTTCTCATAACACTGCCACTACACACAACACACTCATACAGACATAGCACTAACCTCAACCCTGACAGTAAAACACACACACGCATACACAATGCAAATACATAGCTGTATACCCTTACCTAACCTTTATTCTAACTCTAACACCCAAACACACATTAACACATTCAAACCCCCCACAAATCACAGCTCACCACTTTCAAACAATGGTATTTCAAGATAATGAGCATCCGACAATCTGAATGTTTGACAATTTTGACCACTCCTAACATTTGTTGAAAAAAGCAATGGTTGACAAAATTCACAATAACCATAGATATAGATATAGAGATAGCAATATATATATATATATATATATATATATATATATATATGTAGATATACAGATATATAAATATATAAATACATAGACATGCCTGGTGTGATGCAGTACTTGCAATAGACTGTGAGTTACAATGGAAAGTGTTCCTATAAGAGGCAACAGTGTGTGTGTGTGTGTGTGTGTGTGTGTGTGTGTGTGTGTGTGTGTGTGTGTGTGTGTGTGTGTGTGTGTGTGCATGTCTTATCATACCTCTCAACTGTCCAGATTTTCACAGAATATCCAAATTTTTGTCTCATATTCTTGATCTGTTCCCTGTAAAATGTGTTATTTACTAGCAAATCATTGATGATTGAAATCACTAAATAATAAGTCATTAGAATTTCCAACTTGACATGCTTTGTGAAATGTATAATATTGCAAAGCCTGTTACTCTAACACATTTCTAAATTTATCAGGCAGGTTTTGGTTGAAGAGTCTACTGACCAGTCTGGTTAGCAAACTAAAATAAAAAATAAATCAATAATTAAAATCTGTCCCTGATTTTGGTCCTTTGTCCCCCTGTGTCTTCTGTAAGAGGTTAGGAACAGACAGTTGACAGGAATGGGAGTGTGTCTCTGTTGGAAGAGCCTTCAGTAAAAAGCTGGGAAGAGCACTAGACAAAATCAGGGAGACTATGTCAACTATTCCTGGGACTCATTCAAACGTTAACACAGCCACAAGTCTGACAGCACTATGCATTGTATGAATAATACAAAACACTGAACTTGGTTATTTGGCATTACAGAACTGACTATAAGAATCTGTGATTTATGAAGGTGAGGACAAAGCATAAAAAAGAGATATGAGATCCTCTGTCAACTCAGAGACAGATAAGAGATTGTGCGTGTGTGTGTGTGTGTGTGTGTGTGTGTGTGTGTGTGTGTGTGTGTGTGTGTGTGTGTGTGTGTGTGTGTGTGTGTGTGTATATGTGTGTGTGTGTGTGTGTAGGTGCCTGTGTCAATGAGATACATGGGTCACCAATGTTACCTTCCACAGGAAAGTGCTAATTTACAGTCACAGTAGCTAAGGGTGTTTCAGAGATGTGACATTTGATTATAATGAGATATTTCCCCATTACAGCTACCACGTCTCAGTTGCAGATTGTTTCATTGTGGATAAAGACCATTTTTACTCCAGCTCTTACCACCAGCACCGTAGTTCTCTCTGAATACCCTGGATAAAATGGAAGCATAAAGTCCAGTGTCTCAAACCATGCCAAAATAATAATAACTTGTTTAGAGAACAAAATGAAGGAAGCTTTGTAAACTGGTTCACCTAGGATATAACAAGCTCAATTTTCTAGAAGAGCTACCAATAAGAAGAATGAAAACAATATTTAACACCGCGTGTCTTAGTTCACAGACTGTAGCAATCACTTCAAAATCCTATTTACATTATTAAGTATATAATAACAATCCATAATAAACCAGAAATATAAAGCAAGCCTGCAATAACCAGCACATGCACATTCTGGCCTGTGGTCATAACACAGATCGAAATGGATTGTTTTATGCATTACTGGCTAGTCCACTCAATGTTAATTTATATAATAACACCGCAGTTACCTGGGGATGTGGCATACCACAGCTTGATCCCAAGCTGCAGGTAAAGGGAGCACAGTCTTAACTCACTATACCTTTAACTATAACTCAATAAGGCATTCCAGCTATTACTTAGGGATCTCTGGGACATTACTATGGGCTAAGCAAAAGTTGTCAGAATGTAAATTTCTCAACTGTCCCTTTATTAAAAATACTGTACTATAGACAAGGATACTGATTCTAAGTGCAAGTTTTGCATTTCTGCCCGCTTGTAAATTAAATCCTAAGATGATTTTCATAATCAGGAATAGGTATAGGGATATCAATGCCACAAGATTCCATTTCTTAACTTAGTATAGTAAATGGGTGCCATATATTTTGTAAACACCTTTCCAACACCACTACAAAAGGCAGAGAGCCATTCACATGCTTAGAATATATGATCCAACAACCAATTCATGACTGTAATGTTAACAAAAGAGAGACAGGCAGACTAATGGGATTATAAAGGACAATTATACATACATAGGTGTTTACTAGCCTAAAGACCAGAAGGGCCTTTTTAAACCTAGCCATGCATCTCAAATCTCTGACAAGTTCTGATACCCTTGATAAGTATAAGCATGGGCCTGGGAGATGAACCATTTACAGGTTACCTGCGACCATTAGAGACATAGGTGCCAAACCAGGGATTAATTTTCAATTTCCCATCCAAATGTCCAAGTGGCACTTGAATTGGGTTAGAGAGGAACTCTGTTTCACATGAATGGGGAGCATGTTCCATAGACAGGGTAGTTTCTGAGATACATACCTGTCTCTCCAGCAGGTCCTATTTATATTACAGGCAAGGTTTAAGGCTTTAAAACGGGTAATTCTGGTGCTGTTTATTTTGTGGATATGCAGGATGTCCATTAGAGTGGGGTCTGACAATGCCCAGTATTCAAGACATTCCCAGATAAAACGATAAAAAAGTATCCAGAAATAGAAACGCTTATTTATTCATATATAACAACATAGCTTTTAGGTATCACCGTTCAACAGTGTAAATCTTGCAGCCCCATTAATGAACTCCCATCACCAAATGTAGATGAATCTAGTGGCTCCAAATTCCTCTTAATATCACACTTTAAAAATTTCACTTGATAACAGAAAGTTGGGAAATAACACTGCTAATCTTGGATGCTTAACTGTTCTACCCATGTTAACATAACTCTGCCCTCTGCTGACTAATCCCTTACTTCACTTCCCAGTAATCAATATGTATAATACCACCCACCCTCCGTCTCTTTTCCATGTATCTCCATTAGACCATTTTTCCATAATAGCCAAACCAGCAGTTTGATATTTGGGTCTATTTAGACACATCTAAAAAAACCTAACTTACCAGTTCACAACAGGTCTGAATGAAGCGTTTCTTCAGTTTGCGACTTTGCATAGACCTACAACAATTTCAAGTCTAATAATTTTCAAGTGCCCAAAATATACTTAATGTCTGGTAATCCTGAATGTATAACACATGTACTATATAAACAATTCGGAAACAACATTGTCTTCCTTGCTAACATGTATAGCACTGTTTACAAGTCTCAGTTTATGTCCAAATCCCCTCCACTAAACCTACACAATTAGTGTCTCTAACATCCTCAGCTGACTATTTATATTTATTAACTCCATTAAATGTTTGGCATCCCATTCAAAATGTAACAATGAGTTGTCTAAGAGGAATTGTAATATCCCTCGGTGAACACAGATGTCATATTTGCATTGAATTCTTAACCATCTACAGCCTCAAAGTCCCATAGGCTATGCGGTAGCACTGAAAGAAAGCACACATAACAGCCCAGGAAAGGGAGTTTTGCCATCAGACTAATGTTATGAGTCCTGTTTCCCTCTAGTAGTATCTTCATATTTGACTTTTCCAGACGACTTGTGCCGAGGGCTCAGTAGGGACTGCAAGTAATAACAGTGTGAGTGTACAGAGCTGCTTAATGACTAAACATTTATTTATCATGAGTTAGAAAATCTGTCCAAAGTTGTCCATCATACCTGCATCTTCGTACTGGTTCCTCAAAATGTCCACCTAATGAGCTGACAAGAAACATACTTTCACAGCAGTAAGCAGCTAATCCACTCACATCTTATCAAAAGCTTTTCCTGTGTGTCTAGAACTTGGAACAACATTGCAGTTTTGCAGGCACCCACCATCTCTGCCAAAACCGATCCACTTTCCAATACCTCCATTGCTTGACTCCAGGTTATAAAGTCATTAACTTCCTTGCAACTATATATATTGTTGCAGCCTAAATTCCCTTTTACATTTATACTCATTAAGACGTGTTACTGGCTGTTGAGATTCCATATGCTTCTTTGTTTTCAGCATCTCTGACATAGTGGCATTTTACTAAAAGATTGAATTATTCCTTTGTTTTAATTTCTCTAAACATGGATATACAATTTAAAATTAAAACAAAGGAGTGCAATTGGCTGTTGGGACCCCACATTATCCTCAAGGATTCTGTATGTTCAGCATTATCAATGCTCCAGCCTTTTCCAAGAAGGTAGAATTGATCTTTTTCCTCATTTTCTATCACTGTGACTATAAGATCACTTGACATATCATCATCCATTTGATAAAAATCTTACTCATGTGGATGTCTGGTGCAGGGTTTCCCCCTTGCTGCAGCCTTACATCTTCCATAGCAGGTGCCTTGAATAGCAAATTATATCCCTATCATACCACTCAACTTGTCAGTACAAGAAGTCTGGATAAAGCCTAAAGTAATGGGGGGACAAAGGTCCACAAATAGGCACAGATCTCAAGTATTGCTCCTATAGACTTAGCTGCTAGAATAGAGTGCTGTGTGTTAGCACGCATTTTCTGAAGGATATAAAGTTTGAACGTCATAGTTGGTGTGTGTAATTATATAGTGACTTCAATTCTCAGTGATTTGACATAAAACCACACATTTTGTGAGGAACAGACAAAAAATATTAGGCAGAAATCTGGACTTTCTGTGAAAATCTGGACACTTGAGAGCTATGATCCCTATGTTTATGTAGGAAAAATCAAGATATTCAAAAATTTGTGAATCCTTGTTCTCTGATCTTATGGCAAATTCTTGTACATTTTTTGCAAACATTCATGAAACCGCTTTACAATCTCATTCTGCCCTCAAAGAAAACAAGCCCCCCCCCCAAAAAAAAAAAATACATACTGGTAACAGCATGAAGAGCTGCATTACTAGTCAGGAGAAAAGTTATTTCCTGACTGCTTAAGCTGGCTAAGATGAGCGGCTCCACTTAACATCTATAGATAAATCTCTTCTTCTGCATCAGGCCCTGAACTTGAAATCATAGAGCCCCCAGTCTCCTCATCTACTGTTACCCTATTCCCTTTCTGCACTTTTGCTATCTGTAGTTTATCTTGCTTGAGTAATAGATAAATCACACTCTTAACTGTCTGACCTACCTTGCAATAATCTCCTAGTCAGAAATTCAAGCAACCTTCAGCACACCTCATAGAACTGAATTGGAAGAATTTTCCACTGGAACAAAGTGAAAATGTCTTCCTTATCTCTAGAAAAGGTTTTCAGTATGCATGTGTTTTAAAATGGACGTATTCAAAGACCATTAAAATGGTGGTGGCTTCTCCCTTTGAATTACTTTTAATAAACAGTGATGAATAGTTCCACAGCCTTGACAGAAGTACATCATAGTCTATTAACTACACTGTCTGTGACTTAGGTCAACATAATCTATAAATTCCCTGTAATACACACACACACACACATATATATATATTTATATATATATATATATATATATATATAGAGAGAGAGAGAGAGAGAGAGAGCCATATATTCCTCATTTTTCTATACTGTCTGTAAATCATCAGCCCCCTTTCAGCACAGTGGCCTGCTCATTTCTTCATCACTGAAGGTGAGACAATGCATAGAGGAGCCATCATTTAGAAAACCCTCATAGGCTATTTGAATGTTTTTCTGTTTTTAACCATATACTTCCTCACACACTTCGGCTGTGTATTGCGGGGTATGCAATTGGATATCCAGGATGGAATTTCTAAATTTTCTACAAGGGACATTTCCATCAAGTTGCTCAGCACACCAACTATGAAGCATATATGATGGTTCCCCCATCAGCACTTTCTATATTGCAACTATCTTACATTCTCCAAACTACACAGAACCCTCTTCACCCCCACTGGAAAGGTGAGGGGTTTACTAGCTCTTTTCACTACTTTCCAGCCCTTCTTGGCTTCTCCAATGCAGGGGTCACTGAGTGAACATCCCTATTAAAAGAAAAATTATGTTAAACCCTTCCACTACAAGGGTAAAGTGCCACATAGAGAGATTCCCCCCAGAGGGATTCATTCCACCCTTTAATTGCTGTATTTCAGCATCCATTACTAAGAGCATTCAAACAACAAAGGGTTGGGTTAAGTTATACTGGACACATTTATCTATGATACCAGGCACTTTTCTGCATCTATATTTATCTACTGCCCCCTACAAAATGTGCCAACAGTTTAGTGCATCACTTTTTCCATGTACAGCTGTAGTAGACCTGCCATAATACCACTACAATTCATTAAGTACATCTACATCCTTGTTACAACCCCAAAGCATATTATAATGACAGAATATCACAAAAGTGCTCTCCAAAGTACTCCATTTTTTGGCTGCTTATTGTCATCGTCTTCCCATCTGTGTATTTCTATTGCTGGCATTTCCTTGCACCCTCTCCATAGAATGGCATATTCATATCTGTTCATTCTAAGAGAACGTCATCTATTTTCTGCACCAATCTGTTATACCACTTCTGTATGTTTCATGCAGTATGTTTTTCTTGTTTGCTTAAATCTGAATGGTTTTGTAAAGGGAGGCAAACTGTACTGCACATCAGTCTACAATTTCTGTCTTCCTTTTTATAGGACATGATACAAGTGCCTGGTAAGCTACCCAATGAGAAACATGTTCATTGCTTCTCATGTAGGTCACAATGTATATTTTGCTGGCCAACTGGGGTTCAGCAGTAGCAACATGGCACCATCTTCAAAACTCAGCAGGTTTGGATACATAAATAGTCACTAACAGCAGTACAGAACATAGTTATGCCATGAGTGGGTTTCTGGTACTCCTTAATAGTGTGCTCAGCATAAGCCATACTACAGAGTCCTTTTGCACATTTCCTGTAGTCGTTGCACATGTCGCTCTTATCATATATTCTGTGCCATTCTGCATATAGCTGTACTTTCTCACAATATATATTGTGCATGATACACATTGGTGCTACAAAAGTATACGTGTACGTGTTGATAAATAACTAGGGATGGGTTTTAGAAAGGTTACCACCAGGAGGAATTCCTTTTTGCTTTTGACAGTGAATGATTGTTAGACAGTTCTACCGTACCGCTTATTTTTTAGGAGATGCAGTATCACAGTGGGCTGTCCCTCTGGCCTACCCTAAATGCAAGTTCCTCAAAGGCTTTTTAGAGGAGTAGCAATTAGTCCTCAGTTCTTCCCCTGGGAATGCCTGTGGTAAGTACTTTAGGCAGCCAAGCATTTCATAGAACTGCTCAGATGTGTAATTGCTTACTGCCTACTGCAGTAACTAATGCAGCTTAAAACGCATATATTAGAGGTTAGTAGCAGGGTGAAATTGCAATAGTGGTAAGTGCTGGAGATTTTAGTGGACAGGTAGTGTTGGGGATGGGAGTCTGTGCATGTGTGTGGCTGCATGTGTGAGTGTATACAGACCAAGAAATAAGGATAGCAGAAACGCTCAATTAATTCTCTCCACTTTATTTCAGCAACAGCAATGCTTTCAGGTTTCCCCTTCTTCAGTGCTAGTATATAACAAGACTCAATTTTTCATTCAAATAAATAGTAGCAATAAAACATGTGACACAGCCCATCCAATATAAACATACCATATAAGTTAACTAGAAAAAAATCAAATCTAAAAATAACTAAAATATGATTTTACAATATAAACACATCAACTAATATAACTACTGCAGCTTTTGTTGTTTTCTACATAAAACTGATTTAATGCTTATCGTATTATTAATACCAGGATATATGTCTCCTTGTAGCCTTGTAATCCAAGCATATTCTATGTTTTCAAGCATGCTATTAACATCTCCCCCTCTTATACTCCTATGTACTACCTTAATCACTCTAAATTTAAAACTATGGTCATTACCTTTCTCAGTGATATGCTTAGCCAATGCATTAGTAGGTACATTCATTTTAATGTCAGATCTATGCTCAGTTATATGATCTCTTAATCTTCTGATACTTTTTCCTACATAAACAGACATTTTTGGCACATAGCTAAATATACAATCTGTGCCATGTTACAATTGGCGTGGCATTCAAATTTATAAATACGTTTTTTAAGTGGATGTACAGACCTAGTTTCAGTGATAATGTCAACACAACAACTACAACTTGTACAAGGATAAGTTCCTTGTCTGTGTGACTCATTCATGGCCCTTTCTGTATGCAAATCTTTGTAGCATAACCTTCACTTTAAATTCCTTTCATTTGTATAAGCAAAATAAGGAACTTCATTAATAACCTGCTTCAGTTCTGGCATGGATAGTAAAATGTTCCAATTCCTATGTATGATGGCTTCCACTTCCTTGGACTTGGTATTAAAATTCATTATGTATCTTAATCTATTGGCACTTCTCCCATTTCCATTCCTTATATGGGTCCTACTACCAAAATAGGGGGTGAAACTGACCTGTCTTTCATTCCTAACCTCATCTGCAATTCTACTTAAATCAATTCCATCATAACCTCTATCAATGAACTCACTCATCATTACCTCCATCTGGTTCAAACATGTACATTCATTTGTGTTCAGTCAACTAACTCTACTCAGCTGACTCTTCACAATTCCGCTTAAGACATGGGGGCATGCATACTAAACCGATGCGTATATCTATTTGCATGTACCTCCTTTCTATGAACACTAGTATATAATCCATTTTCATCTTTCTTTAGGTTAATGTCTAAATAAGTAATTAATTGATCTGAGTAGGATAACTTAAATTTAAAAAAACTAGTGGTACTATCCAGGTATGCAATGAATGCTTTCAATTCATAAAAATTCCCTTTCCAGATAAGGAAGCAGTCATCGACAAAATATTTGTAGAACAATAAAACAATAAATTTGGACTAACAAACCCTCCATCTATATATATATATATATATATATATATATATATATATATATATATATATGTATTGTTCTTCCCACTGGTTTAAAACAAGGTTAGCATAAGTATTGGCCATGGGCGCACCCACGGCCACTCCTGACACTTGCAAGTATGGGCTATTATCAAATAGAAATATATTATTTGTAAGTACAACATCAGTAATTGCACATACATTTTCTATTTGTCTAGCATACATCCCAGTATTAGAATTCAAAAACTGACTTAATGCTTCTAAACCATAGTCATTTGGTATCATGGTAAACAAAGAATTTATAGAGAGGGTTACTAAGAGAAAATCAATTCCATCGTATTGACTAAACCATGCATACAGCTTTTCCAAAAAGTCTCCAGAGTCTTTGATATAACTCGTACAGATGTGCAGGTATTCACTCAACACTTCATGCAAGTACATAAGTAATGGTTCAGTTATCCAACCCATCCCAGAGACAGTAGGTCTCAAGGGGGGAGGATCTATAGATTTATGCATTTTGGGCAAGCCGTATATTATCATTATATCATTATGCAACTGTAACTTATAGATCATCATAGTCACATTAGAAATACATTCCTTACAGTTTCAAAATCTATCAGTTTAAACTCTTCATCACTATCCAAAAAATTTTTCATTAAATACATGTAATGCAATCTATCGAACAGCACAATAGTACCTCCCTTGTCTGTCTGCTTAATAACCAAGTCATTTATTTATTTATTTATTTTACATTTGTTGAGTACATTTGTTGTCATGGTTATTCTCTAGATTTTTCAAAGCCTCATTCTCTTCTTTGCTTAAATTATAATATTTGTATACATTTTTATTTGAAAAGGCTTTACGAATGTCACATTCACACAGTTCCTGGAAAGCGGTTAAAATAGGATTGTTATGTGGAACAAACGTACTAATTCTCTTGCACTTTGGGTAGTTGCTACATGCTTGAGAATCTTTAAAAATAACCTTTAAGCTTAATTTGCAAACAGACAGTCATAAGTCTGTGAGGACATCCGCAATGTCTCCATCCCTACTTGGTATGAATTGCAGGTTATTAAGCAGGCAGACAAGAGAGGTGCTATTGTGCTGTTCGATAGATTATCTTACATGTATTTACTGCAAAAGTTTCTGGATAGTGATGAAGCTTTTAAACTGATAGATTTTGAAACTGTAAGGAAATGTATTTCTAATGTGAATATGATGATCTATAAGTTACAGTTGCATAATGATATAATGATAATATACGGCTTGCCCAAAATGCATAAATCTATAGATCCTCCCCCCTTGAGACCTACTGTCTCTGGGATGGGTTGGATAACTGAACCATTACTTATGTACTTGCATGAAGTGTTGAGTGAATACCTGCACATCTGTACGAGTTATATCAAAGACTCTGGAGACTTTTTGGAAAAGCTGTATGCATGGTTTAGTCAATACGATGGAACTGATTTTCTCTTAGTAACCCTCTCTATAAATTCTTTGTTTACCATGATACCAAATGACTATGGTTTAGAAGCATTAAGTCAGTTTTTGAATTCTAATAATGGGATGTATGCTGGACAAATAGAAAATGTATGTGCAATTACTGATGTTGTACTTACAAATAATATATTTCTATTTGATAATAGACCATACTTGCAGGTATCAGGAGTGGCCATGGGTACGCCCGTGGCCAATACTTATGCTAACCTTGTTTTAAACCAGTGGGAAGAACAATGTATATATATATATATATATATATCTATATGGGTCTACCTGACAACACCGACATATCACAACACCGACAATGAAATCACCGACACCACATAACCGACAGTTCACAAACACGAAACCTCACATGCCTGACACACCATAATACCGACAATCAACAAACAAAACAAATCCCCTGTCCAAAAAGCACACACACAACATAAGCACACCAAAATCCTTACAAACCCACACTAAACCTCACATACACAACTATCTACAACCTTAACCCAAACCCTAACCCTAAGGTCAGTCACTATCGCACACTCACCTAACCCGTGCCCTAACCCTAACTCACTTAACCCGCCCCTAACCCAAAGACTATCACTACCGCACACTTACCTAACCCGCGCCCTAGCCCTAACTCACTTAACCCACCCCTAACCCAAAGACTGCCACTATCGCACACTCACCTAACCCACGCCCTAACCCTAACCCTAACTCACTTAACCCGCCCCTAACCCAAAGACTATCACTACCGCACACTTACCTAACCCGCGCCCTAACCCTAACTCACGTAACCCACCCCTATCCCTACAGACCGCCAATATCGCACACTTACCTTACTCGCACCCTAACATCCATCACTACCGCATACTAACACAGCCTTTTCCCATGTCGGTGTTCTCAGAGTCGGTGTTTTCATCCGTCGGTTTTCTCAGTTGTCGATCTTCTGGCGTCGGTGTTCTAAGCTGTCGACGTTGTCAGGTAGACCCATATATATATATATATATATATATATATATATATATATATATATATATATATATATATAAAGATGGAGGGTTTGTTAATCCTAATTTATTGTTCTACAAACATTTTGTCGATGACTGCTTCCTTATCTGGAAAGTGAATGTTAATGAATTGAAACATTCATTGCATACCTGGATAGTACCACTAGTTTTTTGAAATTTAAGTTATCCTACTCAGATCAATTAATTACTTATTTAGACATTAACCTAAAGAAAGATGAAAATGGACTATATACTAGTGTTCATAGAAAGGAGTTACATGCAAATAGATATACCCATCGGCTTAGTATGCATGCCCCCATGTCTTCAGCGGAATTGTGAAGAGTCAGCTGAGTAGAGTTAGTAGACTGAACACAAACGAATGTACATTTTTGAACCAGATGGAGGTAATGATGAGTGAGTTCATTGATAGAGGTTATGATGGAATTGATTTAAGTAGAATTGCAGATGAGGTTAGGAATGAAAGACAGGTCAGTTTCACCTCCTATTTTGGTAGTAGGACCCATATCCCGGCAGAGGGCTGCCTGCCAAACATCTCAGATGCTCAGGTGAAGGCTGCCCTCTCCAAAGCAAAAAACACTGCTTCCATGGGACCGGATAGCATCCCAGGTTGCGTCCTACATGAACTACAAGAGGAACTAATCCCTCAAATAAAACAGCTATACAATCTCAGCCTCACTACAGGATATGTGCCCACAGAATGGCGTACAGCAACAGTGGTCCCACTCCACAAAGGTGGAGCCTCTACAGACCCTGGAAACTATCGCCCAATAAGCCTGACTAGCTTAGTCTGCAAGGCTATGGACAGGATCATCATGGAGCTCATAAACAAAGACAATGGGGACCTACAGACACTAGATCCTACCCAGTTCGGCTTTGTCAAGGGCAGATCCTGCCTTTTGAACCTGGTTGACTTCTTTGAAACAGTCACCAAAGCCATAGATGAAGGGAAGGTAGTCCACACAGCCTATCTGGACCTTGCAAAGGCATTTGACACAATACCCCACTTGGGCATCATAGATAAGCTATCCAGCTTAAATATAAACCCCTATGTCACAAGATGGGTCACAAACTGGCTCAAAGACAGAACCCACAGAGTGAGAGTTGCTGGAGCCATGTCAGACTCGAAACCGGTCACAAGTGGCGTCCCACAGGGTTCTGTCCTGGGACTACTCTTGTTCTGTATATACTTTTCCGAGGTACAGGCAAACGTGGGAGGACTATGGCTCACCAAGTTCACAGACGACTGCAAACTGGGCGCCATAATCAACTCTCCAGCTGACACAAACATCCTTCAAAAAGGTCTCACAGAGACAGATAACTGGTGCCAGCGCCATGGTTTAAAGCTAAATGCCAAAAAATGTATAGTCATACCCTTTGGCAAAAACAATGTGCCCACAAATTACCACATAGGCGGAAACCCATTAAGCACAGAGAAAGTTATTAGGGACCTGGGGACCCAAGTTGATAGCAATCTCTCCTTTGAAAACCACATTGCCAAAGTGGTTAGAAAGACCTTCTACATAGCCCACCTCATCACGAAGGGTTTCACATGTAGATCAAGAGAGGTAATCGTGCCTCTTTATTCATCCCTCATCAGGCCCATCATAGAATACAATGCCCCTTTTGGGATATACCTTACCCGACACCTGCAGCAATTAGAAAGACCCCAAAAGTATCCCACCAAGAGGATCAAGGGTCTCAAACAGATGCCATATGCTGCTCGGTTAAAAAAACTCCAGCTCTACTCAGTTGCATACCGCCTACTTCGTGGCGATCTATGCCTGACATACAAAGCTATGTCAAATCCAGAATTAATGCACATGCTCCACCTCAGTAAATCTAAATCCCTTAGAGCCACACTTAGAACCTCAGCACAGAAATAAATAGAACTTGCTGGAGGGACAGGTTCATAACCCAGAGGCTCCCTTCGCTCTGGAATAGAATTCCAGTTCATGTGAGGCAGAGCACCTCACTGAATCTCTTCAAGAAGAATCTCGACAAGTGGATGGGGGATCGTAGGTTTTTCCCAGGGATTACTCCCATGTCACTATTAGACAGAGGCACAGTAAACTAAACCTTAAAAAGGGCACAGTATACTCAAATCAAGGGGTGGCGTAAGCCATACAGAATCGGGCTAGGCTTATAATTGCCCCAGGGCAGATAGCCTAGTATGAACCTATGAACCTATGAACCTATATAAGGAATGGAAATGGGAGAAGTGCCAATAGATTAAGATACATAATGAATTTTAATACCAAGTCCAAGGAAGTGGAAGCCATCATCCATAGGAATTGGAACATTTTACTATCCATGCCAGAAATGAAGCAGGTTATTAATGAAGTTCCTTATTTTGCTTATAAAAATGAAAGGAATTTAAAGCGAAGGTTATGCTACAAGGATTTGCATACAGAAAGGGCCATGAATGAGTCACACAGACGAGGAACTTATCCTTGTACAAGTTGTAGTTGTTGTGTTGACATTATCACTGAAACTAGGTCTGTACATCCACTTACAAAATGTATTTATAAATTTGAATGCCACGCCAATTGTAACATGGCACAGATTGTATATTTAGCTATGTGCCAAAAATGTCTGTTTATGTAGGAAAAAGTATCAGAAGATTATGAGATCATATAATTGAGCATAGATCTGACATTAAAAGGAATGTACCTACTAATGCATTGGCTAAGCATATCACTGAGAAAGATAATGACCATAGTTTTAAATTTAGAGTGATTAAGTTAGTACATAGGAGTATAAGAGGGGGTGATGTTAATAACATGCTTGACAACATAGAATATGCTTGGATTACAAGGCTACAAGGAGACATATATCCTGGTATTAATAATGCGATAAGCATTAAATCAGTTTTATGTAGAAAACAACAAAAGTTGCAGTAGTTATATTAATTGATGTGTTTATATTGTAAAAATCATATTTTAGTTATTTTTAGATTTGTGTTTTTTTTCTAGTTAACTTATATAAGATGTTTTTATTGGATGGGCTGTGTCACATGTTTTATTGCTACTATTTATTTGAATGGAGAATTGAATCTTGTTATATACTAGCACTGAAGAAGGGGAAACCTGAAATAAAGTGGAGAGAATTAATTGAACATTTCTGCTATCCTTTTTTCTTGGTTTGGTTGTACGCTTTGTATTGGTTACAGTTTGCGACAGTAAGGATATATTTTGTTGTTGAGTATATACAGAGTCATAACTGGTATCTGGTAAGTGTGTGTGTGTGTGTGTGTGTGTGTGTGTGTGCGTCTGGTAGGTCACAGTAGGGTGGCTGCTTAGAACATAGGTAGAGTAAGTGGCTGTGTGTGTGTGTGTGTGTGTGTGTGTGTGTGTGTGTGTGTGTGTGTGTGTGTGTGTGTGTGTGTGTGTGTGTGTCAGGGGGATTGGTTTGTGAGTCAGTGAATGCAGCTGGGTGAGGGTGAGAGGTAATCAGTCTGAGTGTGGATATATGTGTGATTGTATTTGAGAGTGTGTATGTGTCTGTGTGGGTGTGTGTGCATGTCCATGTGTAAGTGTGCATGTATGCATGTGTGTGTGTCTGTGTGTGTGTCTGCATGTGTCTGTTTGTGGGAAGGAGTGGATGCCATACCTAAATCCTCCCTTGAGTAACAAGCACACACTGTAATACTTGGGGGGAGG
Organism: Protopterus annectens; assembly: GCF_019279795.1. Taxonomy (NCBI): domain Eukaryota; kingdom Metazoa; phylum Chordata; order Ceratodontiformes; family Protopteridae; genus Protopterus; species Protopterus annectens. The sequence continues at coordinate 1,933,949,476 of NC_056728.1, read as the reverse complement.
CGCTATACACCAGGGGCATACTGTATATATAACCCCAAATCACATCAAAAGTTAACAAACATATTTTGAAACATGAATTCAACACGACTCCAGTGATAGTCTTTAGCAATACTGTATTGCACTTAAAATGTTAATAGACCTTTCAGCACAAAGCATATTGGGGAAAAATACAAATGTCTAATGCCTGGCACTATTGACTTAATGCAATGGCCCATGATATATGTGGGTTATGCTCATGACTGCCTGACAATGCCTGATAAAGCACAAGATGACACAGGGAGGCAAAAAGTGTTCCTAGAGAAACAGGTTTTGCATCACGGTGCATTTTCTGAACAATAAGAATTGTAAAACTCTAAAAATGGTACAATTTCAAAATGTCTGAATGGCTAATTTCTGTAACCACACTATCAGGTCCTTTTTTGCTGTAACTCAACCGCTTGCATTTGGCCTTCTTTCTAAATACTAGTCTAGGATTGTTTCTGTACCGCCACCTTCCATGTCATGTGTTCTGTATTAGCTATGGATTTATCGCTGCAGTGATGCTCAATATATATGTTATTTACTTATCTCCTACAAGCAAATGACTCCTATCTACCATTGTATGTAGTGAACTTTACATATGTAGACTGCTATTTTGCATGTGTAATACTTTCTTTCCTCTAACATCATAAGTTAAGCATTCAGAAGTTTGCATTTTATTGTCCAAGATCGTAGTGTCTATATCTTTTATCAGATATTTTTTTCCTTGACATCTTATTTCATCTGTTAGCCTGTTTGTCTTGGCTCTTGTCCTATTTTATTTTCTTTTTTCAAAATTTTTTTATTGTTTTACAATAATATGAAATGCTGATGATGTCTATTCTTTAAGGTTTCTTGCACAATTAAATGTTCTACAAGTTATACTTCAAATCCTGTTTTTTTTACGTTATATCACACTTCCTGCTGCTTCTGCATAATGTGACCTATTATTATTACACGCAAAGAGAAACCATGTGACATAGCAGTACTGTGCTTTGGTAGTTTCTTATAAACACTACTTAGCAAGTGTAAAGGCAAGGCAATGAGGTTCCAAGTGGTCGAGTTCAGTTCCCCATGGAATTTCATTTCTATCAACGTTAATATACTGTGAAAAATATGGTACAGAGTTTTGTCAGAGAAATGTTGAGGCACCTTACTAGCACTTGCAGTCTCACTCTTCAAAGAATGTGCTAATAATTATATCCCTCATGTATCATCATCTGTAATTTTAGTTACTGTTCTTAATAAACTTTTTTTTTTCACTTTAAGTCACACAGAGGGTGAGTAAGCATGACAGAAATGCAGAGGTTCAAATATACTGTATTCCTGACTATTCTTGTGTAAACAGTCTCATTTCTTTCAGCCAATGCTGTTTTATAATTTAACGGTGTGACCTATAATTGAGCTAACAGTCACAATAGTAAAGAAAGTGTTGTGCTTTTAACTGTCTTCTGGAATATAAAAGCACAGCTATAGATTCATCTCTAAATGCTTATGTGGAAATTAGAATTAACTTTTTGAGCTAAACAACGCTAGCAATATCAATGCCTAAAGAGTCATTAGAGTTGTGTGGAAATGTTTGGCAACTAAATAATTGGGTGGTTCATTGCAAGGGCAGATGCAGTTATCTAATCCATATCAAAGCCTTAGACTACTGTCAGTAAATGCCCGGGTTTCTTTCTAGTTCAAAATCTTCAGTTTAAGGTGAGTCATGCATTTTAGAATTCTCTGCCTCCCACTACTAAATTACACATTGCTACCACAATCAGCTATGTAATTTCGTTCAATCATTTCATCAGAAAAAGACATGTTCAGTCAAACCCATTGCACAAAATTGTCTTACCACCCCTAGTGCTGATGAAATACACTTTGGATCATCTTGAACAACCAATACTGGCAAGGCCTCAAACTCTATTAAAGTTATTGAATTTGATATCATTCTTACTGAACTTCTAGCCATTCTCTGCAGTGCTAGCAAATTACTGTAAATGGAATGCCAACACATATGTTAAGATGTGAGAAAGTTTTCACATTTCCTGTAGCTTTTTACTTCAGCTGCCTTTTTGTCAGTTCTATGGACAATGTATTTTGCCAAAATGTAGATATGTATATTTGAGGTGCATGAAATCAGGTCTTTCTCCATTGTTTTACCATGCCTCATACATACAACCACACAAACATTTAGTTTTAACCTGTTATTGCAGGTACAAGGCAGGCTTGTGCCTGCAATCACCACACCTTGCTTTTTTGAACTATGCAGTGTTGACGGACAAGGACCTCAAACAACATGGATGGTCATTTCACCATGATATCTAAAACTATGCTTCAGGTTGAAGAGATATGGATCTGCATACACTATCTACCTCCAAACAGGTGAACAACAGCAACTGTTCTCCAGATTTCCCAGTAGGAAGTCAAGCATGCTAATGTATCATCATGACATCTGTGTGCCTGTCACAGGGTTAGTCACTATCATTTTTTATGTAAGCTGTCGTATGCAGCCATTACATGCTGAATATGTACTATCAGATGAGCATCATTCTGTATACCTGCTGCTACCAAAATGCTGGAATGCAGTTCAGAGATAACCCCCATCTGTAATAGATTTCATATGAAGTTGATTAAGGTTGTTTTTAACACACGTCAAAATCCAAACCTGATTCATGATTAATTTCCAGTCTGTTTTCATTTGCTAATTGACAAATTTTTCATCAGATAAAATGTGAAATATTTAGTTATGTGTAAGAATCTGTATCTGCAGTTATGTTTTCTTTTCTCGGATCAGAAAAAAAGACAACAAACAAAAACGGTACCTTCTCTAGACATAAAACTGGGTAATGTTAGATTTTACACAGACATATCATCCATAGAATTAACAATCTCATTTCAAGATATTTCATTAGTAATAGTACTCACATTTCCAAAATTCATAATGCTGCAAGAATAAAATATGAATGACATACAGAAAAGGGCAGGTAAGAAACATTTAAGGTCAACAACTGAAGATAAATGGAAAAAAGAATACAGGCCTAACATAATTTTATCCCAAAAGATACACAAATATTTTCCATAAGATAACATCCAATGGTGCAGAAGGCCATAAACAGTGCCTAGGAAGAAGGTTTTATTTTATTAACATGCACAAAGGAAAATCATAAATTTTACACTTCACAAATTGGGTGACAGTGGCTTAGATGGGGTTAAGATAACTTAAAATACAAAATAAAGACATCTACAACAACTGGAAAGGCCGCAAAAATACCTCACAAAGAGTATTACTGGCCTCTGATAGATGCCTTATGCAGACCGTCTCAAAAACTCCAGCTTTACTCCATCACATATCGCCTACTCAGAGGCGATCTCTGCCTAACATACAAAGCTATGTCAAACCCAGAGCTGTTGGACATGCTCCACTTAAAGAAATCCCAATCCCTCTGAGCTACATGCCCTAGGGACCTAAACCTTGTCACCACAATAAACAGAACATGCTGGAGGGATAGATTCCTGTCCCAGAGACTTCCCATACTCTGGAATAGACTACCTATCTATGTCAAACAGAGCTCCTCATTAGCACTCTTCAAGAAAAATCTTGATGATTGGATGGGAAATGGGAAATTCACCCCGGGGATCACTTCTGTGGCTCTGCTCGACAAGGGCACAGGAAAATAATTTTCTCGCGTGTGGCGAAAGCCAGGGTACCTTTTTGGCTAGGCTTGTACAGGCCCTAGGGCCAATAGCCTAGTACCTACCTATGAACCTATGAACTCACTGAAACATATGCCTGGTGTCAAAGCCATGGCCTCAAGCTCAATGCCAAAAAGTGCATTGTCATCCCTTTTGGTAAAAACTCTGTACCCATGAACTACCAAATAGATGGTCATCTGCTTAACACCGAAATTGTGATAAGAGACCTTGGGACACAGGTGGACAGTAGTCTCTCCTTTGATAATCACATCGCCACAGTAGTCAGGAAATCCTTCTATATAGCACACCTCATTAGAAAAGGTTTCTCATCCAGGAAAAAAAGAGGTCATTGTTCCCCTCTACTCATCACTCATTAGACCCATTATAGAGTACAATGCCCCTTTTGGTATGTAACTCACAAGACATCTACAACAACAGGAAAGGCCACAGAAATACCTCACAAAAGGATTACTGGCCTCAAACAGATGCCCTATGCAGACCGTCTCAAAAAACTCCAGCTTTACTCTGTCACATATTGCCTACTCAGAGGCGATCTCTGCCTAAAATACAAAGCTATGTCAAACCTAGAGCTGTTGGACATGTTCCACTTAAAGAAATCTCAGTCCCTCCGAGCTAGACGATCTAGGGACCTAAACATATTCCTGTCCCAGAGACTTCCCATACTCTGGAACAAACAAAGCTCCTCATTAGCACTCTTCAAGAAAGATCTTGATGATTGGATGGGAGATAGAAAATTCACCCCGGGGATCACTTCTGTGGCTCTGCTTGACAGAAGCATAGGAAAATAATTTTTTTGGGTGGCAAAAGTCAGGGTACCATTTGACTAGGCTTATATAGGCCCTAGGGCCAATAGCCTAGTACCTACCTATGAATAGGAATGAATCACATTGTCTTCCTAAATTGATTCATTTATATTGTTAGCAAGGTAGGTGGGCTGTTTAGGTGATGCCCTTCAGTTATAACAAGCATATGAGGCAGCAGAAAGAAAACATGCAGAGAAATGTACGTTTACATTCAGTACCCATTGTATAGATGAGCGTAAGCAGAAAGGCACTGGGAAGTTAAAAAATACACAGTACACAAGTATTAGTAAGAATGCATTAGAAATATTAGTAAGAAAGCATTAAGTATTGTGCTGTACAATTGCTACTGCAGTAAATAGAATACATAGGAGGAGTATCTGAGTGAATCAGAGAGCAGGCAAGAACTGCATAGCACTGATGATTTAATTATACTTAGAGGCACCCGAAAAGATACTGCCAGGTATGCACTGCTTCCAGGTAGCAGCATGCATCATTTCATCAGTTACAAACATAGCAGTATTATGCAGAAAGAGTTATTTTTTAGCTGGGCAGACTCAAGCAACAAAGGAGATATGTGAAGCATTTTCTCATGGAAAAAATATAACATAAATATGGGCTAGGTTATATGTTGGTATCTCAGCACCAGCTATCGGTGTCTACACCTTCATCTTGCAACACTGCATTGTTCTTCATGTGTGACTAAAGATATCATGGCCAGGACGTGAACATGTGTGTAGGTATGCCTGTGCTTGTGTGTATGGGTTTATATGTACATAGTTTGTGTATGTATGCGTGTGCGTGTGTATGTGTGTGTGTCAGTATGCATAGTGTATGTATGTATGTGTATGTGCACATGGTGTGTGTATGGGGGGGGGGGGTTGTTGCTTACATACACTCAAGAATCTTTCCTTGGAAAAGGCACAATAACATTTGAGGTTTGGTAACAAACTAATCTGTCCTGGGACATACTCAGAGTGCGGTTAGTTAGATATATTAGTAGGAGTAAAGAGAGTGGGGGGAGGTAAGTGTTAAATAGGGAAGGATGATTGGGAAAAAATGAGGTATGGTCAGGGGCTTTTTTTTCATTCTTCCCCTTCCTCCCGGTGTTCTTTCTGGCTCACCAGCGTTTGGTTGTGGTTGACTATGTTATAAGATTATTTAATTTATTATTGAGCTAGTTCTTGGTTATCATCTTGTAAGGTTGCTGGTTTCATTGGAGTCGGTCATGGCAGTTTTTTCCTCAGGGGGTTCTGCTTACACACCTCTGGCTGCAGTTAAGTGGCATATGGTTTAGTTTGAGTTTAAAGCATGGTGCGTGTTATGTTAGATTTGGGTGCGGCATGTGCCATGGCTCTTGGCTTTCAGAGTGCAATCATGTAATAGGGGTCATTGGTGGCAGCGGTTCAGGCTGGCAGCTTCCTTTCATTTCAAGCTGCTAATGAAGTTTTGCAGCACGTGAGATTTAAAATACAACTTGTAAAAAAAAAAAATTACATGAATAACAAGCAAGAGTATAATCGTGTAGGACTACAACCATGACTAGAGTATCGCACATTTGAACTGTACAAAGTTTCATGGAATGTCTGGGTTTTTGCTTCATATTTTTGGTTTAGTTTTCATAGGACTGCAATTTTCTGGTAAGTTAGGGGAATGGTGCTGGCTGTTGCATAGGTGGATGGATAGTTGGAAATCGCGGTCAACATGTTGTTTACTTGCACAGGTTTTCAAATTGCCCAGCTTTAGATTCAGGTTTTGTCCCATTTTTGTACAGTTTTTTGTGGTCCTTGAAGCCAGACTGCAAAGAGCAGTGACAGGCATTTGAGTTTTGGATCTTATACTTTCAGAAGCATCCTGATGGGCTTGTGGTTCCCCCAGCTTCCTAAGTCTGTAGGAATTTGGGGTCTGTTGTCCGGTACACTTGGTTTGGGGATCCAGGTCGCAGGGTGGCATTGGTACTAGTGATGTTGATTGTATGGAGGTTTCAGTGGTCAGGTTGGTGAAAGGATCTGCAAATATATTTTTGTGGGCTTTGGGCTCCTGGCTGAGGTAATGCTGTGGCCGGCGCATGCCTGGTAGGGATTGGAGTGGTTGTTAGACAGAGTTGTGTTTTGTGGGCAGTGGATATTTCCCTACCTTTTGCTCCAGGAGTTGATTGTGAAGCGTCATTGGTACAGGTACCATAGTCCTGCTGGGTTGTTATGCAGAGCATGCAGGTGGTCATTTTCAGCTGTAAATTTTCTGTGGTGCCTGTGGGGGGCAGCATTGGGGTGCTGCATGCTTGCACGGCGACTGTGGTGTTTGTGGAGTTTTCTTCACGGGGGTTTGCTTTCGGCTTTGTGCACATGGTGGTGTTTCAGTTGGCAGTACATTAGCGGATTAGTTGGCTGGTATGATTTTACAGTCGGATTGCAAAACATATTGATGGTGTTGTGCACTTGTCTTGCAAGTGAGCAGACTTTGTTGTGGAATTGTACTACAGATAGGGACACCTTGAATCTCTGTGCAATGTTGACAAGGGCAGCTTTTGCTGCTTTCATGGCTTATAGAATTTTGTTGTTTGGGGACAACTCTGTTTTCGGAGCCATACTTGTTAGGAAAGCATTGAGTGGATTAAAACACTTGGAGAAATTAAAAAATATATATTATATTTATAAATTATCAGACAATATTGTAAATACTAAACAAGTGATGGAGTAGAAAAAGAGGTATTGCCAAAAATAATACATACAACTAAGAATAAAGAAAACAGTATAGAGATGACAGGAACTAAAGGCAGGAAAGCATCAAGGGAACCAAACCAAACTATTGGGAAAAATAAGTTGGGAAGGAAATGTGACTGAGTGGGAAGAAGCCAAGCAAGTGCTTAATCTGAAGCTCAGAGATTGCATTTCACATTTTTATTTATTTTATTTTGCTTTTATTTATTGTGTTTGTTTGACTGGGTTTAGTCAAAACCCCCATTTCAGTGGAGGTACAGGGAGAAAAGTTCCAACATATTACAGATATTTTTAAACAGACATTCAGTAATATAAAAGAACAGACATTAAATAACATACGTTAATTTTGTGATTGGTGCTTAGAAAGTTAAAGAAAATGAGGTGATGGAGGTGGCAAAAATCTTGTTTACAAAGAAGGTTGTCAAGAACACAGACATTACCTCCTTCACACACATCACTCACCACTATGCTTACACTGAGGCTGGAAATTGTGGAGCCATTAATTTGGCAGATTACAATGTTTCGCAGGCAGTGAGGCACCGGCGATTAACAATCCCACACCATGCATGTGCTGCATTTCATTAACCGTTATGGGGGAGGGGGGATATTACTGGTGTGAGAGCATTTGGACCGTGTTGAGTTCTTCGCTAGTTCGGTCCTAAGATGGGCATCAGCAGGTTTCTGTTGAGTTGTACAGAATATACATTTTCCATAAAAGTGAGCTTGTAAGAACAATACAGATGGTGTTCTTCTGTTATTTGTGCCATTGGTTTGGGGAGCTGAGAAATAAAACTTTGACACAAACAACAGTAGAGGTCATTAATTTTGGAGATATTGCACAGTTAGAAATTTTTGCGGCTGGGGGTGACAGAAGTTAAGGTACTGGTAGGGATCCAGATACATGACTGGGTTGCATCAAGCTAATGGATCTGATTTTTGTTCAGATGTTTTCTGGTCCCTTTGAACTTGAGTGATCATTTGAGGAAAAGTGCATCAGGAGATGCCTGTTAATTCAAGCCCTCTTATCTTGTCACCTTCTAAATTAACATTAAGGAGAGAACTGTGGTAAAAGGTTCTTGTTATCATTGGCCATCTATTTGTAATTTTTCCTCTGCTTATTGTACACGTAAGGGTGCACCTGTTGCACCATTGCATTTAGCCTATCAAGGTTGAGAATGGCATTGCTGCATTTTCTCTCTTCATATGTTTCATTGGAGGGCTTTACTGTGATTGTGCTTGAGGGACATTAGGGAATTTTGATACATAGGCATTAAGTGTGTTGATTTAATGAGTGGGGAAGGATATCTATTAAAAAGTGTGGCAGATACTATATGTGATCCTCATCACAATTTGGGCATTAACGGTGCTTCATGGAAATAGTTTCTCAGGGTTGTTATTGCTATAAAATGTTATTTGGATGTAGAAATGACACCTAATAGGATCATAGGAAGTTACTAGGCTATTGGCTCTGAGGCCTTTATAGGCCTAGCTAAGTTTTTACCCCATGTTTAGACAACTCAGCACTCAAAGCCTCTATTCAGCAGGGACACAGGTGGAATCCCAGGGGTGTATTTTCGTTTTTTTTGTTTTTTCCTGTTAACTAGGTTGTGCTTGAAAAGGGATAATGATGTACTCTGATGTAGAGAGGGAACATTTTCCATAGATGGGGAAGTCTCTGGGACACAAATCAGTCCTGTTAACAAGTCCTATTCATGCCATGGCCCTGGTTGAGGTCAAGCAGGAGGGTCACTCAAGGGCACATCTGTTATTATGGCTTTCTCCGTTTGGGGGAGCAAGATTTTCATGTGGTCCCTAGTTGGAGCATTTGTCACTCCCTCTTCCTTTCTTCTGGCTTTGCCCAGATTTTGTAACCAGAGGTTTGTAGCCATCCGTTGATGAACATAGCTGTATTTTCTATTAATTCTGTTATTTGGATGTCTGGCTCCTATTTTACTGATATCTGCAGTAAGTGGACATTGCAGCCTGAGGAGTCAGAAGAGACAGAACTTAGCTCATTATCTAGTCCTTTCTTAAACATTCGGGGTTTCTATTGTAGTTTCACATAGTTGTCAGAACTCAATGTAGATGCTAAAGGGGGGGGGGGGGTCATAGTGCCAAGGTGTTGCTGCAGAGTTTCTAGTTATAGGGTTTGGGGAATTGTTTCAGTTCTTGTATTGTAAAGTCAAGATAATTTTTCTGTTTTATTTGTTGCAGACTGTGGAGGAATGGAATTTGAGTTGATGTTGGTTGGTGATTGGAAGTGAGGGACTTTGAAATCTTATGGAAGCTGTTCCAATGGCGGTGTCCGTTTCTTGAGTAGAGAACAATGAGACCACAGAAGGGGGGGAGTGCACAGCGAATAGTGGTCAGTGCCCTGTCAGAAATCATTTTGGAAGGTAATAGATTCTGCTTGCGGGGATGTTTGACTGTGACAGCGGCATACAGTGGGTTAGCAGGCAATCCTAAGTCTGTGCTATTGATGGAACAGCAGAGTTGGAGTTTATCGAAGTAGTGTAGGGGCAAGTTAAGGAGAGGCATGTTGGGACATGGTAACACAGGGATTGGGGGTTGTTAAGGAATGATTGGGGTTTTCGTGGGTGGGGTGGGGTCAATTCGCCATAGGATCATGGGTACTCTGAGTCCACTGATTTAGGCCTTTGGTAGGCTAGCAAGATTTTAATTCTTATATCTAGAATGGAATGGGTGCCAGACTTTTTCGATATGGAACTTGGAGGAACATAAATTTTTAGTACGCGGGTGAGGGACATTCCTTGAGGTTAGGTATACTTGAGAGGTATGGGTAGGGAGGTATTTTAAAGTTTTTAGCATTTTAGGTTTCTTTACAGTTTAATGTCGTGATTACAGCCAATTGCAGATCAAAGAAGCAAATTGGAGGGGTTGCCAAGATTGCATTTTTTACATGAATATGATTTTTTTGCTTAAACTGTTATTGGGTTACAGTGATTGCATGGGAATTTTTATTGTATTGCTTGTTTATGAAAATGTTCTTAGGACCAATGGAATAGGAGTTAACCGGACACATACAGTGTTTATAGCTTGTATAAACACTGTATTTTGGTATTGAAATTATCATTCATATGCAGGGTCTGCAGTAAATATGGTAAGTACGCAGTTAGGCATGTCAGATTTGGGTGGAGCATTTGGGGTGCATTTACAGTTATTTATTCAGGTTGATGTGTTGGTAAAGGGATCATGATATGGTGATAGAAAGCTGATATGGTTATAGGGCTTGGTAGGTGTTGGTAATGTTTCATACTAGGTTAGGGTTTAGATAGAAATACTACAAGAACCATTTCAATTATGCCTGAAGGAATTTTGCGGGGATGGTTTTGGAAGCATTGTAGGTATGAGGTTGTTTTTGGATGGCTTTTGGATGATTATTATATAAGGCTGCCATTATGGGTTTGTTGCTTAATACCATGATAGCCACTTAATGCATGTTATGTTATAATGGAGAGTTGATGATAGGTTGTTATTGTGCTGACTTTAAAGGGATTTCATTTGGTTATCACATTCATTTGGGTGCTTAAATGGGGGTGTATGGGGCATGAAGGTAGGCAGTCACATCTGTGTAGTTTTATTGCCTGTGGGGTTTAAGGTTTGGTTGTACAGTTGGCTGGTAATGTCTATTAAATCCTTCAGGCTTTTGTTGGCTGTGAGATACAGATTATTTAGTTTGTGTAGTGGTTATACTGGGTTATGAATTTTTGGTTGGGTTACACTGGGTTTAGGAAAGGGATCAGTGGTTTGTTTTCAGTTGTTTGGGTAAATGGCTATTTTGGTGTGTGATAGGGCTTTAGAAGGTGATGGTACAAATCCATTTTATTTAGTGGAGATAGGGTACAAATCCATTTTATTTAGTGGAGATAGGGTACAAATCCATTTTATTTAGTAGAGATAGGGTACAAATCCATTTTATTTAGTGGAGATAGGGTACAAATCCATTTTATTTAGTGAAGATAGGGTACAAATCCATTTTATTTAGTGGAAATAGGGTACACTGATTGATGTTGTCCTATTGAATTAATGGTGGTTAGGTTGCTGAAAGTTTATTGGAGAGAGAGGGAACAGCCTTGTTAGGCAGGTGGGCAGAGAAGAGGGACAGATGTGCCCTCTTCTGTTCCCCCTCTGGTTTTGGATGGTCATTCCAATGAATTGGGAATGGAAGTGAGTATTGAAGGTGGCTAGATAAATAAACAAGCAGTGGTAAGGATGCTGCTTATTTGGTTGTATGTTAATTCAATAAGTGATAAAGGAAGTGAGTAATAGGACACTGCTTCATAAGTAAAATAAGTGGGATGTGCAATTCAATAAATGGTAAACAAACTGAGTAATGGGATGCTGATTCATAAGTAAGTGAGTTGAAGCTGCTTACTGGATCAGGATGAGTAAGGTCACACTGTCCTGGTTAATATTACATGGATGTGGATGTTGGAATTCAATCAGCTGTATTGTGTTTTCATTTTTAATTAATAAATATTGGATAACAAAGTTATGTTTATGAAAATTTAATAAAGGTCGTCAAATGTAATTCGGTGTGATGGGTTTATTGAAGGGGACCGGGACAAATGAAAGTTAATGTGTGGAATTTCTGCAGTAAATGTACCAATAGCTGGAAATGTAAGAGAACAGTGTCTGCATAGTCTGATAACTAATGGAATGTTGCAGTTATCAAATGATGATAACAGCTTATTGAAGGGATTTTTCAAAACAAAGCTGGCTTTCACTGTGGTGAGAGCCAGTCTGCTGCACAAAATGCTAAGAACATAAAGGTGATGAGCATTATAAAGGGATAGAAATCTGCGTATTTTTAAATGTGCAGTTTGGATTACTTTGGTTTTCTAAGTCAAACCAAGAATAATATGAGTTGTGGCATTCTCTAGTGTAGGAATGTTTATTTTGTCCGATTATTTATTTAAACAATTTTCCCTAATAATAATGACAAACAACTTAATAAATTCATCTACAATAGTTTCAGATAGCACATGGTGTTTTAGCTTGGTGTATCTTCATATTATTAACACCACTTTATGGCTTTTCATATTATTCCACAGCAAATCAAAGACATAAAGAGCAAAGCCCATGGTTAACATAATAGCATTGGTGGACTGTGACAGATTATCATTTTCTATGTTTGTCTAACCTTAGAAAAATGTTGTAAATAATTTCCAGTTATGCATAGGGTTAAAGCTCTGACAATAAATCAGTTGAGCTCAGTTTTATTATCAGCTCAGCTGTCTGTTGCAAGAATGACAGAACTCTAGGAATCTCACCCAGAAGGAAGAAACTGGTTAAAAGAGCGGCCAGAAGGCATGGGCATAATGTTCAGAAAAAGGAGCAATATAACAAATGTTATGGATATTATCATTTTATATAATATATATATTAATATGGCATTTCTTTAATAAATTTGCCAGGACTCTTAAAATAAATATTACATGATGTTCAAATGAGCTATCAGCCAAAGACAGAAAGAAAAACCCTACATATCATAAAAACTGAAACATACCCAACAAATCCTAAGAACCTGCAACCCTTGCTTAATACTCCTAATGTTCTTACAATAAAACAGAAAGTCTGTGGAATGGGGCAATATACAATTTGTCTACAGCTGACCTACAAAACAAAACCATCAAACATTCAGGTAATTATTCAAATCCTGACAGATTTCCAGAACTTCTTCATTCACTGACAATTATCTTATCTGGATGTATTGAAAAACCCCTTCACTGATCCTTTGATACTGGGAGCATTGCAGGGCTACATTATAAGGGAATCCTGCTATGCCCAGGTAGCTTCATATTCTGAATGCATTTGCACTCCACTGACTGCAAATATTGCCCTGTTGGGGGAAGCATGGTGGACTTCCTCCTTCTTGTTACAGCATTTCATAAAGTTGGCATCATCACTTGCAGCAGACATTTACCTGCCACCAAACACATGCTGGTCTACATACACACTTGTTTGTGTGATTCGTGGGATCATTAATGACAAGATTCCCACATAAATTGTAATCTACTCTCAGTTTCTTGGCAGAAGTCGTCTAACATTTCTTGTCATAACAATATTCACCATTACTCTATACTCAGGTGCAAAGTGTGTGAGGAAACAGACAAAGTATGCCATTTAAGGAGTGACAACTTCATTTCATCAGAGCATGGCCTGTCTAGTAAATGGGACAGAACTAATACCTGGCTTCAGTCACAGATCCCAAACGAAACTGTAAAAGATTAAAAAATGAAACCTGCATGCTCATTAAATTGAATATCAGGGTGATTGAAACTGGGCATCTTGTTAGCCTTTACGATTTCTGAACTAGCAATATCTGGTTAATTCAGAGAAGAAATAATCCTGTGCAAGCAGACATTTCTGGGTTTCAAGTATGCCACTTGTTACAGTTAATTTCATGTTTCATGTAAGAATCTTAGCCTTGTTTAACAGGCCTTTGTCTCATACCTTCTAAAAGTTGAATATCGATCGCCTAGAACTATGTCCTGAGTTCTGTTCAAATCCTTATGCTAATTATACTCTCCAAACAGCCTATTACAGGATGAATATATTGCATTAATGTATTGGGAGTGACTATCCTTAGCCTGTATGCTCTAATGGCATTACTTTTCTATCATTTGCCAGAGCATCACTTAACCTGTCTTGACACATAACACCAGGGCATTTCTCTATCAATGGTCTAACTTTGGTGGTAGCAGAGCATCAGTCAGCTATAGTATTTATTCAACCCTTATTCTAGGCAGAGTGATATCAGCAAAGCATTAAATCTGTGTTACTATTTATTTAATCCTACTTACAGGTGGAGTAGCAATACTATAGCACTAAACCTCTACAACTATTATATACAGTAACTCACAGCTATACATTTTCCCTTTTTATCCTTCATTCATGGCAAATTCCTACTCTCTCTCTATACTGACATCCATTTCTTGACTCTCCTCCTGCTTGAACCCACTACCCTCTCAAAAATCCATACAACACATAAATGTGTATCTTCTCAACCATAATTACTATCAACTACTCCATATTGGGCCTCATTCTGCTTTCCCACAACACTTGTTCTCATAGTTGTTTCATCTCTTTTATTTTTTGGCTCCATTCTAACATGAACATACTCAGTTTTCCCCGTAGCACAATCAAAAAGTGTTATATTAACATCAGTAATTTAGAAACAGTGATCTACTGTCAGTGTTTCTCCTTATACCAATCTACTTGCCTTTATTTGCTAACATCTTCTACTTTCATGCCTCTCATCCTCTTAACACAAGACTTCTGGACAAAGCCAAAAGTAATGGGAGTCAAAGGCCCAAAATTGGGGACAGATATTAACTACTCTTCTTAGAAACTTAGAAATAAGTTGCTAGAATAGTATGTTTTACATTAGTATGCATTTTAAAGGTATGAAGTCTCAAATGCAAATGTCTGTCATTATTTAGTGATCTCAGTCATCAACGTTTTGCCAGAAAGCCACAAATTTTATGCGGAACAGACCAAAAATATGAGGTAAAAATTTGAACATTCTGCATAATTCTGGACAGGTGAAAGGTATACCTGCCATACATAAGTTCCTTTACTAGACTCTTCACCCATTTTTACACTTGCTGGCAGCATCTCCTACATTTCAAAAATAGTGAACCCAAACTTGGCTCTACTTTTAACTATCTCATATTTCTAACTTACTCCTCCATGCATCCCTATTAGTACATCAGACATTTCTCACATTGCTTCTTACAGTGCTAATAACAAGCTGAATTTATTACAAGCTTGATAGTGTTCGCACAAATAATCCAGATATTGCATATATTACTGAAACTCAGTTCATACAAGATGGCTACCTCCTTTCATCAATTACCTAAATTATAAGCACACAAAGCAACAACTTTATTTGACTTAGACATTGATCTCAAATGGGTAATTGTCTTCCTAATAACAAGTCCTTGCCCTGACCTTCATATTGCTTCTTTACTGTTTACTGTACCCATCGTGGGCTCACAATTTAGCCTCTTCTCTCCTCTCCTATTGGCTCAGTCTGTCCCTAATCATTATATCATTATATCATATTATATCATTATATCATATCATATTATATCATTGTATCATATATCATTATATCATTATATCATATTATATCATATTATATCATTATATCATTATGCAACAACTTTCTCCTCCTTGGTGATATAAACGTTAATTGTCTCAGCCCACTAAAAAAAAAAAAACCTCCAGCAAATCTCTTCCTGTCAGAGATTCATCCAAATTATCAGTCAACCTACTCTTTTCAACCCTCCCACATGTAATAGTTCATCCTTTCATAATAACTTCACTAACATTTCCATGTATTGCAGCTCCTTTATAATGTGCTTCCTATTGCCTCAGTTGCTACTGGCCTACACTCTTCCTTTGGACACTCAAAAACATGAACATCTCTATAGTATTATATGTGGCCTTTCCTTCAGATGACAGAAAACAATCTTATATAAGCATTACTTTTCATCAAATGATCTCTGTACTCTGTGTTCTCTCCAAAGCTAATCACATAGTTCTATGATACCTAGCTCATATCCAAATACTTAAAGAGAAAATCAACGATAATTCCTGATAGTGGCTGAGCACTAGTGTCAAAAAAGTTATGCACCGCTAAGATAAATGCTGCCGCCCCAGTACACTGCTAATGATGTTGCTTTTCACATTTAATGTCAACAGCCTAAATGTGCAGTAAAATTTCTGTATGAACTGTCAAAGCTTCTGTTCTAAGAACAAAGATAAACTTTAAATCATAGAACCTTAAAACCTTCTTGGAATTATTAAAATCAATCATTTTCTATGAATTTCTATTTTCTGTCTTTAATAAAAATTGAATAAATTCTAATTCACTGCAGACCTAGTTTCATAAGGCCTCTGGTTTTGTCTAATGCCCTCTTACTTAACGTTAGAATTGGAAATGCTCCAAGCAGCTTAAAGGCTGTCAGTATCATCCCTATCCCTAAAGTTTAACACCAACTCTCCCCTTAGGTCTTCTCATTTAATAGCCCAGTTCCTAAAAGTCTCTTTTTCTAGTAGTTATGTCTCACTCTAAACATATATTTTTGGGCATCTTTAATTGCCAGTCAGTTATTGCCTCTTAAGGATTTTTTTATTCATTTCCTTTCATTTCTGTGTGTGTGATGAAGTTTACTTTTAGATCTTATCTTACGTATCAGATTACTCACAAAGAATACTCTCACATACACTCAAAAATAATAAAGAAATGGCTATACCGACAAATTGTTGACTATATTCTGTTATTCACAGTACATTTCAGTATACAGAATAGACCCGGATGTACTTTAATATCAGCTCTGCACTGCTCAAGGCTACAGACTTCAAATTATATTTATTTATAGGTAAAGAGTTTGTTAACTTCAACTACGCTTTGAGACTACAAACTCACCATTTCCATAAAGCCTAGATATCCCATGTTTCCCACACCCAGCTCAGTCCTTTTATTCATTCTTACTAATAACCCCCTTCCCACCTCTCTACCCTTATAACCAATCTGTATGCAAATGACTTAATGCTCCAAAAGGAAAGTAATAAAAGCAGCAACATTCAACAAAGTCCTCAAACCCAGATTAAGGGCTCGTCATTAGTTTCACAAAAACAGATGAAATCTAAATGTAAGAGACATAAAGTGTCATACATGTAACCTTAGAATGATTTCCCACTAATACAAGATTTTGTAAAGGATATAACTCAATATAGATTCTGATTTCATGTTTAGTTATTACTTTTGTGGAGAGCAGATAAAACTAATTAGGTTTGAAATTGACAAGTGTATCAGGAAGAGATGTGGCCACATCTCTGTATAGAAAGCCTACAGCTAGTTCATAGGTTCATAGGTTGATACTAGGCTATCTGCCCTAGGGCATTTATAAGCCTAGCCAGAGTGTGTTTGGCTTTTGCCACCCATTTTAAATTTATTTTGCTATGCCCTTTTTCAAGGTTAGTATACTGTGCCTCTGTCTAACAGTGACACAGAAGTGATACCCGGGGTAAACCTACAATCTCCCATCCACTCATCAAGATTCCTCTTGAAGAGAGTCAATGAGGGACTCTGCCTAACCTGGACTGGGATTTTATTCCAGAGTGAAGGGAGCCTCTGGGTTATGAATCTGTCCCTCCAGCATGTCCTATTTATTTCAGT
This sequence comes from Protopterus annectens, assembly GCF_019279795.1. Taxonomy (NCBI): domain Eukaryota; kingdom Metazoa; phylum Chordata; order Ceratodontiformes; family Protopteridae; genus Protopterus; species Protopterus annectens. The sequence continues at coordinate 1,933,932,020 of NC_056728.1, read as the reverse complement.
GCTGAGGTTCAAGTCTCTCGAGTGCATAGCTCGATACGATTTGGATTTTCTGAGGTGCAGCATGTCCATTAATTCCGGGTTAGACATTGCTTTATACATCAGGCACAGATCGCCTCTGAGCAGGCGGTATGCCACTGAGTAGAGCTGGAGTTTCTTTAACCGGGCAGCATATGGCATCTGTTTGAGCCCTTTGATCCTCTTGGTGAGGTACTTTTGGGGTCTTTCCAGTTGCTGCAGGTGTCTGGTAAGGTGCATCCCAAAAGGGGCATTGTACTCAATTATGGGCCTGATGAGGGATGAGTAAAGAGGCACGATGACCTCCCCTGATCTAGATGTGAATCCCTTCATGATTAGGTGGGCTATATAAAATGTTTTTCTAACCACTTTGGCCACGTGGTTGTCAAATGAGAGATTGCTATCAACTTGGGTCCCCAGGTCCCTAATTACTTCTTCTGTACTTAATGGATTACCACCTATGTGGTAATTTGTGGGCTCTTTGTTTTTGCCAAAGGGGATGACTATACACTTTTTGGCGTTTAGCTTGAGGTCATGGCTCTGGCACCAGTTGTCTGTTTCTATGAGGCCCTTTTGGAGGATGCTTGTGCCGGCTGGAGAGTCGATTATGGCGCCCAGTTTGCAGTCATCTGCGAACTTGGTCAGCCACAGTCCTTCCATGTTGGCCTGTACCTCCGAGAAATATATACCGAACAAGAGAGGTCCCAGGACTGAGCCTTGTGGGATGTCACTTGTAACTGGTTTGGAGTCTGACATGCCTCCAGCAATTCTAACCATGTGGGTTCTGTCCTTGAGCCAGTTTGCAACCCATCTAGTAACATAGAGGTTTATATTTAAGCTGGTGAGCTTATCTATAATGCCCAAGTGGGGTATTGTATCGAAGGATTTTGGAAGGTCAATGGCCTTGGTGACTGTTTTAAAGAAATTGACCAGGTTTAAGAGGCAGGATCTGCCCTTAACAAAGCCGAACTGGGTAGGATCCAGTGTCTGTAGGTCCCCAATATCTTTATTTATGAGGTCCATGATGATCCTTTCCATAGCTTTGCAGACCAAGCTAGTCAGGCTTATGTGGTGATAGTTTCCAGGATCCGTTGAGGCACCACCTTTATGGAGAGGGACCACTGTTGCTGTACGCCACTCTTTGGGCACATATCCTGTAGTAAGGCTGAGATTGAACAGTAGTTTTATGTTTCGGTTTAGCTCTTCTTGGAGTTCATGTAGGACGCAGCCCAGGACACCGTCTGGTCCCATTGATGCTGTGTTTTTTGCTTTGGAGAGGGCGACTCTTACCTGAGCATCTGAGATGTCAGGGGGGCAACACTCTGCTGGGATAGATATTTTCCCTTTTGGTGGGGAGGGGGGGGGAGTTTGCACTGAACCTGTCAGCTAGGATGTTGGCAATGTCTGTGGGTTTGGTGTATTTTTTGTCATTTTGGACTAATTCTGAGCATATCTGGGAATTCCCACCCAGGTTCCTAACATAACTAAAGAAAGCCTTGTGATTGTCCTTAGTGTCCTGTGCAATTTTTCTCTCGAAGCTGGCCTTAAATGATTTTATGAGTGCCCATAGTTTTTTGCTAATACTGATCAGAGATGTCTTCCCTTTTTGGGATTTTGCTCTATCATGTAGTAGCTTCCTCCTTCTATTGTATAGTTTGTTTATGGCTGGGGTCCACCAGACAGGACGTCTGCCTTTGGAGGATTGGGTCTTGGTTTTATTTGAGATTGCATGATCCATGCATTCCTGAAGGTGTTCATAGAATGCGTTTATAAAGGATTCTGCAGTCTGAGCCGTATTTTCCACAGGCCCGGGGGCTTTGAAGGATTCCACCTCGGTTTTGAGGAGTGTGAAATTTGCTTTAGATAAGTTTTTCACTGTGGTTTTCTGGGCAGGGGGTTCAGTCGGGATGTGAATATCCAGTGAGATTAGTTTATGGTCTGATCTTACCAGTGAGGGATACACTTGTGGTCTGGAGCATAGAGTCCCCATGTTGGTGATGATCAGGTCCAGTATGTTTTCCCCTATGTTCTCCATGTTAAGGAGAGTTTAGAGTGCGTGCATCATGAGGTTTAGACTTCTGGTGTTGAGTAGCATTACTCTTAGTTTCTTATCCATTGTGATACCTATGGAGGTGGATTTGTCTTTTGAGCAGTCTTCATAGGAAAAAAATCTCTCACCCAGCTTTTTGAAATTCTTCTCCTACATGTGGTGAAATTATGCATTCTAAAATGTTATATGCAGAGAAAGAAATGTATTTTGATCAAGCAGTAGTAATTATGAAAATATTCTTGAAGGGAGGTAATAATAATTGGGACATTAAATCAGTTTATTATTAAGCTTAACACTCTGTGGTAAACAGAGAGTAGTAGCAAATATGGAAAAAAGAGTTTCAGAGAAGGAAGTTACTAAAAGATAAAATAGAATGTATATCTCTACTGTAATAGAATACGACAATATGACAGATAAATGTGTTAGACAACTGAAAGACAATTGGGTATATACTTGTAATATTTGTAATGGTTTGATGCCCACACTGTTGTGTAAGTCGCCAGCAATTTCCTATAGAAGAGCAAAACATAGGGGACTATGTGGTGCGTACTCATTTTGTGCTGACTAAGGAAAAAGAATTGAAACAAATATAGCAGCAGGTGTGCATGGGGTATCCCCCCCCCCAAAGATTATGTACTAAAGGTTGTTTTATTTGTCCAAATTTCACAAAGATAAATAATAAGATGTGTTGGGAAAGAATACTGTTATTGTCTCACATAAACAGTAGCATATGCCCTGACTGGCTCCTGTGCCTTATGTTTTATAGCACAAGTTAGATTTCTGGTAAATTCCACAGCAGCACATCTGTGAGGTAAAGAAAACTGTAAGGAAAGTCCTGGAGTACAACATTTTAATTTGATATGTTATGGTGACCTTAGAAGTAGGATGTAAGACTTCAGTTAGTAAAATATATGGTATTGATGAAACAATGATTACTTTAAGTATAGTACATTAAAAATGGTGGGTTAAATTATGACATATACTGGAAGTATTAATCATGATAACTTGGAATTTTTCATTAGCCTTGTCTTGAATTTCATAATATAATTGGTTCAGTGTTTCTATTAGTTATTTTTTTAGCACAGTTTATTTCAGATGGTGATGCTTTTTTTAAAGTGTAGAATGTTTTCATAAAAGGATAGCACAGCCACAACGCTGACTGTTTGAGTAAAGTGGAATGTCTGAAGCCCATGCCCTGATTTCTTTTCTCTTTAGGATTATACCAGGTATATCAGGTGCAAATGTCTCATACACTTCCTTTACAACTTTAGCAAAACCTTGCTCTAATATTCCTTTTGAGCCTACTGACCTCTGGGGAAATAGCATTTTTGCCTACAAACTCTTATAAATCCCTTGGATCACTTTGGATTCACATTTGACATTCTACCCTCTTGTAGAAACCACTACATCTAAAGTTCTCCCTAGATTTAAGCATCCTTGTAGACATGCCATTCACCTTACTAAAGATACTAGGTACTGTACTGGCAAAACATCTCTTCTGACCATCTTTGAATACAGCCACCCATTACCTCCCCATATAACATATGGAATAGTACAGTGATGCAAATGGCTAAGGACAAATTTTACAGATTAGTTAACGTCTCAGACAAATGAACCCATCACTGCATTCTCCCTTCTTGCATTAATCATTACCCATTACTGAATGTGTTATCTTACTAGTCACCTCCACTATTAAAAATGACTTAAGTCATCTCCCTACATCATTCTTGCACAATTACTGTCAGTAACTCTCCCACATGATATTTACAATCTTCATAATCTTCAACTTTTTAGATACCTTCTTCATTCACAGATTTTTTCATCCTCCCATTGTAAATGGTTCACACCAACCCCACTCCCACCCCTTAGCCTTAGGTCTTGTCATACGCTAGCCCTAGTTTGTAAAAGTCTCCCTTCCTGGTAGTTTTCTCTCTCTCACTCACTCTCTCTCTCTCTCTCTCTCTCTGTAAGCATATATTTTAGGCATCAGTACTTGTCAACCAATTATTTCCTCTTAAGAAAGGGTCCTTATCTTCAAGGGGATCCTTGCCATCTGATCATATAACATGCAACTGCATGAATGAACAGGCATAGCAAAAGACCAATACATGCCAACAGAAAGTAACAGATTATAATAATAGACCGAGCCTTCTATGGCATGACAGTGATACTCTTGCTATGTCCAAGCCTTGACACTACTGAATGAAGTAGGGTTCTCACCTAGGGGAATGGACTTGCCAGTAGAGTAAACTGGATGAAAGTTTGCTGGATGATAATGACTAACAGAAAAAGAAAACATTCTTGTAAAGTTTAGCATATAATGTAATTTTTCTGTTTCTAATATCTAGTATATTGCCTATAGATTTATCATTATGAAATGTTGTCTTAAATTATTTATCTGTTTCCAGATGGACTGATATGGATTCTTTGACCAGCACATTCACCTGGTTGATAAATGCAAATAAATGAACAACTATATGAACTGTAATCTCCTTTTAACCCCCATTATGCTATTACTTTAGTGTAAAAAAAAAAAAAAAAAAAATCACAAGTCACTAACTTCTATTGCCACAATGACATGAAGGGCCATGACAGACCTACACATCCCCTCTCATTAGAACCAAGTTAGCAGAAATATAGGAATATGAAAAAGCAAGTGCAATAAATTGTCTCTGATACAAATTAATTCTAATGGGTGACATTTGGCGGAATGGAGAAGGGAGGCTAAGCTTTGCATTGAGATACTTTAACCCACGGGTGACACAGATTTACTTACTTCTTTCGACTTGGTTAAGTTGATTCTAAAACTCAGGGTCTCTCCATTCATCTGCAGAGCCTCGTTATCATGGCCATTGACTCTTGTGTAAACAGCATCTCCACATTTATCCAGATACAGATACATACTAGATTCATTACTTAACTGCAGCTCACAGCCCTCAACTGGCCTGCAGTGGAGCTTCAGTGTCAAAATGAATAAAATACGATCCAGTTAGCAGCATTATTAATTAGGACTACATGTTCATCCTTATTGTGTAGAAATATAGGCCTCAACATTTACTTCTCTAAATAGCTCCTTCGTAGAGTTTTCCTTAAGTAGATATTAGGACGCTATGAGTTGAGTGCTTGTTTGGCTTGCTTGCTGTATTTTGCCAGAATATTGTTAATCTCTGTCTGCATTGTATTTTGAATTGAAGTTTTTCATTTAAAGATTGGTTACTTCTATTTTTTTTTATCTTTTTCTTGTATAACATTTGTTTTGCTTTCATTTTCTGTTCGGTTGGAGTTTTAAGAGGTCTTAGCTAGGGTCAGTTAGAAAAGTAAGCAAGGAATTATTTTGCAAACAGTGAATAACATCAGCTAATTAGTGGGAGGAGCTGAGAAATAGCATTTCTCATTTAGCTAAAATATTTGGAGGCATCTCTGTTTAGCTGGAGTGCTTTTTTGGCTTGCTTGCTTGCAGTACTCTGTCTGAATATTGCTGATCTCTGTTTGCATTTTATTTTTACTACCCACCCACCCAACTGTTATTGTATTCTTAAACTTGGTGGCTTTCTAGTTGTCTGGCCCTACTAGAAATCTGGTTTTGGATACTCCTCCCAGTCCCATGTCATCAGTTAATCTTACTGAGTATGGAGACATTAGTTGGGAAGGCCCAATCCCTTAGTTTCTTAACCTTGAATTATCTTTTGTTTCCTCCCTCCTCACTTAAATTAAAAAATGCACTTTACTCATCTGCTTTTACTTTATTTGTATTTCTTCCTGCTTTATTACTTTATTTTGCTTTTGCTGCTTGTTCTTAGTTCAATTGCATTTATTCTGCTCATTTGTTACTGCGTATTAGTAGCCTGATTAAATTGTAACTGTTATTCTAAGCCTCTTAGTTTTGGTTTAAACGCTTGGACTTCAAGCATGTTATTTTATATTAAGAAGGGCTGTGGTCTGCACTCTTGTTGGAGTAGAAGGAAGACTTTACCCATCTGAGCTGGGAATTGCTGGTTGAAGGCTTATTGTGCCTGTTGGTCTGAGTGTCTTTGTTCTGGTTTAAGCACTTACTTTCTAAACCAGTTATTTTACATTAGGAAGATTTCTGATCTAAACTGTTGTGGCAGGAGAGGATAGCCTACACCTTTGTAAGCTGGGAATTGTTGGCTGAAGGCTTATTTTATCTGTTATTCTGAATGTGTGTTAGTTCTGGTTTAAGCACTTGGGTTCCAAATCAGTTATTTTACATTAGGGAGGTATGAGTTCTAGACTCTTGTGGCAGGACAGTGTAGGCTACACCCTTATAAAGCTGGCAATTGCTGGTGAAGGCACTTATTCTAAGTGTCTTTGTTTTGGTTTAACCACTTGGGTTCCAGACCAGTTATTTCCCACTAGGAAGGTTTGTGATCTACACACTTGTGGGAGTAGTCTACTGCATTACTGCAATTATCTGCACTTTGAATTTCTACTACTTCTGCATTTTATAGCATAGGCTAGATTCATGCTTGCTGAATCTAGACAGTTTGGTATCATTCCTCCACTAAAACAAGCCATATTACATTAAGAAGCCCCCCCTTTACACTTGTGACAGAAAGTGTGCAACCAATGGGGGATTGCTAGAATAAGGCTCGGTATTGGGCTTTCCCTTTGTTTGCTTTGTTTAAAATTGTTTTACTTTGCTTGTATTAAAGCATCATGTTTGCATGGGTTTACCCTCAGTTTACTGGAGCTGCTCTGCAATCAACTCAGTTGTGCATTGTGAAGCAGTTACACGGTTTTCTACCCCTAGCCCTCCATAGAATATTTGCTTTTTGTTAGTCTTACAGCAAAACCTGGTCCATCTAGCCCACTCGTCACTAGTTACTATGGAATATACCTGCCATAATGGATGGATGGAATGTAGCAATTGCCTCATGTATACTGACAACCAGTTACTCCAAAAAGAAACAAATACAACATGAAAGAGATGTATCTATTGTATGAATTTGAAATCAATTATTTCACAAACAGCAAACCAGATATAAAACAGGTTGTCAGCACACACACTTCACCTCTTTCACATATCAAGCTCACAACACATAAACCCATATATGCATAGGTACTCGATATAAGTCTACCTAAAGGTCAGAAACCTCTCAAGCACAAACCTACTGCACACACTGCAGACCCAACAGAATCTACTACACATAATAATGCACACACCAGTGTCTCAGCCAATAAGCCCCTGATATAACTCAACATGATGAGCTCTCAGATTTTGTGTCCCAGGCAGGTATGTCCTTAGCCATAAGCAGCATTCCACCTTCACCCAAGATGATGCCTCAATATAAACAAAAAAATATTGACTTCAACAATTGGCTTAGCTTCTGGTGTCAATCAAGGAAGATCCAGTATCTGTCAGCCTGGAAAGATATAGTCGACAGACCATGCTGCTTTGCCAGTGATGGTCTTCAACTGTTGCCTCTTGGCTTTTGGTTGCTGGTAAGGGTACTTGCCTCCCCATAGAGCCTTTTTTAAGAAATGTCATAACAATGAAATTCCTGACATACAAAATCCACTAGAAATAAACTGAAGGTTATGCTGCCTAATGCTAGGAGTCTATACTGGAAACTACATTCACTGGAAGCACTCCTTACCATGGAAGATGTTGATGTCTATGCAGTCACAGATACATGGTTCAAGGCTGCAGAGAGCACCCAAGCCATACAAGGCTACAGTGCCTTCCACAAGTTGAGTCCTCAAAACAAGCATGAAAGAACCAAAGACAGGGGTCTCTGCACTATCCGTTGTGTGTTGCCCTCCCTGGTAAGGTCTATTCATAAATCAGTCTTGTTTGAAGTAACGATCATATCTGACCTCAATTCAAGAGAAAAAAAGTGTGAAAATTTTCTCCAAAACAAACTATAGCCTCCTAAGTGATGGCATAAATAGTTTCAACTCCCCTGTTACCACTGTCAGCAATGACTTCTATACAGAGGTGTACACAAATGCCCTGTATAAACACCTATACAAATGTTCAGACTTGGCTGTACCTGAAAGGATCCGAACAAGGTCCTTACAAAAAAAATCAAGTCACTCTGGTGGACATTAAACATAAACAAGTTATACAACAAGATGAAGAAACTAATGCCTTAGAACAATTGGGAACTGACTCAGCTGAGGAAGGACACCCTCCACAGCTTGTAAAAGCAAATTAGATAACTTGTAAATCCTATTATGAAGCTAAACTGCCATCTCAGGCTAAGGATAATCACAAGATATTCTTTAGCTATGTTAAAAATCTAAAAAGGAAGGCCCAGCTTTGTGCCAAACTAGTAGTGGGAAGGAACACTCATATTGACCTTGAGGACACTGCTAACCTGATAGCAGACAGATTTGGTCCAAACTTCACTTACCTGTCCCCAATAGATAAACCCCAAAGCATACCTTTTTCCAGTCCTCTACCTAGTATCTCCAAAGAGCAGGTCATAACCGCTGTATCCATGGCCAAAAACACAGCCTCTATGGACTGGATAACATCCTAGGCTGCCGACTAAATGTTCTATGGATCTAGTGGAACCACTTGGCACTCTCTTCAATCACAGTCTAAGAAATGGCTTTGTCCCAGCTGATTGGAAAACAGCAACAGTAATTCACTTGCACAAAGAGTGCCCATCAAATGTCCATGGAAACTATAGACTCATAAGTCTATCCGGCCTTATCTACAAGGCCATGGAGAGAATCATTATGGACCTTATCAACAAAGAATAATTGACCGGCAAACTCTTGACCCAACCAATTAGGCTGTGTTAAGGGTACATCATGATTATTAAACCTGGTGTAATTCTTTAAGAATGTCACCAAAGCCCTGGATGAAGGCAAAATAGTGCATACAGCCTATATTGACTTAGCCAGGCTTCTGACAACCTCTCACTCAGTCATTGTTGAGAAACTCATCCATTTGGGAATTAACCCATATGTCACTAGATGGGTAGCCAAATGGCTCACTGACAGAATGCATACAATCAAAGCAGGGGATTCCACCTCTACCAGCAGACGAGTTACTATCGGTGTGCCAAAAGGAGCTGTGCTGGGTCCCCTACTGTTTATAATCTATTTCTTGGAAGTCCAGGCAAAAATAAATGACCTGTGGCTTACAAAAGTTTGCCAAAGACTGCAAACTGGTTGCAATCATTGAGTCCCTCAGTGATGCTGACATACTAAAAAAAGGGGCTTACACAGACAAATGACTGGTGCCAAAGGCATGGACTTAAAATAAACACACAAAAAATGTGTTATACCTTTTGGCAAAGGGGAAGTCTCTGCGTATTACAATATTAACAGTACCCGCTTAACTCAAACCCTGTGATGACAGATTTGTGGACACAGGTTGATAGCAACCTTAACTTCAATCACCATGTGTCCACAGTGGTACAGAAGGCCTTCTATGTTTACATCATAAGTAAGGGCATCACATCTAGAGATAAGGAAGTTATAACTCCCCTGTACTCATCATTCATCAGACCACTAATAGAGTGCAATGCTTTCTTCTGTATGTAGCTCACCAGGAACCTGCAGCAGATGAAAAGACCTCAGAGGTTTCTCACTAAGAAAATTCAGGGCCTTCAACAAATGACCTACATGGACAGACTGAAGGCCCTGTCACTGTACTCTGTATCTTATAGCCTGCTGAGAGACAACTTGTGTCAGGCCTACAGAGCAATCACGGACTCTGGACTAATGGAAATGTTGCACATCCAGAAGTCAAATGGGACAGGATTCACTTGCTTGGTTTTAACCTAGCCTGCAACATTAACAGGACATGCTGGAGAAACAGATATGTCTCCCAGAAATTGCCACTCCTTTGGAACAAACTCCCAAGTCATGTAAAAACAGAGCTCCTCAATGACCCTATTTAACTGTAACTTAGACAACTGGATGGGAGACCATACATTTACCCTGAGGGGTGTCACCTATGCCCCTCTTGGATAAGAACAGTCAGTGGTGATCATAGACTTGCACCGAAAATAAAGACCATACAACCTGGTCAATAAGAGCACAAGAGTATAACATGGCTAGGCTTATAAAGGCCCTGGGGCCAATAGCCTAGTAACAACTTATGAACCTATCGACATATGAAATGTGAAGATATATTACATTCCAAATAAGAAGGTCAATTCAATCATGATGAATGCCTTTCCCAAATCTGGAGTGAAAGTTACATAATGGTAAGACATTCCTATAAAGAGGCATGCATTTCAGTAACCTTGATAGTGTTTCTCCATTTATTATGGCACTTTACAAAGTCTACCTCATCACTATGGATTAGCTTGAACATGTGCAGCCAGTCTTGCACAGATTCTCACACAGAATATGTGGTCTATGCCTAACAAGGGTAGAAGCCTGTGTCTAATAGCTTCTCAGGCATTGTCATTGGGATAAATGCAGTTTGCTTTGAGGGGTTGGTGGCATCTGTCCTTTCCACAGATGCAAGGCAAAGCATCCCACTGCATACCAGTGTAAATTACTGGGAACTTCTCATATAATTTCTCAGGTAGCCCATTCCTCCAGAAGTCTTTAAGGAGTTGCTGTTTGACTTCAGCTTTTATGAAAGAAATAGACAGTTGGACCATATTCTATTCCCCTAAGTCAGTTAGTTCCAATCCTGTCTGTGCAGATTATCCTAAGGAATCCCTGTTCCGTTTCCATTTCTTAGATACAAATTTAATTTGTTTGTGAAAATAAAATTTCTGCTATGTCCATAACTGGTTTGTGCACTTACTATTTCATGAGTTGAAAAAGAGAGTCATTGCTACCTGCCTTTCTTGCATTTCATATGTCTGTTGTGCATCCATTTACTTGTACCAACACAGATAAATATTGCAAATAGAGATAATCTAATACAAATTCTTACTTTTGTTATATCTTATGGACTCTATTTAAATTTAGATGGCATTTTATTCCCTAATATATATTTATTTTATGCAATTTTATTTATATTTATTCACCAGAGTAGAACACGCGTCACAAAAAGTCCAACTGCAGGCTCAGTCCGTGTTACATAATAAAGTAAGAAAACAATATACAATTGTATAGCTATTAACATACATGAGTACACATAGGAAATACAAGATGTTTATATACACTGGAGGGGATAAATGTATCTCCGAACACCATCATACTAGGTGACTTCAACTACCCTAATATAGACTGGGAACACTACTCAAGCCCAAACACTCTAGCCCAAAAGTTCCTGGAATTCATAAACTCAAATGCCATGGAACAACTAGTCACCATCCCCACAAGAGGAGAAAACATACTTGATCTCATCATCACGAACATGGGAGCACAATGTTCAACACCGGAAGTATACCCCTCACTGGTGAGATCAGATCACAAACTAATCTCGCTGGAGGTCCTCATCCCGCCCGAAATGAAAAAGACCACAGTAAAGAACTTCTCGAAAGCCGACTTCACACTTCTAAAGACTAGTGTGGTCTCCTTGAAGGGCCCCGAGCCGGCGGTAAACATTACTCAAACAGCTGAATCACTTACAAATGCCTTCTACCAGCACCTACAGGGCTGCATGGATCAGGCAATCCCAAGCAAAACAAAGACTCTTTGTACCAAAGGCAAGCGTCCAGTCTGGTGGACCCCAGCCATAAACAAACTCTACAACAAAAGGAGAAAGCTACTACAAGATAGAGCAAAATCCTTAAAAGGTAAGACACCGCTGATCACTATAAGTAAAAAGCTAAGAGCTCTCATAAAATCATCCAAAGCTAATTTTGAGAAAAAAATAGCTAAGGACTCTAAAGACAACCATAAGGCATTCTTTAGCTATGTCAGAAACCTAGGAGGAAACTCCCAGATATGCTCAGAATTAGTTCAAAATGATGTGAAGATTACTGATCCTACAGACATTGCCAACATACTGGCTGACAGGTTCAGTGCAAACTTCGCCCCTCCCCTAAAGGAGAGATATCTATACCAAATGATTGTAGCCCCCAAACATCTCTAACGCCCAGGTGAGAACTGCTCTCTCCAAGGCAAAGAACACAGCATCCATGGGACCTGATGGTGTCCCCGGCTGTGTGCTCCATGAACTCAACGAGGAATTAAACCCACAGTTAGGACAGCTGTTTAATCTTTGTCTCACCTCTGGATACGTACCCAGGGAGTGGCACACAGCGACTGTGGTCCCACTCCACAAAGGCGGTGCCTCCACCGACCCTGGAAATTACCGTCCCATTAGCTTGACAAGCCTTATCTGTAAAGCCATGGAGAGGATCATAATGGATCTCATAAATAAAGACATAGGGAATTTGCAGACTTTGGATCCAACCCAGTTTGGCTTTGTCAAAGGCAGATCATGCCTTTTAAACTTGGTTGACTTCTTCGAAACAGTCACCAAGGCCATTGACGAGAGAAAGGCAGTCTATACAGCCTACCTAGACCTGGCGAAGGCTTTCGATACAATACCCCACTCGGGTATCATTGAAAAACTCATCAACTTAAATGTAAACCCATACATTACAAGATGGGTTGCAAACTGGCTGAGTGACAGAACCCACAGGGTCAGAGTTGCTGGCGCCATGTCAGACTCAAAGCCTGTCACAAGTGGTGTCCCACAGGGCTCAGTCCTGGGCCCACTCTTGTTTGGCATCTACTTTTCTGAAGTACAAGCAAACACAGGAGGGTTATGGCTGACAAAGTTTGCAGATGACTGCAAACTGGGCCAGAGTCGAAAACACATCTGACACAGATATCCTTCAGAAGGGTCTCACAGAAACGGATAACTGGTGCCAGAGCCATGGCTTAAAGTTAAATGCCAAGAAATGCATAGTCATACCCTTCGGGAAAAACAAGGTTACCCTAGCTACCATATAGGTGGCAATCCCCTGATCACAGAAGAAGTTATCAGGGACCTGGGAACCCAGGTTGACAGTAGCCTTTCATTCGACACTCATATTGCTAAAGTAGTTAGGAAGACCTTCTACATTGCCCACCTTATCATGAAGGGATTCACATCTAGATCAAGGGAGGTCATAGTCTCCCTATACTCATCACTCATCAGACCAATGATTGAGTACAATGCCCCATTCAGAATGTATCTGACCCGACACTTGCAGCAGCTGGAGAGGCCACAAAAGTTCCTCACCAAAAGGATAAAGGGTCTCAAAAATCTGTCTTATGCTGCCCGACTAAAAGAACTTCAGTTATATTCAGTTGCTTACCGCTTGCTCAGAGGTGACCTGTGCCTGACATACAAGGCCATGTCAAACCCAGATTTGATGAACATGCTTCATCTCAAAAAATCTAGATCCCTGAGAGCCACAAGGGCGGGAGACTTAAACCACGACACAGTTATTAATAGGACGTGCTGGAGGGATAGATTCATCACCCAAAGACTCCCTATGCTGTGGAACAAAATCCCGGTTTATGTGAGGCAGAGCACCTCGCTGGCCTTGTTCAAGAGGAATCTTGACCAATGGATGGGAGATCGCAGATATACCCCAGGGGTTACCTCAGTGTCACTGCTCGACAGAGGCACAGCAAAATAATGGGCATAGTTTCTCCAAACTAAAGGGGTGGCGTAAGCCACAAAACTATGGGCTAGGCTTGTAAATGCCCTCGGGCAGATAGCCTAGTATGAACCTATGAACCTATGAACCTATATCATATTGATATTAAGAAGGGGAAAATAAAAGTAGAAAAGAGAAGAAGTGAGGAGGATCTAGAAAATTAATAGCTTGTTTAGGAAAGTCAATCGTATGAAGTTAGAAGAGAAAGTATGAATCAATAGCATGTGGGTGTAAACTGAATTGGAATAGTTGTACCCAGTGGGAAAAGGCAGAATTAAGTGATGTACTCTTTGAATGGACATTTAAGTCCTTGGTTTATCCTTAAGTCCACTGGTTCTAAGACACTAACTTATCAGCTTTATTAAAGATTGTTGAAAAAAAATCAAACCCCTTAGAACACACTATCTACATTATATTCATCCATGAGCTAACGTCTGTATGAAAAGAAAATCCTAAAATGCTTTCTGTACTACAGTATTCCATGAATTCCAATGTCGAATTTTTACGTTATGTGGGAAAATCTTCCTTGTTAATTTATTAAGGCTGAAGACATTTGTCGCTCATTCAGTCAGGGTAAAATAGACAAGTCTTTCTGGGTTTTGTTCAAGCAGCTTTATTATGTTCAAACACATCAGGATTGAGGCTTAATAACTTTAACTTAGGTAAACTTATAAACATACTAGCTATTACACTCATACATGCTCACTCTCTCGCTGCACTCTCAAAATGGCACCGAAGCTAGTACGTGCTTGCTATTTATATGCTGACCTTGAGACACTTCTTAAAGGTACAACACACACACACACACACACACACACACGCACTATTCCATAACACCAAAGCCCAGAAGGCCATATGGAAAACTCCATATGCAACATATTCACTGAGAATAAGACTCCAATTGACAAACCTTCTTCCATTTGTAGTGAACATACCACAATGCTGACAGCAGAGGGTGAATTATGCCTCTTAACTCCATTCAGATGAAACCATATCCATCAATCCTGTGCATTTTATTATATTCTGCTTCTACTTTAATATGTCCAAACCTTCAGGCAATCAGCCACACCCAAACTGTTTGTTATTGATATATAAACCATGCCCCCTTTACATAAGAATTTACTTCTCTGCATTATTATGTATGCATTAGTTTTCTCCATTCTTTCATCAACATCCCTGGAATAAAATATTTTGAGCAGAGAATGCATTGCTTTGCATACAAGGTCTTCACTACCCTTGTGAGAATATCTTTCAAAATTTTCAAATAAGATAACCACAACAAAGGCTTGGGCATCTAATTTTGAAAATATTGCAATTTTCCTATGATATCTTTGGCACTGATGAGGAATTTACTCACAGAATCACTAGCCTAGACATTTTAGATGGTGGCATTCATGTTTTCGGAAACATTAGAACTAAGATTTCTAATCCAAGAATATATGTATTGTCATTGATGTGGCTGTTAAGCAGCTAGTAATATCTGAAATGGTGGGAGATATTATATAAATTACAGCCATACCTCCCAACTGTCCCTGATTTCCAGGGATGTCCCTGATTTTGACTCCAAAATTTAGCTCTGTCCCTCATAATCCCTCCTAAAACTGGTGACTCTTGGTGAAAAGGTGGTGAGTTATACTCAATACATAATGGCACTAAGTAAGAGTTATAGGTTTCTTTTATTTCACAAAATGTATAGTAATTAAAATTATTTTATTCTGCCAATGTCTCAAGTTAATATTATTAGTAGTTTGCAAATGTCCCTGTTTGACCCTGATTTTTTCTGAGTTTTCCCTGATTCTGTTGAAATATGTCCCTGATTATTTGAGAGCTATGCAGACTATCCAGGGGTGCTGTGAGGCCTGAAGTCACAGATTAAGGGTCTTTTACACCTCTGGATGGTCCATTATTTCCCCATATAATGACACGGTGGAGGGTATTATTGTGCTAGATAATAGGCTATCTCATAAACACATTTATAATTGTTTTCTTGTTTTCTTTTCTTTTCTTTTTACATTAGTATATACATTTTAATACGTTTTTATGTAAAATACTTTTCTGCCTACTGTTTCAGAGTTGCTGTAACATACAGAATTGCTGTTGGGGGAAGTAGTTTTACAATCAAAATATAAGTTAGGTAAGTATTTAATCTCAACACATCGATAAAGATGCACACACATAAACATTATTTCATGTATTTATTTTCTTATTTATTTTTTATTTTGCTATCATTAAACAGCAAAGCATGTTTGCCAAGTGTAAAAATGGGAGTCATTTTTTTACTCTGTGCTTCACAGCAATTAATATGGCTGCCATAAAGAGACAGATTTAATTTTTCACCAAGT
This sequence comes from Protopterus annectens, assembly GCF_019279795.1. Lineage (NCBI taxonomy): Eukaryota > Metazoa > Chordata > Ceratodontiformes > Protopteridae > Protopterus > Protopterus annectens. Next base: position 1,933,916,067 of record NC_056728.1, on the reverse strand, counting down.
AATATTTATACATAAAAAGCCTGCAGGAGATTGTTTTTTCTCTCATAGGGAAGCAAAATACATCTTACCGATTATATAATATTTATTAGAAAATGGGCAGATCTCAAAAAACAAAAACAAAGCAAAAACAGACAAAAAATGAAAATAAATACAGTAAATATTAATTTTAGTTTTCATATTGACTTTCTACCTTTCCCTGCCTAATAAACTCTGACTAATCAGGAAGACCTTCAGATTTTAAGTTACATCAAGGGCTTTTTTTGGTCCCCTTAGACCTCATTTTTATTGGCTCGGTCCCCAGTATCCATTGTCCCCAATCCCACCATACCAGAATTAACATTTTTTTTATGGGGCTGGCCAAAAATCCTGAGGGTGTTGTGGGGACTTGGCTCTTTTGTGTTTCTGTTCAGGGGAAGGAATTTTTTACAAATGACTTACCCACTCCCTTTCCCCACCTCTATACTCATTGATTACAATTGAGGGCAATTCCCCATTTTTGGTCTAGACTCCCCTTAGAGAGAATCTCATTGAACACTGTCCCACCTTGGATGGTCACACCCATTCTTTTCCTGATGCTCCATCAGTCCCCGTGGAACTAATCAAACCCGGGTTGGCTGGACCATTGTCAGGGCTGTATCCCTCTATGCCATCAGACTAGTAAAGTAAGTATGCACTTTTTTCATTCCATTAATCCATAAGATCAAAGCAAATGCCAAGAGACCTACAACTGAAAACTTAATGTACATCTTGCTCCATGGGTTCTGATGCAGATATCAATGAAAGTCCGTGTCTTTGAAGGAAACCACAATAGATTGGTTACATATTTATCACAATTTTAATCTTTTTTCCTTCAGTTAAAGTTCTTGTTCAGAGAAAAACACTTTTATCCCAATAAACCACTATGTGGATCAGGAAGGTTTATGGTGGGATCATTAGTTAAATAGGATAACAAGATGACCCAAAGTTTAGACGCATATGGCAGTCCTGAGAAGACTATCTCCCCACCTGAGTAGATATTACTGATGCTGGCTGTGTTGGGTGTATTATAAAGGTAATTTCCAAGCCATATCAACAGGAGTGTCACTGTTTATTAAGTTGAGTTAGCAATAGCAGATTAATCCATCCTTTTGAAAGAGCCTTTATGTTCAACAAAAAATATCAGTGCGATAATTTCTGGCATTGCTAGCCACTATTTTGTCAGAAACAAGGATAAGAGTGTTAGTGGCACTATGTCTTCTGTTGTAGCCATGTTGCTCTGATGCTCAGTAAAGTTTAATCATTTATATCATCATTCACCTGATTGTTGTCAGTCTTTTCATGAATCATTGGCCACTCTGTGTATCTAGGAAATAGGGCACTGGTGATTTTGAATGAGTGAAAACTGTAGCCCACATGCAGAACAGGATAGGAACTATAATTGCACTTATTTCTGGAAAAGCTGGAGTAACTTGTGGAATTCCTATGTGTAAGCACTAGTTTCACGGATGGTGCTGTACCATGCACCTTTGTACCGACAGCCAAACACATATAGTATCCCAGTATAATGGTCTTCTGCTACTAATCTCTGTCACATTTTGTACTCAAATAGTAGCTGACCTATAACAGTGATCTGCAAGTTGCCTTTCATTTAATATATTTGTTTCGGCCACTAGTTGTGTAAATCTTGGATAAGTGGTGCTGTAAAAAACACAAAATGTTAAACACATTTTCCACATATACATCTGTAAGGCATACTATACCAATTCAATCCAGGTAAACTTTCTGAGCAATTTCCTTTTGTAAACATCCTGTAATTTGTTTTAATCATGTGCAAAATGGGAAAAAAAGGGTTGATGATGGATGGAAGTATTTGAACCCCTGTGCTAGAATACATGCAAAATATCTAAATGTGCTCTAGTATTAGGTGAATGACGGTTTTCTGCAGAAGGCATAGCATAGCATAGTTGTATTCTTTGTTTTTATACTTTGAAATAAGAGATCGGTCATGTGCATCTCCTTAGTCCTAAAGGTTATTACATGCTCGAAAAATGCAAATTTATTGGCATTTTTGCTGCATGATCACAAAATTCCATTTGATTACTTATTGCATTACCCAAGTCCTTAAATTAGTCAGCTTCACTCATATGTTGGTTATTTACACAAACATATCCTTTAATGCTATCTAGCCTAAAGGATATGACCTTATATTAGCACACATTAAATGTTAAACCCAGCCTCCTTCCCCAGGAGTCAATTACTTTAAGATGGATATTAATGTTGTTGTTTGTCTTTTTGGCTTTTCCCGGTTAGGGGTCGCCACAGAGGAACTTATTAATATGGTACATATTTATAGAGTACTCGATATGGAGCTGTCTGCATATTTTCATGCCCAGGTATTTTTGAATACTAAAAAAGAAAACAATACAATATTGACTAATGCTGGTCCCATTACAGATCCATGTGTCATGTCTGTAGAAATGTTTGCACATACTGATGTTTTACCCATCATAACTGTATGCTGTCTCTAATATTCAACCAAGTAAAATCAATGTAATCACATTACGAGTAATACATGATTGTTCAGACTTTCAAGAATAGCTTTATGTTGCAAGGGATCAAAAGCCTTAAGCAAGGACAGGAGAATGACCCATCTAAAATCCACAGTTTCTAGCCAAGCTGAAAATCTTATAGAAGTAAATAAGTTTTTAATAACTATCAATCTACCTTGGAGCAAACCATGTTGCGTAGTGCACATAAGACTATTATATAATTTATACTGTTCACAATATCAATAATCCAATTTTAAAGTATTTTCATGTGGTGGATATTAAGTCTTTTTGGCAGGTAGCTGTTCATCAGGTACTGGGTGCCATTTTGTGTAGGTATGATATGTGCTTATTTCCAGACAGCATCACCATCAGCGTCACAAATAATATGTCATCTGTTAAATAGTTCAATTAAATGGAACAGAAGAGCAATCTTAAGTTTGCAAATATGTCTTCCAGGTAATCTATGTCATCCTATAATACAAGCAGTTTTTAGCTTCTTTTATTTTATACAAAGCCTTATGAATCATGCTCAAGGGTTCATAGAGATGTACTAGGCTATTGATCCATCGGGATTATTAGAAACCCAGCCATACATTATCACAATGTTTTAGTTCTTATATTTTAAGTATGAATAACTCAGACATGAGCAGAGGATGTACATGTTGCCCTTATACAGGATGGACAAGGGTGCTAAACCCATGGTAAATTTACTTTTAATCACCATTTCCTCCAGATTACATTTAAATAGTGTAAGAGAAGTACTTTGCTTTATGTGGAAAGGAATATGATTCCAAAGACATGGTGCTTTCTGTTATGTCCAATTATGTTGCAAAACAGATTGCAATATCTTGAGCAGATGTTTATGCTGCCATCGGATTTGTAAATGTACAGTAGATCTGATAGGATAGGGTCTATTGAGGCTCTTTATATGAGGCAGAGACTGCGCATCTGTAGCCTGTATTACACCAAATAGAGGGCAAGGCTTTGAGATATTCTGCATAGTTTTCAAGATTTAGGCCCTTAATTTTCTTCATAAGAAAACATTTTTGGCAATCAAGCTGTATCAAATATTTGGAAAGGTACATACTGAAGGGTTATTTTACTCAACAATTAGCATGATGAGTGCAGAATACAGCAGACAGATCACATTCTTGGATCTGGATGCCATATCCTTACTAATAAGCTGTGTAATGAAAAATGACTTTCTTACTATACCGGATATATGGCAATCAAAGGACAGTTCATTGTCTACATAGGATCCCAAATGTCTAATTAGTGGAATGATTTTCAGAGATGTATTGTCAATGTGACAACTACAAGGAGCTTTTCTATTGCTGAAATATACTATTATGCATTTATTGGCATGTAATTTTAGTCCATGGTTTTGCCACCAGCTCTTGGTTTGGAACAATGTTCAGGGGTGTGTGATCAAAGTGATAGGTGCAAAGCACTTCTTACTTTTGCTTAACAGAGGATAACATTATACATTTCTTAGCATTTTGTTTTAGTCCACAGTTCTGACTCCAGCTATTAGTTTAAGAAAGGCATTCTTGCAGGACTGTGGCATCCTCTAGGGAGTTTATGATGGCCACACATTTACAGTCATCTGCAAACTTGGAAAGTAATAAACCCTTAATGGTAACATCGACCTCCAAGAAGTTACTGCAAAATAAAGAGTGCCCCAAGAACTGAATTTCTGTGTGCACTGCTAGTGATAGGTCTTTTGAAGGAGGTGAAACTGTCCATCCTAATTTTCTGGTTTGTGTTTGTGAGCCATTTTGCTATCCAATGCGTTATGTGAGGACTAACGTACAGCTGGAATAATTTCCCTACAATACCGGAGTATGGACTAGTATTAAATGCCTTTGTGAGCTCTAGAAATGCATTGTGTACTGCTGTGCTTTTGAGCATTGCTTCAGTAACCTTCTCAAAGAAGTCAACCAGCTTAAGTTGGCAGGATCTGACCTTGACAAATCTGAACTAGCTTAGGTTGTGAATTTGTGAATTACCTATGTTGTCATTTATTAATTCCTTAATGATCCTTTCCATGGCTGGTCAGACTTATTAGTCTATAATTTCCTGGGTACATTGATATCCTACTTTTGTGCAAGAAGATGACAGCTGCTGTTCTCTATTCATCCAGCACAAAGCCTATTTGGTGGCTGACATTCAGTAGCCACTGTTGGTGGTATGACAGGTCATTTTATAGGCTGGCCAGACAGTAACATGGTATTTTATCTGTCCCCACAGAAGCAGTTTTCTTGGCCTTGTATAGTGCCTTGAGGACGTGCTCATGGGAGATTGAGGGACTGTAGATGCAAGTATGAGATCTAGGAATGCAAGAGGAGAAAGGTTAAGGTTATAGCAAAAGTATTATGCTATTAAATTGGCTATGTCTGTGTCTGATTATGTGGTATAATTTACTATTAGCTCTTTGCAATACTGGACATTGTTTCTAAACAATGCTACATAGTTGAACAAGGCTTCACAGTTGTATTTTGCCTGTGTGGCAATTTTTACATCATATCTGGCTATGGTTGAGTCGATCAGATCCTGGAATTCCTTATTGAGTTTATCAAGAGTTTTTGTTTTCAATTTTGAAAGCTAGATTTTTTTACATGCATTGAATTTTTATGATTATTATTATTATTTTTTTTTTATAGAGCATGATCATATTAGGTTCCAACACAGAGGTTTAGTTTTGAATCTGGCATTTTATTCGCTTTGGCTAGGGACAGGTGCCTCTATGCAACTTCTCACTTTTGTGTGGCAGTAAAGAATTCTGCATATAAAGCAGGGTCCTCAAGCTGGAAGAGAATGATGAATTTGGCCAGCTCTTCTCTCTGTTTCAGTAAATTACCCTTGACAAAGGTTCTAAACACCCAAGTATTGGAAGATGCTTCTGGCTTCAGACTTAAGGTAAATTTGACTATAACCAGTTAGAATATGGTACAGACAGTTTGTCTACAAATCTCTGGGTATATGGAGTAGAGGATGTAAGTGTCTCCCAGATGATGGATGGAAGGTAGAAGTACCCTAGGAAAATGGTTTTGGGTTACTGCATAATGACTCCATACTAGTTAGGTAGGCGTTATGGGCTGAAGAGGACATAGCCTATAATTAGCCACAGTGTGATAGAGGGATTTGCTAATGCTAAGCTAGATATGGTGGAGTTCCAGATTGTTACCTGTCCTGACTTATTATTGGCTTTACCACAAGTCTTAAGTCCAGTCTTTTAGAAGACTCATAATTAAACAGTAAGTAGTGTAATTGATACATAGTTGTTGCTAAAAAATGCATCCATTCTTTGCGAATTATTCATTGTCACATCGTTAAATGACAGTGACCCAATGGCATTATTAATTTTTGCTCTAGCACTTACTTATTTAATAATAACATCTGCTATCTAAATAGCTGATGAGTTTTATACTCACTCCTATGGTGAGTGTTACTTTTGACCATTTTAGAAATCAAGTTCAATTTTCATTTAATAGATGTACTAAGAAACTACACTTTTATTCTAAAAATGTTTCACTTTTTCTTAGTGAGCCTTTCTAATAATCTGTTTCACCATGGAGGACTTTTTCTTTGACTGTTTTCATTATACTTGCATGTATTTAATGCTGTACATGGACAGAAGATCTTACCCCAACAATAAGTGCCTAAATGTTTTGCATATTTTTTCCAGTTTGCGGACTATAAATATTGTACTGTACTTTTGTATAATCACATAGTATAATATATGGAGACAAGCCAAGGCAGTATGACATTTCAGAAGAAGTCAAAATATAATGTGATATGTCAGGGGGTTCTTTTGATAATCTGCACTATTGTAGGCCTGCTCACAAATATAAGGCCTAAGGATTCTGTCCTACACAAACATCCCAGACCAGTAAATACATGGAATCAGGGACTGGTAGTAAATGAATCTGGCCAGATTAGGGATTCATTCTTCACTACCTCTAGTCCTATATCATATTTCCTTGAACCTGCTTCTTGATGCATTACCACTGTACAATTGCATTAGGCAGTATGACTAGAAACATAGCAGCTTTGACAGCCAACCTAATCTAGCATTGTTATGATGCTCACTGAAGTTTGCAGATAAGGCTTGGGGTAGAAATATGAGCGGCACTAATTACCATGAACTAGATGTTTCCTTTAGATGATTCACAAATGAATAATTCTGAAACTGTGTTTGCGTCTAGATCCAGCATGAGTTCTTCTTCCAAAGAAAATGGATCCAGTCATCCATTGCTTGTTCCCCTGCATAATGTATGGGGTGATAGTTTTGATTTAATATCAAGAGAGAATAGTCCAATAGTGCTCTTTGATCAGTGGTTGACTTTTTTGGATGAGGTGATTTTATTTGAGAATATCAATCAAATAAAGCTATTTGTAGATGTTACCACATCAATGTCGTAGTTCTTGAAATGGTCTACTCTCATTCAAAGTAATGTAGCATTGTTTTCCTAGGGCTTCTTGGTATTAAACTTGATAATCTCCTGCAGTGGATGTCTGCAATCTGCCTTTTGAATTGCATGGCTTGCAACGATCATATATTTCATCCATCTTTGATCGCCTGCTCTTGTTGCAAATGTGCTCCTAGACTGCATATAAGATTTTGGTGTTAATGTCCATAGCTCTACATGATCTGTGCCCTAGTATCCTAAGGAGTTCTTGGTCCCTTACAGGCAGGAACAGACTATTCACTTGGCCTTTTTGGGACTGCTATACTTTCTAATGATATGACTAAGGGTTCTTTATTTTTTTTACTTACCAGGTGCTTCACCTTTGGATCCAGTTATTGCAGTTGTTATGACAGTCTCATTCACAAAACAGCCTCAAAATATCTCTGAAGTCTGACCTATATGAAACTGTTTATTTTAAGAGTTATGATTTTGTTGCAGTATTTTGTGTATTTATTGCAACCACCAAAAGGTATTTATTTATTGTTTGGTTTACCGCAGACCATTCTTATCTTGTTTTGTTGTTTGTATATTTGCTACATATTTACATTTAATATTATGTGCCCATTTTTATATTTCTGTATTAACATACTTAGCAAGTTAATAAAACCAAAACTGAGCTTAAATGATATGTATATATATATATATATATATATATATATATATATATATATATATATATATATGCACATATCTCTCTCTCTCTCTCTCGCTATATATATATATATATATATATATATATATATATATATATATATATATATAATATATATATATATGTGGGTCTCCTTTGTAATATCGTATTTACACTTTACAGACATTTAAACCAATAAGACAAGTACTTTGACACCAGATATTGCTGAAGTTTCACTTTGCAAAGATTACATCAACAAAACACCTGCTGCGCATGTTCCACAGCAGTCAGAGCTTCTTAGTGGAGATTGCAGTACAGTGAGTGTCAGGAAATGTATGTCTTCCTCACTGTAGTGTGATCTTGGAGTTGGTATATATAATTTGCAGGGGGTGTGGGGGTGCAGCAGGCTTGCCCCTTGCAAAAGTGTAATTGTATGTATATATTTTTTCAACGCAGCTGGTGTTTCGTTGATGGCAAAGTGAAGTATCAGCAATGTCCAGTTTTGAAGTGCTAATCTCATTGGCTTAAATTTTTGTAAAGTGTAAATTTGATAATGCAAAGTAGACCAATATATATATCTACATGATGAACTATATCTATAGCTCTAGATATATATATATATATATATATATATATATATATATATATATATATATAGATTAGATATACATGTGTGTCTGTATATATGTGTATACATGCATCTCCTCCTTATAAAACTAAAATATCAAACTGCAAGAGACTGAACACAAATGCTCAGTCACCAGCATAATGAAAAAAATATTGACTGAAATATCTTTTTTTCAAGGGGTCAAGCCTCACTCCTTCCCCCATCCCACACTCCAGCCACATGTGAGTGGCTGCACCACCACTACACCTCATGGTAATTATATATACCAAGACTTGGTATATACTTAAAGGAGAGCCCTGCTCAAAGACTGAAAAAACATGTTTATTTTATCAAGTCTTGATGTTTCCTACATTGTAACACTACTTTTGAACTCAATACACTTTTTCTTTTATTTTTAAATGTAACTCCACAGTCTGCCCACATGGGGTCCGGCATCTTGATTTTTTCAGTCTACCACCAGGTATCCCACAATGCAGTGTCTGGCTTTAAAATATCACATCATAGCCCCTAAGCACCTGTCACTGCATTGACTTTACATGTGTTTTAATATACACCCTGCTTTCTTTTAGTCAGTCAGGTTTAATTACCATTTCTTGCTTTTCAATGTCTACTTAAAAGATAAAAAGAGATAATCACACAGAACAGTATTCTCAGCACATGCATTTTGACTCCTGCTGGGATCTATCAGTCACAGCAGCAAATAGATCAAATTTGCCACTTTGACAGATATGAATAGGAGGTCTTTGGATGGAGAAGAGAAGAGTTTAAGGACTACAACTCAGGAATAACAAAAGAATGAGAACTAGCCACTTTAGAAAGAAAAAATAAGCAACAGGCACTGAGAATACTGTTCTATATGATTATCCCTGCTTGTCTTTTAAGTAACTGAAAAGCAATAAATGGTGATTAAACCTGGCTGACTAAAAGAAAGCAGGGTATAGGTGATAACACATGTACAGTCAATACATTGACAGGAGTTTAGGGGTTATGATGTTATATTTTAAAGCCAAACACTGCATTATGGGATACCTAGAGGTAGACAAAAAAATCAAGATGCCAGACCCCATACGGCCAGACTCTGGAACTACATTTAAAAATATAAAAGAAAGTATAGAGAGTCCAAAAGATGTATTAAAATGTAAGAAACATCACGCTATGATGAAATAAATGTTTTAGTCTGTCTGTGATTCTCCTTTGATTCATACTGTACCGTGATCTTAAACAGAAATAAAAGCCAGTATGTCGGCTCAGCTGGTTTTTGTTTTTTTTGTTAATTACACAAGCTGGCATTTATTCAGTTTGACAATAAATAAATGTTAGAGAAAAGCATCATATATATATATATATATATATATATATATATTAATCAGTGTTGTACAATATCACAGCAACTATTATCATTGCAAAATGATTGAAACCAAACTACTGACAGTAAAACAATGCTCCAGGACATACCCTTGGAGCATACAAACAAAAAAATATTGTTTTCTGCAGGGAGAGCAAGGCCCCATATACCCCATCACTCCCTGATAATTATATACAGCCCCTCTATGTTTACTCAACAAGAGGGAAAGGGGGAATTTCTCTTCCTACTTATTATAGCAATCTCACACCTGCACCTTTGATCAGCTGAACTGATCACATGTGGCTAGCATTACTACTGCTAAGCAAATATGAAATCAATCTGCATAGAGCAATCCATATAGATAGGCAGACTGGTAAACAGGTACATAGATGGATATTGTGGTAAAACTAAATCAGTGAAAGTGGCATGAAAATGTCTTCACAATTGTCACTTACCTTTTATATAGTGTCAAGTGTCACTGTACAACAAGAAGGCAAAACAGACAAACCAAGAGCAAAGGCTGTACTCACAAAAAGAGTCTGAGAAAATCCAAAAAAAGTGTTATTTTATGAGATAAGAACATGTGGGCTCATGTTTGGTGTGAAAAAGTTGCGTAATATTGTGTTTTATAGCTGCATTTTAAAGGAAACTAAAGTACATTGCTCAAACTCGGTTGTCAAGGACATGCACATCACTTGTTTGTTAATATTTGATGCTGAAAATGTTTAAATCTTCTATAAATCATTAGCTAGAAACCTATATCACTAAAGTATCAGTAATCATGTGCTCTCGGTGATAAACAGAAGTACTGAAAATTATATTAATTTGAGCTGCACTATTATATGACCACCATTCTCTGATTTCATGTACAAGACTATTACATTGAGGGAAAATGGATAAAAAGTTTTTACCAGCATAACTTAAAAGCAAGCAGATCATATACTTACTGATCAAACAGATGCTTCTTTAATTTATGGTTCATCAGCTGAGACTATCAACCATGAAAAAGGGATTAGTGCAAATGAAGCTTAAATGCAAAACTGCTCTGTGTGCTCAGCAGGTAAATAACATTTAATCATTCTGATTCATTTTAGTAAATATCCACTTAGTATACAAAAACTGTGAATGAAAAATGCATGTCAGCATGCTGTAGGACTACAGTTCCCATGTAACCTAAGTCAGCAGTCTATTGCTTACTTCCAAAGGCAGTATGTGCATTGGCAAGGCAGTATACCAATATACATTCCAAAACAGGCCAACAATGCTCCTTACCGAGAATTATAATCAGGCTGCCATTCCTATTAACATTATTGTCTGTCAATAAAAGTTTTAGTTGCTTCACACACAGAGAAAATCAGATATTCAAATCTAATACTATATACTGTAGTACATTTTTCATAAAACAGTATTAAAAACTGTACTGTGCTTGCAAGACACAGAAACGCAGTTTGCTCAGTAAAAATACTCCTAGCACTCAAGTTGGTAGATTTCACATTCATACAGCATCACAGCTTGGCTGAAGTATCAACCAGACTAGATCCCAATTGCATCAAAATAAATTCTAAAAGAGGATGAAAGCACTGTCCCTTTACTTAGTGTCTTATAGATTCCATAGGGGGATCTGTACAGTGCCTTTTTGGACCATTAGGAATCCAGAAGTCCATTACCTCTTGTATCTCCATAAATTAAATTGTCTCACTAACATTAGAATCAGGGATCTAAACCTGCTTCAATAAATTAACAAAACGGGGGGAGGGATTTGTCATGCAAAATTTACCCCCTCTCTGGAACAAACGTTCACTCCAAATTAAGCAATGAAAATGTGACATACTACTTTCTTTCAAAAAAGGAGTTTGACAATTGGATAGGTATCCACCAATTCATTCCTGGTATGACTGTCTTGTTGTAGCTTGAAAAAAGTGTTAAGGTCAAACTGGGGGGAGGGGGGCTGACAAAGAACAAATGATCACGGATCAGTTGCTTTATATTTTCTATGACTTTGTAAAAATATACCAGATGGAATGTAGGCTCACTTTCAAATGTAGCATGAAAGCAAGAACTGCATTTATTTTTCTTCAAACTATAGTTATAAACTAAGTAATTGCATTTACAAGTAAATATAACAGCAGATGTGATGTCTATTGAACCAGAAACAAAATATACTGCCTCAGCAATTATGCCAGTTAACATAAAAACAACGTATATTACAAAAACTTTATAAGTGAGGTTCTTGACATCTCTTTGCAAGTAATTCTAAAACGTTTTAGGCTTAGCTTCTCTATCACTCATGTTATGCCTTCCAAATACTTTAATAATCATCCTTCTTTTAACTTGGTCACTCAGTTAGCATTTATTATCTGTTTCCTCTCATAAGAGGTCTCTTGGATGGGCTGTCTTTTATGATTTTACATTTTGTGTGTAGATATTCCATTCATTTTTGTTTTACTGCACTGTTAAAGATATCATGCATACTAGCTATTCTGTTAACATTGTTAAACACATCCTGCTTTATGATATGTTTGAATTTTTACCTACCTTTGTTGATTTATTGCCTATATTTGCATTTCAAAGGTTAGAGCCGAAACTGAAATGCTCTGTTGTCATTCATTCACACAATATAAACAAAACTCTAAACACAGTTTTATGCATTTCACTTTTATTTTTTGAATGTGTGAGCACCTTATATTTGCGGTATTTAAACTAGTATATTCTTTTCCCGGTTAGAGGTTGCCACAGCAGATCATCTCTCCACTCATGATTGGCAGTGGAGTTTTATGGTGTCGAGTTGCCAGCCTGGCACCCAACCTTCCACAGAAGGCACATACACGCACACACCTAGGGCCAATTTAGAGTGTCCAATCCACCTACTGCATGTCTTCGGGATGTGGGAGGAAACCAGAGCACCCAGAGGAAACCCACACGACCACAGAGAGGACATGCAGACTCCACACAGAAGGCACCCCAGCCGAGAATCGAACCAGATAACCTCTTGCTGTGAGGTGACAACGCTAACCACTCTACCACCGTGGCCACCCTATTTGGGTGGATGTTTAGGCAAATATGCTGTTCATCCTGTGTAAATTCAGAAAGGCTTCATAATAAATATGAAAGAATGAATTAAAGAAAAAAATGTCAACTATTGCAAACTCTGCATAGTACTGTTAAGAAATCTAGATGCATTGTATTGCAGAGTATTTGAGAGAAGTTAATAATTTTCAAAAAATTTGATGGATTATTCAATATGTTTCAGCCTGGGTAAAATATTTTATTTATGGAATATATCAATAACTGCTCAAAACAGGGTAAAGTAGATCTGTAAAATAAACTGCAATTGTTTTTTTTTTTTTTTAATTTATTACACTTGAAGTGTATCAAACATTTTGTGTTATAATAGTTATGCTAACATGAACATGAATATATTCCATGAAAGCAGGTTATGCCAACTGAAGCACACTGTTAAATAATGTGAAAACTTCATAAAAATCAAAAGAAGAAATATTGTATGAGAAGCAAACAATCTTTGTTGGCATGATACTTCAATAAATGCTACATCTACTTCTTCGTCCATTTTCTGAAAGCTACAAAAACATGTGCTGATCATTTTAAGAAGGATCCCTTATTGTTGCCCATTATTAAAATAATAACATTTCCACCTTCATTAGTTTAAAAAAATTAAACATTGCAGTTATTTCCAATTCATAAGATTCTTAACAAATGTGATCACTTTAAAAATGGTATACTGAACTAACAAGAGTATGATTTAAATATCTGCCTGGCAGTTGGCACAGAGGTTTAAGGAAACCCAGCAGTAGTTTCTGTAGTACTGGGTTTGATGACCTCAGCCCTCATTCTTCTAGGCAAGAGAAAGCCACCTACAGACCTAGATAGCTAAAGAGCAGCATGTCTAACTAGTCTCATATGCAAAGCCATAGAAACAGTTATCTAGGGAATGATAAACAATGTCATAGGAGATCTCCATACACTGGACAAAACCATGATTGGTTTCATCAAGGGCAGTTCATGCCAAACTAACCTGTTGTACTTATTCAATGAGGTCATCACAGCAATAGACAGGATGATGCATATTCCCTACTATGACTTGGCCAAGGCATTTGACACAATACACCACTTGAGCATTGTAGATAAAATTAGATACAAATCCTTATGTCACCTACTGGATAGCCAACTGGCTCAATGAAAGGACCAAAGAAAAAATACAGGGAAGTCTATTTCAACTAAAAGCCCAGTCAATAGTGGTGGCTCTCAAGGCTTGGTGCTGTAAAAATTCCTTTTTGACACCTACTTCTCTGAAATCAAGACCAGCATCAAGGATGTCTGGCAGAACAAGTTTGCAGATGATTGCAAACTAGGTCCAGTCACAGAATCCCACAAAGCCACAAATACACAAATAACCTCCAAGATTACTTGACACTGACCAATGACTGATGCCTTAGCCATAATCTAAAACTTAATGCAAAGAAATGCATAATAGTATGCTTTGCGAAGATATATACCCCTGGAAACTATTACATTCATAAAACACCCCAAAGAGCAGACCCAACTGTCAGGAATTTCTGAATGCATGTTGACAGTAACCTGGACTTTAACCATCATTTGTCTATGATAGTAAGGAAATTATTCTATGTTGTTCAAGTTAAAGCAAGGGTATGGTATCTATGTTAAAGGACGTCAATATTCAGCTGTACTCTATCCTCATCAGACCAAATATTGAGTGCAATCCCCCCTTCAGTATGTACCTGATTAGGCATATGCAACAACTAGCATCCACAGAGGTTACACAAAAATAATACGGACCACAGACAGTGCATCCTAAGTGGATCATCTCAATGCTTTATCCCTTTACTTGATCTCATACAGATTGATGATCTATGCCTGTCCTACAACACTTACTCTGATCGAACTTTGAGGGACCAAAACAAATTATATCAGAATTACCAGAGCTGGAGACCTAAACCTCATATGCAGAATAAATAGGACTTGTTGAGCCCACCCATGCCCAAGCCTACATATACCTCTTAATATAACAGTAAGGTATCAAATCTCATCAGGTACATTTGGGGAGAATAGCTAGGCTTATAAAGATCCCCTGTGTTCCTTTCCTATGAATCACTTATGAACCTGTTAAGAAAAAATCACTGTAAGGGGCCTGGACAAGATGGCTTAACTGACAGAAGCAACTGGTAAAAGCTCTGTGACTGAAAACTTTTCTAAGACAGAAAATATAATAAAAAAAAAAAAATGGAGATACTTGTTAGCAAATTTTATTCTTTAATTGTCATAAAAAAAGATTTATAGCTTCAAGTTCTTCAAACGTTACAACTTTCTTGTCAGAATTTCAAATACTTGGTTAAGAGAGAAGAGACTTCAGCATGAGCCAATCAATAAATGGGACTCAGGATTCTTTTATTACAAAAGACATCCATTTAATAGTATGTAATATACAGGATGTATTACTTAAATAGACAAACTGCATACAAAAATAGAAAGTTTCAAAGAAGAAACCAGAAAGATGAACATTTAGAATTTTTTATTAAACATCAAAGTGAGCAAATCAGCATTATAGAAGACATATTGAATGATCATTAAGGGCAATAACTTAAGGTGAATCTCAGACTGAATTTCTTTAAAAAAAAAATAACTGGCTTATAGATAAAGTCGATGACTTACAGAATAGACTGAGATGAAATAAAATTAGAATTTATGGCATACCTGAAAAGTATGAAGGACACAAAATAATACATGTCAACATCCTGGTTATATAAAACATAAAATATGCTTGAAAACTTTATCTTTTGGAAATGAAAGGACACACAGACACTTCAAAGAAGCAAAACTCACCACCATGTTCAATTATAGTTAAGTTTGTGTCTAGCTTATAAAAAGATCAAATATTAAAAACAGCGTGGTCCAGCCCACTTATTAAAATAAATGATTATGCAGTCATGGTTAGCTTTACTGTTTTTAATATATTTACAGTGAAAGACTTAATATATTTAATTTAACTAAAATTACAAGTGCATTTCTAAACGTTAAACAGATACTTCATATAATAAAATGTTATTAAATTATAAGCGAAAGAACTGGTAACTTTAAGACCGTATAAGTTAAGAATTTTATTTTATTTGTTTAACTTTGTTTAGTATGTGTGTTGCTAGATTAACTGAATGTTAGATTTAAGTAATATGTTAATTAGAAGTGTTAAAATGCTGGTGACATTGTTTTTCATTGTTCCTGTGTAACACATTCCTTTCAAGTGTCATTTAAGAAGGAAACAACACTCGAAGAAAGTTAGAGAACAAAAAATTTTCCAGGTATGTCAGAATGCCGGATTCTTGCTTGCCTTGCTTCTCACCTTGAAGTGTTTTGAAGAAAATCTAGGTCACAGATCATGACTGATGTCTGTGAAAACATAAAGAAACTTTCTTTTTCTTTCTTTTTTTAAAGTATATATGCAATAAATCTATTCAAAATAACATATTTTTTCTATTCTTACAAGTGAAGAATTGCTAAAACAAAGGCTGTATTAGTTTTATATTCAACTGTTGCTGACATATAATTTGCTTACATTTTGCTGAATGTTAATAGCTTATGTTGTAGTGTCATTAACTGTAGCTCTACATATTAATATAAAAAAGTAAAGTTAGATGTTTGTTACTGATTAGAACAATTTAAAAAAATTAGAAGAATGAGAAACTTACTGAGAAAATCAGCAGCTGCTGTGGTCTATAAGTTGTCATTTTCACAGCTGTAATCAATACAATTCATAATTGCTAAAAATGCACATACAAATTAAACAAACAGGAATTATTTTACATATAGTCAAGATTACTTGTTACACTAGAATTAATAAGAGGAGTAATCATCTTGTGATTAATATGCAAATGCACAAGGAATTAAATATCTAATATGTAAGATGAATAAAAGAGCAACATCAGTAAGTTATGAAATATATACATATACTATAATCTCTAATGCAGAGCTGATGATTAAATATCTCTTTGATGGGAGATTTTAAAAATACAAGTTATACAGAATAAGGTAGAATATTAGCATGAAAATAAGACAGAAACATAAGAAAGATATGTCCCCATACACCTGCATATGGCAGAAATATGAATGTATAAGGGCCATATAATTTACATAGAAAATCATATAAAAATATTTCAAAATAATCCGAAAGCTGAAATTTGAAACTTGGTCATGTGAACTTTGAAGCTTTTTGCATACTGAATGTTATTAAATTTAAAATTTTAAAAGGTGAATAGTGGGTTTATGGCTGAAATTTATCGTAAAAAAACTTATTCAAACAGTTTCTTACATTTTAGTAGCAACCACCCATTAACACAAAAACAGGTGGTTGTGAAAGGTCAGTTTGTTAGGGCAGCCCATATGGTGAGTTTATGGCAAGCCTTTATTGATGAATGTGTGAATTTGAAGAACATGTTTGCCATAATAGGCTGCCCTGATGTCTTATTAAATGAAATCATGGATGAAGTTAAGGAAAAAAGGCACAATGGTCACTTTTTACCAATTTTAAGGGCCAAAGTATATGAGAATTTAGATACGACAGAGGTTGTCATATCAAATAATAATAATGATGGTCCTATTATACCACAAACAGAACAAATTAGAGTGGTTTCTATTATTGTTGAACAAACACCACAACAGAGGGATAGTACTATCAGTCCAGTTATTCTACAACATTTTCAAATGATTTTTATGCTATTAAAAACATTCTTGTTAAAAACTGGCACTTTATTAGTAATAACAAAGATTTAAGAGAATTAGTGGGCGATAGACCCTCTTGTATTTATAGGAAAGATTTTAGTTTGAAATACCTTTTTGAACATCGACAATTTCGAACCACTGTTGGATACATGTTTAAATGTGGTCAACGTAAGTTTTGTCCCTCTATTTTGGAAGGAAGTGAATTTATTGTCAACAAGATGAAACTAAGAATTACTGGTAGATGTAGCTGCATCACTGAAATGCTAGTCTACCTTGCATTATGTATGGACTGTAACTGTTTCTATGGGGGGAGAAGGAACAGAAACTGAAAAATAGGATAAGTGAAAATGTTCATTATATTTGTGATGTTTGTGAAACAAATGCCTTAGCTAAACATATTTCACTGAATGTAGGACATGCTTTCAAGTTTATTATATTAGATGTTTTATCTGTGTCTGAAAGAGGGGGGCATGGCCTTATATTCTGGAAAAGACAGAATTATATTGGCAGCTGCATTTAAATTCTTTGTCTTGCCCAGGGCTCAATGACAATCTCTCTATTTCTAGTCTCTTAAAGTTAAAAGCACTGGAAAGGTGAAGTTAGAGTACACATAGGATTAATTGCTTTATCTATCTATCTATATATATATATATATATATATATATATATATATATATATATTTATATTTATATATATATATATATATATATATATATATATATTTTTTTTTTTACAAGATATTTTTGCATTTATATATTTTTTATGGATCATTTAAGCTTAATTTATATTTACAATTACATTTTATATATATATATATATATATATATATATATATATATATATATATATATATATATATATATATATATACTGAGCTGGGCTGTTTGCTTGTTCTGTTTGTGTCAAGGGGGTGTGGTTTGAGTAAGCAGTGCTCACTGCCCTGAGAAAGGAAATGATGTCACTGTGCTTTAGTACTTAATATGCTTTTCACTGTTTTAAATCTGATGAAGTTCCTGCAATTTTAAATTTGGGATGAAAGCACTTATTTTGTGGAGAATAAATTGTTTTGTGGATTTCTACTCCTGGTCTGCCTTGTGTTTGCCTTTCTGGGATTTATTTTGGAATTAGTTGCTTTATTTTAAAACTATCTCCTGTATTTTATCTGATTGTAATGCACTAATATTAATATAATAATGGAAATAAAGAAATTTCATATTATTTATAGAATCCCAGTATATGAGTTGAAATTAAAAGGATTTAAGGGTTACCATAAGGAAAAAAAATCAATATGTTTTATCTTTGAATGATAATGGTCAGGTTAGTAAAGTCATACTCTGAGGCTCCTTAAAAATGCATATTAAAGATAGAATGGGAAGATCAGCTAACAATAACATGAAAGAGTTGGATAAAGAGTTGTTAGAAATGCAAGATAAAATACACAAATGTTAAATTCAAAAGAATTAATGACAAAATATCAAACAGTTTTAACGCATAAAGTGGAGACAGCTTTAGAAAAAAATAAAACTGCACAGTTATACAATGACTCCAAAAAATTTACATAGATTAGCTAATAGAAGTAAGATGTTAAGCAAAAGGACACAAATCGATAATATAAGAAATCCTCACTCCAATAAGCTTACTTCAGACATAGAAAAATGTTTAGTATTTTTAAAAAATCCATGAGGATCTTAATACAAATAAAATAATAATCCTGGTGATTACAAAAAGATGGCAAGTATTTAAAGAAAAAAATTACCAATATCTCAATAACCAAAAATATGTTTCTGTGGAATAAGTCTGTTACCATAATAGAAGTTAAAGAATCTTTAAAAAAGGGAAAATGGTAAAGCTCCATGGTTAGATAGTTTAAGTGTGGAATTATATAGAGTCTGCTTCTGTTAAATATTTTAGAATTACTGAGTGACATTTTTGGCATAATTCAGAGTGAAAAAATAATCCCTCCCTCATAGAAATTTAGTGTAATGTCACCTATACGTAACAAGGTAAAGATAATAAGTTAGCTTCCTGATGTATATCTACTGCATTATTAAATGTAGACTATAAAATATTTACTTCCATCTTTGCTACAAGATTAAGAAATGTACTAGATTAACTGATAAAGATCAAACAGGATTCATAGTCAACAGATTAATGCACAATAATATGCAGAAGGTAGTAACTACCTTAGATTCAGCAAAATGAATGAACAAGAAATTGGCCCAGATTTGTTTATATATCAAAAAAAAAAAAAACTTTAGACTGTATAGAGTGGAACTACTTTTTTAAAACTTTAGAAGCATTTGCATTTCCAGAACTGTTTTTATAATATTTAAAAAACTGTATAGGGGATCCAAAGCATATGTTTTATCTTACATTTCTCAAGGACTCATTTTAAAAAAAAGGCACAGAGCAAGGGTGTCCTGTGTCCCATCTATTATTTGCATTTGCTTTCAAACCCTTAGGTAATAGTATTAAAAACAATGAATTAAATTAATGGAGTCTAAATTAACAAGGATTGCCAATCTGAAATATAGCTTTTTGCAGATTATATTTTACTAACTATAGGAGACTTAAATTATTCAAACTAGTAGATGAGGAAATTGAAAAGTTTCAAGATGTACCACTGCTAAAATTTAATAGCAATAAAACTGAAATGTTAAAGTTAAATAAATTGTTGGAGTGTAAGCTTGAAGATAAATATAAATATAATTGGGAAGAAAAATAACTAACATATTTAGGAATAAGCATCTATTGAGATAGGAATAAGATTATTAATAATAATTTTGAAAAAATAATTGAAGTCTTCTTATTACAAAATGGAAAGACTTTTTTTTTTTCTTTTTGAGGATAGGTTAGTACATATTAAAATGATTATACTACCCCAGATTTTATATAGGTCTATGTCAGATAAATGACTTTTTGAATCTCATAAAAATATCAAGGATACCATATGATCAACTTTCCGAAAACTCAAACATAAAAAAAAAAATCTACCTTTTTGCAGGGTGGCACTACATTTGCAGCATGGCACTACATTAAGAAAAAGTGTAAATTTTCCCGATCCTCACAATACCACTTAAAAGTGTCACCTTGTGGACCACTCAGTGATTAGCAACAATCTAGCACAATGCTATTTATCCTCCAGTTCATATCTCGCTATGCATTTTTCGAAATAACAAGGAATAAGAGATAAAGGAAGAGAGATATGATGACATTAATTGTCTTGCATAGTCTATACAGCCACTGCCTAGATCAACAGGATAATAATTTTCTCAATGCAGTCATGAGATTAACAGCATTAAAAAAGAGAGGGATTAGTATATTGATAGAAAAGTGAAACTATTTTAAACATACAGGACTGAGAAGACAAACAAATGCTACCATATTATATTAGTTATTAAACTAAACTAATTCAGATTATTAAACTGTCCCTGGTAATGTTAAATATAGCATGTATAGCACTAGACACCAAGTGACTACTGCTTAAGTAAAGAGCTAGCTTGGATTGTGCTTACTAAGTTGATGAGTCATATTTCATTGTGCCATAATTCAATGACAAATGTTTTAATTTTACTAGGGTTTTGAAAAAGTCAAAGTTAGTTATTTTATTACTGATGGAGGGCTGAAACTTTCATGATGGTGTGTGTGCGTGTGTGTGTGCACGCGCACGCACCCGTGTGCATGCATGTGCATTTGCTCCTTTTTAAAACTGTTGTTTGAAGCAAATTTTTAAAGGTGTTAGACAAGTCCAGGTTCAATAGAAGATAAACTGATTAAATGCCATTTAGATACGTTTGTCATATGATGATATAGCAGGAATAGGGTGAGTTATTCTGCAAAATCTAAAATTGCACAGATCTAGTGTGCAGAAATATTCTTAGAAGTTACCAGCATTCAATTTAACACTGCATTATGGTTGTAGATATGATATGTTGTTCTGTGACAAGGAGGTAATACATGTGCAGTGCATATTTTGAAGATGGACCCAGCAAGAATAACTGTGAGAACAAAAATTAAGGCAGTTATAATATGTAAAAAGCTATGCTGAGAAGTTGTATTACATTGTAGCTACTGACACACACCAACAATCACTGAGCTGCAATGAATATGCTCTGCTACTAAGTCTGCCAATGTTATAGTGGTAAAATTTTACACTAGAGCCACTTTTGGGGCACCAGGCAAGCATGTTCAGTCTTCATTCATAAATATATTGAAATATATTGAAATGTATATATATATATATATATATATATATATATATATATATGTATATATATATATATATATTTTTTTTGTTCAAATTATGTAAGCATGCTATGTTAGGTTCTCATCATGTCATCTGTAAATGTGTGGAGTTTTACATCAAAATTGCAACAGATTCAGTGATCATGTCGGGTATGTTTTGAAGATGTCACTACAACACACAAAATACCTGTAACCTGACAAGACTGTGTAGTTGTATGATGCCACTCTCTACAAACTCCACAGGAATGGCAGTAAATCGGAATACATAGGGAGGATGAGGCAATTCAGTAAGAGTTTGTAGAACAGTACTGTTTATTCATATAGTCTTACCCCCCCCAAGGGAAAATCAAGCTTCTCAGGGTATCCTAAGTGCTTACTAAGCACCCTCACATACAGCCCTCAGTATCCTATTGCCATTACCCCTGCCCCACAATAAATAAATAAATAAACAAATAAATAAATAAAAATGGGACAAATCTCCTCAGTGTCCTGAACAGAAGGAATCAACGTATAGTGCTATTACTTTATATAAGCCTAGTATTTCTTTCTAAGCATCCTTCATTGGGCTTACTTAAATATTTAATATTTAATATTAAAAAGACTGTACACTTCCACCTTCTTATCTCATTTCTTCCTACCTCTTTGAAAAACTGAACTTGATGAACAATGTAAGCAAGGTAATATTCTCTCCTCCAGTCTTTTGGCTGGTCCTTTAAATTATCAGTCACCCCCCCCCCCCCAAACAGGTCCACCAAGGATGAGGACAGATTATGCATTGACTGATTACTTCTGGTGAGATTTATGAGGGGATGGGGTTACCTCAGTCAGAAGGCAAATACATCAAGTCTAAGCTGTCTCTTCCATCCCCTCCATTGGAAAGACCTGATCTACTCAGAGTATAAAATCAAAATCCTTTTATACTCATAGTATTACTGCTTAGTTGTTGTCTATTTGATCCTCTGAGATAAAGTAAGGATGGTTAATTGGAAAGAATAGATGGAATGTTACATTAATGTACTTAATAAATGTGTGGTGTTTTACCAGTGTTGCACTGGAACTGATGTTAAGTGATATACTACATTTCATTTCTGCCTCTTTGAAGCATGGCATGATTTTTTTTAAATTACAAAGATGTAGTGTCTAGTCACATGAAGAGGCAAGTGCCTTGAGATTTAATCTAAACCCATAAGCATACTGGAACAGCTGCTCAAATATGTCTGCATTCAAATCTTAACATGTTCTGCCTCTTATGCAATTTGCAATGTTGAAATATGCAAGGTATAAACAGAAATCTATGGTAGCAGACTCTCCAAATTGCAGGTTTTACATCAGGAATGCTCCCAATTCCTGCCACTGACAACTATAATTCTCAACAGACCCTTACACTATACATTGGTTGTGATATTAATTCAGCTATTGCAGAACTAAACAGTAGTTCTGCAATAACTGCAAGCTTACAACCACTATAACTTTCTAACAAGACTGGTCCATATAAAAACACATAGTGCCATAGGTTTATATGTAAGTGCACAGCTAGCTGCCCTTGAAAGCCATTTTATGCCTAGAAAATTCCCTTTTGGTGCTTGAATTACCTAATCCATTTGGTGTTTGATAGGCATTACCCATCGCATGTTCGATAATTGTATATTACTAGCAGTGAGAATAAATGATATCATACCATAGACAATTCGATGAGAACTATGTATGGGATAAAGCATTTAAGGAACTGCCTCTGTCCATAAGAAGTACACAGGGCAGTCCTGGGGTAAAGTTTCTGTTTCCCATCCATAGATCAAAGTTGTATTTGATTATGGATAAGGATGAGCATTGTTTTACATGGATGGGTAGTCTTTTCCAGGGCAGTGGTATCCTCTGTGAGATATAATAATCTCTCCAAGCCATTCCGTTAATGTTGCAGAAGAGATTTAGATCCATAGACAAACTATTTCTGATGCTATATGACTTGCTGATGTGTAGTAAATCCAAGAGTATTAGACTGGAGGATATCTTATATATCAGGCACATGTCAACTCTTAGCAATCTGTAGGTACCGAGCATAGTGACAGGCTTTAAGTTGGTCCATGTAGGACATATTATTTAGATCTTGTATTCATTTAGTAAGGCAACTCTGTAAGAGTTCTAGTTGTTGCATGTGTGCCTAGACAGACACATGCCAAAGGGAGCATTATACTTACTGACTGGCTTAATGATGGCTGAGTAAAGGTAAACAATGAAAACTTGGTCAATGCCCACATAGGTTCTCAAAACCTAAATAACTGTGTCAACTCTTAGGGGCATATTCATAGGTTCATAGGAGGTTACCAGGCTAGTTGTTCTAGAGCCTTTATAAGCCTAGCTATGCTAATCGCTGAATGCCCCAATTGTTCTTGGTTAGATGGATATACTTTACAGATCAGCACTGACCACCCCTGGGGTGAGTTTGTGATCACCTATCCATTAGTCTAGCTTGCTCTTGATTAGGGTCATTGAGGAGCTCTCAGTGTAGTCATTCCCTGTCATTTTGCCATTTATTTTCAGTCCATGATTTTGATTTTCAAATCAGATAAATACTTTATGCAAGTTTAGTGAATTATAAACTGTATTCAATACTGTTCTCAATACTTAAAGCAAATTCTTATAAACTTCTTAGAAATGAAATAGAACTGCTCTAAATTTGATTAAGAGAATAAAGGTTTGCTATAAATGGGTGCAACTCAACCACATTGGCAATGTTTGCCTCTTGTTTGTGAGACACTGCTATATTGATGATATAAGTTCAAAATTGGTGCCAATTCCCTCTCAAGATAATAGTACCTTATACTAATAAATATACATACAGCTCTTCCCAACAGAAATCTGTTTGTTGCAAAGATACTGCTATTATAACCAACATACTCATCATTTTGTGTATGTTTTAACATATAAGGAGGTATATATATATATATATATATATATATATATATATATATATATATATATATATATATATATATATATAGATAGATATATATATAGATATATAGATATATATATATAGTATATAAATGTATGTGTTCTCAACAACTTCACACAGAGACCCCACCATCCATGTAAAAGCCACAGTTGCACCGTGGCTATCTAAAAAAACAAAAACCAAAATTAAACTAAGAAGCAATGCCTGGGCCAGGTGGCATATTACCAAAGCCCCTATGGACCAAGTAAGATACCGGCAGCTAAGGAATCAGACCAAAAAAGCTGTCATTCTAGAGAAAAAAAATCACTAGACCCTCCCACAACAAAAATATCAGCTAAAACCTCAAAAGTTCTGGGCTGGTATTAACAATCTTCTCCACCCAGGCCATTCCACCATTCCTACCCCATCAGCTGCCCTTGATGAATCCCCTGTAGAAATTGTAAACAGCTTCAACTCCTTCTTTACTGAATCTATCCAGTCTCTACCTACCCATCTCACTCAATCAGACACAAACACCAGCTCTGGCACATCTAGCCCTGATCCACCCAGCACCCAACCCACCTTTACCTTTCAAACCATACCTACCAACCTGATCCAGACCTTACTCAAAAAGCTAAAACCTACTACACTAGCTGCTGACCACCTCCCAGATGAATATCTTCAAAAAGTAGCTGATGCTATTGCATGTCCCATTTCTATTCTGATCAACAGATCCATCTCAGAAGGATCCTCCCCAGCAATATAGAAAATATCACGTTATACCTCTCCATAAAGGATGAAGTTCCACAGAATTATCTAACTTTAGACCTATAGCCATTCTTTCACCACTAGCTAAAATCATGGAAAGATACATACACAAACAAATCATGCACTTTCTTATTCAAAATGGAAAGCTTGCCGACTCTCAGCACAGCATTAGGCCATTCCACAGTACCACCACAGCTCTTCTGTCTTTCTCTAATGTCATCAGTCTTCATCATGACAACAACAAACTATCTTCAGCACTCTTGCTAGACCTCTCAAAAGCTTTCGATATACCCTACAAACCATCGGTTTAGACCAACATGTAATACAATGGTTTCACTCCTACCTAAACTGTAGACAACAGGCTGTCTTATGGCAGAGCAAGCTGTCATCCCAACTTCCTCTAACCCCAGGTGTCCCACAAGGGTCCATACTAGGTCCCCTTCTTTTCTCTGTCTTTATCAATGATCTGCACAACACCATCCCAGGAGCCATCTGCATCCAATATGCAGATGACTCAGCACTAATATGCTCTGCCTCCTCTCCTACACAACTTCTAACCCTCACCCAGACCACTTTCAGCATGGTAGAAACATGGCTATTTAATCGCCGCCTGCTTCTAAACTCTAACAAAACCAAGCTACTACTTTTCTCCCCTAACCATAGAATTTCTCCTCCTTCCTTCAACATCAAATCTAGCAATGACACCATTATCTCCCCTGATGACCATACAAAGCTTCTAGGCATAATAATAGACAACAATCTTAAATTTGATAAACATGTAAATCACACTATTGTCTGTCAACAAAAAATATGGATCCCTGTACAGAGCCAAACCTTTTCTTACCCCCATAGCTAGGGTAGCTATTGCAAGATCACACCTCCTCTCTACCCTTATGTATGCCTCCCCCTGTACTCACCAACCTATCCAAAATTAATCTCAACAAATTATCAGGATGTTACAATCATATAGCCAGATTTGCTACTGGCATGGCTTTTAGGACCCACCATTGAGAGAACCTCGAAACACTGGGATGGCAATCCTACCCTTCTACAGTTCAACCAGGTTATAGTAGCACATAAAATACTCCATCAACCTAATAACACCCTTGCCCTCAAAAATATTCTCTCCCCTCATAGTGCCCCTAGGCCATTACGCTTGGCTGATAAACTATTGATACTGACCCAAAAATCCAACAACTCTGCAGGCGATCCTATATTTGCCAACTCAACCAGTAAAATCTGGAATCTACTCCCTACTAACATTACCAAGGAAACCTCACTATCCCTATTTAAAAGAGAACTCAAAAAATACCTCACTTCTCATTGGCTGTGCTCTTGTTCTAAACCTGACTAACAACTTCACTAATACATGTCTTGCTAACCAATCTGCTGTTTAGCCAAGTATCTATGCCTCATAGCATTTGAATGTCTAAGCATTGTGAATTAGGAAATCTGATTGTATTCTTTGTTCACATTTTCTGATACGTCTCTACCAATCAGATGTAAGTCTGCACATTGTGTATATTGATATCTGCCTGTATTCTCTCTCTATATTTTTCTAAACATGTCTGCCTGAGTTTATCACTCAGTGATGTATGTAGGTCTCTTTTTTGGTATGTGGAGCTTTTCTCCCCTGGCCAACGCTGATAATGGACATATATCCAGTCGGACTATCCCAGTCAACAAATGTAAAATAAAATAAATAAATAAATAAATATTCACCAGAAAGTGAAGAAGAATGCAGGCTAACAAAAACTCCAGGAGTTGGTGGTATATATAGTTGGGGGGGGGGGGGGTACAGCCCTTCACCTAGTTTGGTTTTATATTTTATTTTACCAAAAGCTTCAAAACAATACATTTTAAAACATAGACATGATACTTACAACAACAGTGACTCTCTCCAGAAGACAATATATACCTCAAACTAAGTGGGGGGGGAGCTACACCACCCACACACTCCCAATGTGGGGGGCTGTGCCCCCCCTAAATATATATATTTATACTAACCCCAAGATCGCACTACTGTGGGTAAAAGGGCATATACCTTTTACTTGCCTTACAGTACTCTACACAGTGCCAGTACTTCACTTCAGTGAAATGAGATTCAGTGAAATGAGTTTTCAGTAATTTGAGCTTTTAGCGATTTGGTCAGGGTGAATTCAAATGAGCTTTCAATGAAACAAAGTAGCCCCATAGACAGATATATATATTTTTTGTTTAGAACCTCTGGAATTTAGCTAGCTTTTTTAATGTACATAGTTAGATAGATACTAAAGGGTAACTTATATGCTATAATGGGAATGACCAGAGTAGAATATCTGAAACCAATCATTTCACTTGTTTTGGAAGATATGGCTTTAGAAGTTATTTGTAAAATATAGGATTCCCAGACTACAGAACTTTTATGGAACTCAAAACAGAGGAAACTTTCTAAACAGGTGTCTCTTGTCTTGATGTGGTGTTGCTAATCATTTTGGCTGCAATGATTCATGACTTCTCAAAAGGGATAATATTGTATTTCTTGCACTTTAGTGTTCAGCCTTTTGATATACACCTCTTGTTTACAAAGGTAAATTCATTTTTGATGGGAATATGTATCTTCAGAGACTTTGAAAATTAAACCCAGTTTGCAGTTGACTGCAAATTTTCTTAAACAGAAATCCTGTTGCTCAGTTTTGAGATCAGACAATTCAATGGTGTACAAGAATGGACCAAAAATAGATATCTGGGAGGCATTGCTGGCCACCTTTTCTCTGCTAGAACAGACGTCTGTTACATGAAAAACATGTGTTCTGTTTTTAAGCCGGTTGGCTATCATTTTTTATCATATAGTGATCAGTGTTTAAGACAAAAAACATCTTTGTAGTTCCTTCACATGGTATTTTAGTGAATGCCAAGGCCAGATTGCGATAAACACCATGATCAATGTGACCACTGTCCAATGCTCAAGTGACCTTCTCAAACAATTTAACAAAATTTCATGATGCCATATTGTTTTGTATTGATCTTTGTGATATTTTTGGTGTATAACTAATGAGACTATTACTGATGTGTACCATGATTTTACAAAAATATAAGGCTGATGGAGCTGTAGTTTTCAATATCATTTGGGCAGTCCACCCTACTGAAGGGGCATCACTACAGCAGTGCACCACGACTTAGGGAAATAGTTTCTAGATAGACTTAGGTTAAATGGTATATGGAGGGGATCAGTAAGTGCATGTTTGAAATCATTTATTAGACAATCAGGCATGTTATCAAATATGAAGTATTTCTGATGTTAGAAAGTGCCTTCTAGACATGTCCCTTTGCAATATTAAAGAATGGGAGTGAATCAGCGATGACTGATTTTGGGATGGGAGTTATATGGGAGAAACTGGCAGTAAACTTGTTGGTCAGTATACTTGCTATATATGATGGGTTGGAGTAGGATACCCCATTAGGAAAAGTTCAGAACAATGTTGCAAATTGCTTCTTATATTTTTAATACAGCAAAAAAGAGAATTGCGATCAGATGCTATCTCATGCACATTATATGGATACAGACTCATAAACCTCACATGTGCCCTTGTGCCTTTGTCACCTTGACACTTGTGTATATAGATAGATAGATAGATGGATAGATAGACAGATATAGATGTACATGCACTTTGAAACTTTGAAGTGCACAAATGTTGAATGGTTAATCATTGATTCCCAAAGACTAAAAGCTAAAACACAGAAAAGAGCGAAACCCTTAAATTTTTTGTATGGGGTGGGGCTGATAATCTCCTCACACCCCTTGCAAATTATATACACCAACTCCAAAATCACTCTGTAGTGGGGAAAAGGCAAATTCCCTGACCCCGACTGTTCACAATCTCTCACAGACTTAATGTCAGCAGAAGAAATCCAATGCATTTCCTTCACTTCTGCCAACATAAAAAATGTTTGACTGTATATGATTTCCAGATATATATCTATATCTATATATATGTATCTGTAGATATATATATATATATAGAGGGAGAGAGAGAGAGATATTTCTGCGTGTGTGACTAAATACGTATTCTAAATACACAAATGCACGTGTAAAAACTGACAACAAAGTTGCAACTCATTTCTTACTTTTCTAATATAGCTGTTAAAGGACTCATAGTTAGTGTTTATCTCAGATGGTAACTAATGTATATTAGAGAGACAAATATTCCTAAATGTCACATGTGCTCATGCCACCTTATCACATACATAACTGTGTGTGTGTGTGTGTGTGTGTGTGTGTGTGTGTGTGTGTGTGTGTGTGTGTGTTTGTGCATGTGTGTGTATTTTATGCATGCTTGCATGCACAGTTATTGTTTAACATATGTTGCCGTGACAGAGTTGTAAATACTTGCGGTTGAACGGCTTGATGAGTCAGATCACAATAGACACAGAAAGGAGTGCAGACTACTCATACCCTCTTCCCAAGGGTTTACATTTAATTTACACAGTACTCCATAAGTATTCATTGACCATCATAAAATAGCTGTAAAATTGGGACTAATCCTTTGCATATATGTAGTTTTTTTTTATTTTCTAATGCATGCCATGCTATGCATGTGTGGTATTACATGCCTGTAAGATTTTATATTATATTTAATTTGATAAATTGATACTGCTTTTTAGGTACAGGTTGTGCATTTGAAATCTTAACAATTACTTCTGGCATTAAAGTGTGGTGTTTAATTCAAAATATAGCATTTTTAATTAAATGTGCATATGGCTCTATTCATTTATTTGCTGTTTTTATGAGATCCTATTGTATGTGACGTGTTGTGACAGCTACATCTTACTTTCACAGCAGCTTTTATTTATGTGATTCAATATCTCTGACTTCCTGGAAAATCCACAATGTCAAGGTTACATTTCTGAATAACAAGTCATGAAATAGCAATACTCTCATTACAGAAATAACAATTCTCTCATTGCAGTATATCTTTTGACTATGTGTTACCAAGCGCTTGTTAAACAAAATATGTGGTGCTGAGAATCGTAGAATTGTCTTCTTAATGTCAGAATCTGCCTCAGCTGACCTCAGTACGTGAGATGCAATAAGACCATATTCTATAAAATCAGGCAGAATGCTGAGCAAAAGATCTGTTACCTCTTTTGATCATAATGTTGAGAGGGAGGCATTTCAATTTTTTGTTTTCATTACAATAGGTAGCCATAAAGATTTCTTGCAGAAAAACCTATACCATATAATGCTGAAATAGCACCCACAGTTGGTACTGTGAAATATTTCATTGGTGGGCAGATGAAGGCATTTCTAAAATTGTAAAGATGGACTTCTATTATTATCTGTTATGGTCATGGAGGTTAAATTGTCCTCCTTTGCATACACACACACACACACACACACACACACCATAGTGGGCAATCACCACTGGACTAGTGACCAAGGTGTACAAAGGGCAATGGCTTTGCAGTGTTTTGTTGTCTGTTTTCAACACAGTTTTAAACAGTTCAGTGCCTCGAGTGAACTTCATTGTCTCCTATGAATTAATTTGTTGAAAGTAATCCACAGTGTGACATTCATGGAAGCAGCCTTTATCTAGTTTATCTGAATGTTGTCTATTATTATGCAGTGCATGGAACATGGTGATTATGCTCCAGTATCCAGAAAAATACAAATCAGTTAAGCACTTCTGTTGCCGCAAGACCTGACCTTAACAAATCTTAACCATCCCCTGCTTAACTTGTTAAGGTCGGGTCTCACACTAGGCAGTCAAATCTGCAAGTACTGACCAGAAAATACATCATCAGAATAAAAAATGGATTTGTTTTTACTTTCTGTCTGTACTGCCAATGTGTTCCTCAGTTTTTCTCATAAAATTTGAAAGTAGCTAGACTAACAGGGTATGTGTTTGTCTGCATTTACTGAAGCATATTAGGTCTGAAACTGAAATAAATGCCTTTATTTGGTGAATTTAATCTATCTAAAAATCAAATAATTTATGAGGATTAGACAAAACATATAAAACAAACATCAGGATAGTCTGGGAAAATCTGGACAGTTGACAGGCATGGCAAGGTGTGCGTAAACATAAAGCACTGTGTTACACTGTCTTCCTGACAGCACTCGTTAAGTGCTTCATGGCAAAAAGCACTTAGCATTTTCCCCCCTTTTTTTCTATAACTAGTAATACAGTGAGCAGACAAAGCTCCATGCACTGCAAAGAATTATGATTGGTTTCTAATGATAACCCTTGATTATGTGTTCTCGGCATGGACACAAAAATGCTGGATGCTAATAATCAGGTTATCGTCGGCGACATACTCATAATCCTGTATGTAATAACAGAGGCCACAGACATTGTCATAACTGAATGTGTTCATTTACTCAGTTCTTACTTGCAGCAGCTTTACAATAACTGTAATTTGAATGATGTGTGTAGTGTTGCAATGAGGAGGGAGACTGAAGTGCAAAAATCTGTATTACTACTGGTAGAGTACTTATGAATAAACAGTACAATGCATCTCCGATGCCAGTAATTAGTCATACTATACTTTATCTAAGGTCACAATTTAATCAGCCAATGATGACTTTCTTTTTTGTTGCCAGGTCCATAATTTTAAATGTTGACCCCATTATCTGTAACAAAGCCTCGATCTGGTTTACTATCAAGAATTATCAAGAATAGGAAGCTTAAGCTTTTTTCCATTCTCTAACAATTTTATAATTACATTTTTCAAGTTTGAATAATATTTCCAGTAATCTTAATTACATAAACTATAACAGACATTTTACTTAATAGTGCCTTTTTGTGAGGATAGTAAACAAAATTCATGCTTCAGTTTTTTAATCCTAATGAAATGAGATTTTTATGACATTTGTGTATTATTAAAATGACTGTTAGATAATGTTTCTCATCATCTGTAAATATTTACCCCCCCCCCCCCCGAGCATTAGAAACATCACCCACAAGAAGTTCATACACTGTGAAGAAGCTTCCCTCTTCAGGTACGGCAAAGCCTAAAAAGCTACAGGTTAACCAACAAAAATGTAGCAAAGGAGTACATGAAATGACCAAATGGCCTCAACATGAACTTTTTGCATCCCTGAAATCTTCATAAACCAGTGCTAACAGCAGGCACAAACACCTTAGTATTTTAATTCCAAAAGACATTTCTAAGAGCGTTAGCATTGTCTCTTTCTGAGCCATTAAAAAAATCAATTTTATAAAATGTTTAGTCAAAGACTCTTTGAGCTTCATATCCTTTCGCTAAAGTGCTTCTTCCAGCACTTAAAGTGCCTCATAATATTTAATGTGAAATATACACATGCATTTTGTCACATATATAGTTCATACGTAAAGCTAATATCCTTCATTGCATCCAATAATGCACCTACAAAACATATTGACCGTTAAATATTTAATTTCTTCATTAATCCTTTTGTTCAAGAGAACTTAACTTTCAATTCCTTAACATGATGCATACTAATACATTTCTAACCCATTTTTATAAAATATATCCTCACTGATATATCCATCCTCTGATGCAT
This sequence comes from Protopterus annectens, assembly GCF_019279795.1. Classification (NCBI taxonomy): domain Eukaryota; kingdom Metazoa; phylum Chordata; order Ceratodontiformes; family Protopteridae; genus Protopterus; species Protopterus annectens. Next base: position 1,933,883,243 of record NC_056728.1, on the reverse strand, counting down.
ATTTTTTCAAGCATAATCTCTTATATAAGTATGAAGCATCCTGTTGGTAATCTCCACATACAATTTTTCACAAGGACAGATTATAGATGAAGTACAATATGTAAGTATTTACATTATTCTAACCATTTTAACACTTCCAAGAACTGGGATCTCTGCAGCTTCAATTCCAACCCTATAAATATCATGTCATCTACACCTCAAAAAGGCATTCCAGACTTGTCCTGATGACAAAAGCAACCTATCTTTCAAGCATCTACCTTTTGAGAATCATATTCAATATTTATTTTCAATCCTTTCTGTTAGCTTACTAGCTGATAATACATTACAAACATTACAAATAATTGTACAATAGAGTTGAACTACTAGAGCCCATTTACAAAAACACCTATTTTGTAACTGAACATCTTGTAATAATGATCTAATGTGCTACATTTTCTTCTTTTGCTTGAAATCAATGTATAAAAGGAATAGACTGTACGTTTACTAGATTGTGAAATTTCTGAATGGGACTATAAAGTTTAACAGCAGCCTTTGGTTGTGTTTTAACTCCAAAGTATCACCCCCCACACACACACACACATACACACCTCCTTACTGATTCAACCATTCTTCTTAAGGGTAAGCGCAAGTCCAACCATTTTCTGAGCAAAGTGAGAGCCCTGTGTTAGGGCAAGACCTCATCACCTCATTCAGTCCACAGGAAGCAGACAGAGTCAGCAGCTTGTAGTAGGCATCCTATTGCATATGGGTATGCTCTATTTCCTCCCCGCCATCACATCACAGCAGATTTAAACTGAAATGTCATTAATGGTTACACACAACATAAAGCTGCTTCAGCGTGCATTTCCTCAAATGCTGTTTGCTGTTTCTGGAAATGGATACAACACCATAGACATGTCTTATGACCACACAACTGTCTGCTGTAAAGCTAATGTTGCTCCGTCATTACAATAGTTAATATTGCTGCATACCTTTCAGGCAACTAGCACAGACATCTTAAACATCACATCAGTCTTTTACATCATTGTTGTGTGCTCCACTAATTATTGTATAATTGTAAACATGTATAGGTTAAATTAAAACAGCTGGCTAACTTATTATTTTTATTATGTTGCATGCCTTAAGTCTAGGATGAGTTGCTGTAGCTTCAGGTTACTTTTTTGCCAGAACACAACATGGGAACAATTGGTAGCAGGTGGAACAAATAAAGACTTCTCCCTCCCACCAAAAAAAAAGAACGTGTAGAAGATACCTAGATACAGTTCAACCCTGCTGTGCTAGCTAAGAAAAGTGTACCTTTCCTTATAGAAATACAGTCATGTATCCAAATGAAATATTAACTCTCAGAATAATATGGCATGACCAGTACCCACTACAAAATGTATATAACCATTTTTTTATCCCATTTGTTGGCAGTTAAGCCCATTTGACAAAGTGTCCATCTTCCTGGATAAGCCAGGAATGCTGCCTGGTTAAGTGACTTGCTTAGAGTCACAGAGTAGGCAAATGGAGTTAGTAAGAGTCAGATTCTACAGCCTGGACTATAGGATTCAGCTCATTAATACATCAGATCCTCCGCACTAATTGCCATTCTGATTCCATATATAATAAGTCAGACACCCATCTACTAGAATTGCCGGCAAGCACTTCCAAATGTTATACTTGACTTTTCTTGATTTAGATTCATGCATGCATATCTTGTGTCCCTTCACAACCACACCATTTATACTAATAATAAAAGCCTTTACTTACGACCACCAAGAAACAATGGTAAACTAACTGATGTAGCCTTTGTTTACCTAGAAAAAAACTCTGACACTTTAAATCACTTACTTTTCAGAAATCATCTACACTTAACATGATATCTTCATGACAGCTTCAGGGTGACAAAACAATAAATGGAGACAAAAATGTAGTTATTAATCCATGCTTAGATGATGTATCTAAACTATAGCCACAGTTTAGAGCTGTAGTATATGATATGACTTGGTTAAGGGATGCAGTATTCTCATCTGAGAGATGTATACTAGCATTTATACAACCATCACAAAACGTGAGCATTTCATACTCAGCGGAGCTCTGCTTTAATCTTGATTCATTTTGTTCACTTACTTACTTAGTATCTGTTAGCCTCACAGGGAGATCAGTCCAAATGGATGATTGTTTAGTTATTACATGGTTCACAAAGCAAATGGAACAATAGACAAGGTGCACAATATAATGTACACATAAAACACTACTATACAAACTTCTGCTAATATACAGAGTACAGAAAGAATATAGCAGGAGACAGATTAACTAGTGGACTTTTTTCATTGCATAGTAGTTTAAAAAGAGAACACTGCTAAATCCCTAATGCCTGAAGAGAGAATGCAGAAAATTCAAAATGATAAGGTCAAATGTATAAAAAGCTGACAGTGTACATGGCTGAAGAGTATAATATTGGATATGTCATTATGTAAAGCATACTAAAACACTAAATGTGTGTTACCTTGCAAAATTACAAAACTTGACGTCATGAGGGTGTGATCTCTACCAACTTCCTAGAATTTGGTCAGGTGTAAACTGGTAAAGCAATTATACTCCTCCGTTTCCCCTAAGAATTATTACCAGTACTGTTTGTAGTACAGCGGTAGCGTTGTTGCCTCACAACAAGAGGTTCTCCTGTTCGATTCACGGCTGGAGTGCCTTCTGTGTGGAGTCTGCATGTCCTCCCCATGGTCGAGTGACCTCCAAAAGGCATGCGTAAATGGGCATGCCTTCGCTGAAGGTTGGGCGTCAGGCTGGCAACTCGGCACCATAAAAAGAAATATCTGCTGCCAATCATTAGTGGACCGGAGTTCCACTGTGGCAACCCCTAACCGGGAAAAGCCGAAAAGACAAACAAAAAACTGTTTGTATTAGTACACCTGCAGTGATTGTAGGTTTTCTGGATTCTCAGTATTCTTTAAGCTGTGTGATCCTGGTGTTAATACACATTAGGAAGAAGGATACGGCAAGCAAATACCACACCAAAATGGAGGATGCAGAGGATCTCACCACCATGCAGAAAAGCCTTTGCCTTTTTTTCTGGATGAAGTTATTCAAATCACTTGGGTTGTCTGGCTGAAGCTGCAACCAATGTGGACTCACCCAGAAGAAGTGGGACCATCTCCTTCAGTGCAGAGTATTGTAATTATATGAAAACCACACACGGCCACAAAAGTAATGCAAGTACCCAGAAAGTTCCATGAACTGTAAAGAAAACACTGCCAATAAACAAAAGCAACAAAAATGCTAATTTAGACTATGTGTGTCATTCATAAAATATCTGAAATAGAACATACTATGAAGAAGTACGGGAAACAGGAAGCAGCGCTGAGAAAGAACAGCCAGTCGAAGCCTTAAGAAAGTGGGATAACGCATAAAACTGCACATTGGCATAGAAAGTGGCATCAGAAGCAGAGAAATATTGTATTTTAGATTATTTAAAAGAGAAAGGAAGGCTATTAGTCAGTGGAGAGAAACTATCAAAAAAAAAAAAAAAACACTGAATATAACTGCTAAAGTCAACCAAACACTGCCAAAATTATAGACTTAAAGAACACAGATCTACAAAAATAACTTTACAAAAAGTGAATTATACTTGGTGATGTATTAACAATCACATTTGAATCATGGAAAATTAAAGACTGAAAATGTGCACAAAGATGCCATCATAGTAACAGATGCCACAGCAACTACTGATGACAAATTTAACCCCTTAACTTCTGAGAATTTTCAGGTCTGTCCCAAGAATATTGTTTCTTTTCAAATATTTTGCTCTTTGCTTTAAAAGTCTATCAGTGGGTTTCATGCAAGGCCTACATGGAATTTACATGTTTGAGTAGTGAGCAGCAGTGCTAATTACATATTCCTGCTGCTCATCACGTTTTAACACAAACAAGCAAGGTGTTCTGGATAGAGCCAGTGTTGTTGGCCAGGAAACCATGTAAAGCAACATAGATAGCAGCAGATATGGGGACCTGTTTACCTATGGGAAAACTAAGTGTGCAGGATTGTGTGGAATGCCACAGTGATTACCAGGGTTAATAATATAGCAATCTATATGGTCCAAACACAATACAGGACAGTGTATACAGTGCAGAGTATTGTGGGATCCCATTTCAGACAGTCTGAAAAAAATTGTGTAAATGATTCATAATGATATATGGACTGCCATTTAAAATAGACAGGGGAAGTGTGTGTGTTAAATATGGACACACAGATGACTTGTAGGTATAAACACAGTGAAAGAGGACAGGTGAAATGTTCAGCAGATAAGGGCATGTAAATAGAAGGCAGTTGTAGCAGGAACACTAATCACAAATCGACATGGTACAGTATGGACTTCAGTGAAAATGTATATTATGTGACAGTCAGACAAGGTGACATAACAATATAAGCATCCTGACATGAACAATAGAGTGGACATCTATCAGGAATGTTATATACAAACAGGGTTAGGTGCATATTGTGAAGCTGTGCAAACTGATTTGCCTGAATATGACTAATGTCAGCAGAGGTAGGTCTCCAACAAGTGGGACACAGTTAGGTCATGGAAACATTAAAAGAAGCACACACAATCATGGACAATATCAGAATAATACCACTAGAAATCTCATGTCTCTGATATAGCATATGTGATTCTGAGTGATCACAGATGGTTCTGCATGAACACACTTGTATAACTATTATGACATGTCACCAATCTATGAGGGTAATCAAGCACATCATCCTGACACTGTAACATCTGCTGTAGGTGTTAGGAGGGACACTGCTATACTTGTATGTGACATTGTGATAAATCCAGGGTCTATATTAGTTAATCAAATGTTTAGTTAATCGAATAACTAAACATCGATCACTAATAATCGAACACACAAAACCGCGAACGGCAGTTTCCACTCAGGGAAACAAGTAATTTGGCCATTGCACGGAGTTTGCCCTTTTTTCAATGTGGAGTGATCTCAGAGTTGGTATATTTAGTTAGGGTGGATGTGGGGGGGCATGCCCCCCCCCATTTAATTTGTGTGTTTTTTTTTTTTCTGGTGGGCAATGGCATTGTTTCCCTGAGTGGAAACTGCCATTCATTGTTTTGTGTGTGCAATTATTAGTGATCGACGTTTAGTTATTCGCTTAACTAAACATTTGATCATCTGATATATATATATATATATATATATATATATATATATATATATATATATATATATAGATATATATACACATAAATCTAGGCAAGTTGACTGATGTGCATGACATATACATGGCACAATCCACATTTCATGAATGTAACCCATGCCATCAATGTTGTGAAACAGCTATGTATGCACTGTGTGCATCATCAGAATAGGTATCACACAAGCATCTGGTATAACAACCCTGATAGGGGTTCCATACCATCAGACAGTAATGTTTATGCAACAGAAAGAATACCTAGCTATGGCCAACAAGATGTGTGGTAGCTCACTGTGGCAAAGGTGGTACACTTCAGTTACACATCACTGGATGTTGTGCAGGGAGGTAGATGAAGAAGGGTGCATTGTACTCAGTTACTGGTGTGATGAAGGCTGTGAACTATGGAAGTATTATGACCTACGATGTGGATGTCCTACACATACTTAGGAGTTGTCTTATGCACAAGGGAGTAGTCACCACTGTGACCACATACTCCTGGATGTTCCACATACCAACTATCCCAGGACACTGGTCACATACCATTCGGTCTGCTAATAGGGGTGTAATGTCTACATTATCTTTGGTTTGTGCATAACATAATAAATCCCCCCATGTTTTTGTTTCATCTCATGTATTGTCATGGCTGTGGCTGCAGTCTTTGGTATGTGTTGATACTGTCTGTATTTTACTAATATCACAGCTGGAGTCCATGACTGTCCACGATCTGTAGTCCTTCAGGCAGCTGTTTGGACACAGGATGTGTATGTCATTCTTGACATCTGTGACTTAATTAATGGACAGGAAAGGGCCTTGCAGAAAGCCCTGATGCATAGACTTGATCACTGGACTCCAGCTATAGGTCACTTCACACATTTCAACATATTTAGATGCCACATATGTGATCCACTGGTCTACTCACTTGCTGATATAGGTGTTTATGCCCACACCTGACAGTGTTGAGTGAATACCTCAGTGTGGATTTGTGTCAAATGCCTTGGCCTAGTCAATTACTACAAGATGATAGTGGTGTCATCATAGGTTCATAGGCAGGTACTAGGCTATCGGCCCAAGGGCCTATGTAAGCCTAGCCAGCAAGGTTCCATAGCTTACGCCACACAAGAAAGTTATTTTCCTGTGCCACTGTCCAGCAGAGACACAGACGTGATCCCCGGGATGTAGTTCCTATTTCCAATCCACTCATCAAGATTTTTCTTGAAGAGCACTAATGAAGAACTTTGCTTGACATAGATGGGTAGCTTGTTCCAGAGTATAAGAAGAGAATAGTATAGGAGGAGTATAGGTACAGAGTTTTTACCAAAAGGGATGCCACTGCACTTTTTGGCATTGACCTTGAGGCCATGGCTCTGACACCAGGCATCTGTCTCAGTGAGGCCCTTCTGTAGGATGTCCACATCGTTTAGGGACTTAACTATGGCTCCTAGTTTGCAGTTATTTGAGAACTTCATTAGCCAGAGGACTTCTGTGTTAGCCTGTACTTCAGAGAAGTAGATACCAAACAGGAGAGGTCCCAGGATGGAACCCTGTGGTACTCCGCTTGTCACTGCTTTGAGGTCAGATTTGGAGTTTGCAACTTTTACAGTGTGTGTTCTGTCAGTGAGCCACTTGGCAACCCATCTTGTGACATAGGGATTTATACCTAGTTTAGTGAGTTTAGCTATAATTCCAGAATGGGGGATGGTCTCAAAAGCCTTGGCAAGGTCAAGATAGGCTGTGTGAACCACCTTACCCTAATCCACGGCTTTGGTGACTGCCTCAAAGAAGTCGATCAGGTTCAGGAGGCATGATCTGCCTTTCACAAACCCGACCTGTGTGGGATCCAGAGTTTGGAGGTTACCAATGTCTTTGTTTATGAGTTCCATGATGATATGTTCCATGGCCTTGCAGACCAGGCTCATCAGGCTAATAGGTCAATAGTTCCTGGGATCAGTGGTGGCTCTCGCTTTGTGGAGTGGGATAACTGTTGCTGTGCACCATTCAGTGGGCACAAATCCTGATATGAGGCTATTATTGAACATAGTGCTTAAGTGGGGAGCCAGTTTGTTCTGAAGTTCGTGTAAAACGCAGCCTGGGATGTTGTCCGGTCCCATGGATGCTGTGTTTTTGGCTTTAGAGAGTGCAGCTTTTACCTGTGTAACTGTGATTACAGGGACTCTGCATTCTTCCTGTATAGATATGGGCCCTTTAGGGGGTGAGAGAGGGGTAAAGTTAGCAGTGAACTGATCTGCCAGGATGTTGGCAATATCAGTTGGTTCTGTAATTTTCGTGCCTTTGTGCTGTAACTCAGAGCAGATCTGGGTGTTGCCATCTAGATTCTTGACATAGCTAAAGAATGCTTTGCGGTTGTCCTTGGATTTAGTGGTGATTTTGTTTTCATAGCTAGCTTTGGAGGATCTTATAAGGGATCTCAGCTTCTTACTGAGGCTGACAAGGGAGCTCCTCCACTCTTGGGATTTTACTCTCTTTTGCAACAGTTTCTTCCTTCTGTTGTGCAGTTTGTTTATGTCAGGGGACCACCAGATTGGCTTCCTTTTTTTGGAGGATAGCATCTTGGTTCTGTTTGGGATAGCACAAGCCATGAACTCATGTAATTGCTTATATACTGCATTTGTGTAGGATTCAGCAGTTGTAACTGCATTGTCCATCTGCATGGGTGACATGAAGTTCACCACTTCTGTCTTAAGAAGCATGAAGTTGGATTTGGAGAAATTTTTTACTGTAGTTTCCTTAATGGGGGTTGGGGGCGGGATGTGGATATTAAGGGTGATACGCTTATGGTCAGATCGGACCAACAAGGAGTTGACTTCAGGTGTGGAACACTAGTCACTCATGTTGGTAATGACTAGGTCTAGGATATTGTTGCCCCTGGTGGGGGTGTGCATAAGTTGATCTAGGGCATTGGAGTTTATGAATTCCAGAAAGCATTGAGCTAAGGAGTTGGTACACGAGTAGTTTTCCTAGTTAATGGTGGGGTAGTTGAAGTCACCCATTATTAGGGTGTTTGGTTGAACCCTAATATTTTCCAGTACATCAAGAAAAGAGGAGTGGGAATCTTGGGGCATGGTGAGGGTTCTGTAGAAAGCTACAATTTGGATTGCAGTTTTGCCCAGAGTTAGTTGCACTTGGATAACTTCGGATGCATTATGCTGAGCAACTAGCATACCACAATGACTTTCCTGAGGACATCTAACAGTTGTAACAGACAGAGATGTAGCATTAACAACTAACATGTCTTTTGCACACAACTGGGATATAACCAGTGTCCATTTAGAAACAGTCCATGATTACATGCTGGTCTTCCTCACAGATGAAGAGTCAGGATGTGTCTATATATGCATATATGCATCAGGTGCTGATCCCCACACACACACACACACACACACACTCAGATGGATGCATGTTGATGTACAGCCATCTACAAGTACATATTCCATCTAGAGGGTGTGTTGAAGTGTGGATCCAACCATGTCAGGTAGGTGTATGCTCTGAGTCATGCTATAGGTGATCTGTGATGTCTTCACAACCCATTGGTTCTGTGTGATAGACCTGAATGAAGGTAAGACAGTACATACTGACTATCTTAGTCTGGCCTAGAGTTTTGACATAATTCCACACTCAGGTATCATTCAGAAACTGTCCTAGATGGGGATTAACCCTTACATCATTAGATGGTTAACCAGTTGGCTCACTGACAGAACACATGCTGTGAATGTCGGTGATTTAACTTCTAACAGTACAGCTGTCACTACTGGCATATCCCAAGGATCTGTAATGGGCCCTTTACTGCTTAGAATCTATTTTTCAACAGTCCAGGTTAAAGTATATGGCCTTTGGCTTACCGGGTTTGCTGATTATTATATACTGGGTGCAATCATTGAGTCCACCAATGATGTTAACATATTACAGGTGGGGCTAACGCAGACAAATGATTGGTGCCAAATCCATATGATCTACAAATAAATGCAAAAAATGTGTCATTATTATTGCCTTCTGAAAAGTGGAATTCCTCACTAATTACAGCATTGCAACTCTCCACATGTTCAAATCCAGGTATTCAAGACCTGGGAACACACAAAAAGCTCAATCTGAACTCCAGCCACCAAGTTTCTACAGTGGTATGGAAAGGAAACATTGTGCACCTCGTAAATCAGGCCATCGTATCTAGATACAATGTGTTATAACAGCAGTGCACTTGATCCTCATCAGAGCACTAACAGAGTATAATGCTCCCTTTTGCATGTACCTCACTAGACACCTGCAGCAGCTGCAGAGACCACAGAGTTCTCACCAAGAAAATACAGGGCCTAGATGCCATGACATATGTGAAGAGACTGAAACACCTAATTTTGTAATCTGTATTGTATAGGATGAGGTGACTTGTGCCCAGCCTGTAAGCTAGTCTTTGACCATGCCCTGGTGGAAATACTACACATCCACAAATCAGCTATAGCTGATGACATCAACAGAGTCTGGTGAGAGGAAGATGGTAATTGAAGTGTCCCACATGCTGATGCAAAAATGCTGTCTCTAATGTCAAGCAAGTGCACAAACACATACATGCACACCCAAGCTGACTGCAGTGAAAACAGAACCCCTACATGTCTAGGTACACCAGCTAGAGAACTCTGTATTTAATGCAAGCATCACAGCAAGCCTGACTTGGAGAGTGTCAGACAAAACATTATAGGTGATTACATCAGCATTGTCTGGAATGATAAGATAGTAATAGTAGTGTCCCACATGCTGGTGCAAAATGCTCTCTCTAATGTCAAGTATGTACTCAAACACACACACACACACACACACACACACACACACACACACACACACACCAGCTGAATGCAGTGAGAACAGAACCCCTACCTATACCTTTAAAAGGCTGAAGAACAACTTGCAGTGGATGACATCAGCAGTGGATGTTGGAGAGAAGTTTATGGGAGGCCTGCATGAAATAGATGTGTAGGCATGTGCAAGAGTTAAAATATTTGCAATCCATGGGATTGGAGTGGAAACTTCAGGATACACACATATGCTCTGCTGACTAGATAGACACACACGCATGCTCTTCTGACTAGATAGACACAAACACACACCTCCTAGTTAACTACAATAAGATTAGAACCCCTACCTAAGTACACAGACTAGAAAACTCAGTATTATCTGCAAACGCCATGGCACAAGTCTGACTTTTACAAGGCTGCAGGACAACTTATAATGAATGACATCAGCAGGGGATGCTGGAGAGAAGTTGTTGGGAGGCCTACATGAAATGGATATGTAGGCATGTCCGTGTCAAAATATTACCAATCCATGGGATTGGAGTGGTTGCTGCAAGATGCACATTTATGCTCTTCTGGCTAGATAGACACACAGCCTAGTTGACTGCAGTGAGAACAGATCACCTACCTCTCTATGTGCACAGACTAGAAAATGTAGTATGTTATGTAAGTGCCATGGATGGAATTTGACTTTTACAAAGCAGCAGGATAATTTCTACTGATGATATCAGCACTGGATGTTGGAGGGAAGATGTTGAGAGGCCTGCATGAAATGGTAGCTAGCCATGTCTAACTGTCAAGATATTAAAGTTCTGCATGTTACTAGATTGATGACTGTACAATGTGTAGTATTTGGTGATTGTGTTTCCAATGTGCAGGTATACTTTAAGAGACAGCTTCACAAACTATATGGAAAAAGGTGTCCACATTACTACAAGTATTGGGAAATCTGAATGTGTATTGTCATTATAAAGATGTACATGGAATATAAGACAACATTTGTTTTATTTGTTTCTGCAGTATAGTTGATATATTTGTGAACAAGTCCTGAGAGAACAAGTTTATGGTGCATGGGGGGAGGTAACAGATGTCTGCATTGTAAATACTTGTCATTTTCTTAGATAGTGCCTTCATTTTGATTGTGTTTCTACACGTAGTTTTATGACATGAACATTAAATGGACAGTAAACAAAAGTAATCCATGCTATTGTCCACTTTGCATAGTGCACCACCAGCAGGTTTGCAAGATGGCTGGCAAAGTGTTTGTGCATGTGAGATGCAGATTTCTACTGCTTTCCTTGTTTGCATTTAGTTAAGTGGTGGAAAAATGCAAGCCTCATTGCTAACATTATAAGAGTTCTCATTACTGAGTGTATGAAACATGCCTGCTACTTATCTGACTCTGTGGCAGCAGGTGTAAATGCACTGACAAATTTCTTTCGGAGCCCAGATGAAATAGGGTTCGAATCCAGGTGTATGCAATACTTGCATGTGTTAACATAGTGCAGCATGTTTAAGCAACAATGCACAGAGGTAACCGCACTGTTGAAGAACCGTTCGCTGTCACTTGGCATTGGTGAGTGATGCCAAACTCTGCACAAACATAGAGAACAAAAAGTGAATGGCTCCTGATCTGATTATGGGTGTTAAAATTAAATTGATAGGAAAGTGGTGAAATGTAGGGCAAGCAGGGGGAAGAACAAACGGGAAGCAAATTAGGAATGTGCAGGAAGTGGGTAGGAAACAACCATAGCTATTAATTTCTTCAACAGTGTAAAATGAAAATACGTACAGACTATTAGCTGAATTTGGACTGTCACCTGCACAAAGAGGGATGACAACAACACAATCATGTTGTATAGCCAATTGGACCAAATCAAGTATGTGAACAAGACGAAGTGGAGAGCTATGTATGGGTTGATACTTTGTTTATATGACAGGTGTCCATTTTGTTTTTTTACTTCAGTAAGAGAGGAATGTTGGGTAAGAGACATTGGTATTCATGGGTTAGGTAAGTTAGGTAGGTGAGGAAACAAATGCAAACAAAGAGGACAAAAAGGCAAGAAACAGGGATGATGAGGGACACAAAAGGTTGAGGGGACACCATGACTGGGGTGAGGGAGGAGACGACACAAGCCCTTGCCCATCAAATATGGCGATAGTGAGAATCTAGTCCTCACCCACAGAACTGCCATCACCATCCCCTTACTCCATTGGTTGTTGGAGTATTTGATGTGTCCACCTCCTACAGACCATGAGAGGGAGCAGCCTCCCCATCTGGAGTAGGCATACACGAATGGATCTGTGCATGACCCTATGCACCAACCCTGCCATCTCCTGGTGGGTGAAGAAATCTCCATCTTTGCCAGTACTCCTGGAGGGTACCACAGCACCAGCTGTCAGAGGAGTGCTACCTGAGGGCACATGTAGTGCCATGAGCAGCAGAGGCAGTACTTCCAGGTTGGGTCCCTGATGTGCTGGGCATCAGTACTGCAGCAGGAAGAGGGGCACAAGCTGACCCACTAGAGGTGGCCTACTTCCCTGGGCTGTGAAGCATTTAGTGATTTGGTAGTAATGGATCACATGGAGACATTTTCATGACACATAATAGATATAAAAAGATATAAGAGGAGTTAAAATTAGCACCATCACATAAGACATACAATGCATTATCACAATTTTATCTGAAGTTTTACATTTAAGTATACTTTCTACCAACTACAAACTATTAGTACAGATTGCTCAAGGTAATCCTTGCAATGTACAGGTACTGTAGTTCACATATGCTTGGTCAAATTATACAGATTAAAGTTAAAAGAAGGGTATTTATGTCACTTGAGTAGAATTTTTTTTGTAATATTATTAAAGGATTGCACTATTTTATACGTGTTACTCATGGTATTGGAACCCACAACATCTGACTACTGTCTTACACTTGACTCCTGAAGTTGGTCTGTACTACAGACTGATGCATGCATACTTGCTTTTACAGTTAGGATATGCATGCTTACTTTGCTACTACTGTACAGAAAATAAAACTTTTTTTTAATTCTTAAATTCTTAAAGCTACAATGATACTTCTCTTGTGCTCCATACATACCACTTGCTTCCCTCAGTCTCTCTACATGATCATCATGAGCCTGCCTATTTGCATTGATTTCAGCATTAGCTGTGAAAGAGAACAGGAGGGCATTATGCATACCAGTCTTGCCTATATTTTGCTTTCTATGTATTATAAATTCTCTTTATTAACATACTTACACAACTGTGGGATGTTGCTAGTTTCAAACTCATGCAGCCACTGGTTGAGTGTATCCCTCTTGTGCCTTTTTAGGTCATTAAAGTGGCGCCTGCACCATTCTCCAGTGAATGGGGTGCCAGTTGCACTGGAGACAGCCTTGATCAAATTATTCCAAGCCTCAGACTTGTACTTGGAGCTGGTATAGTCTCCCTGAAAAAGCCTTTTTAACAGGAGTCCAATAAATATTGTGGACTCCTCAACACCCCACCTCTACTCCCTAAACTGGGCACATTCCCTTCTAACTCCAGACATGTTTAACCTGAAAGTAGTGCAATAGCAAATGATGATTTCCTGCCAATTCCTGTTATCATGCTTACTGGTAGTGCACAGACCTAAGCAACAATGTCAATTGCATTTGAGTGATGTTAAGTGGAGAGCAACGGTGCAAAACAGAGAGGCAAGCAGTTTTGGAAATTGGAAGGTTAATCCGACACTTGATATTAGTTTGAGGGTATCTGCTGCTGTAACCGTTAGGTGATTTAACATGCACGGGGGCATAATTTTCATGACTTGACACATTTGGTTTGGCTTTATACACTGATTAAACTGATTTTTACAGTGAGGGATTCAAACCTATGTAAAAGGGACAAAACATTTATTTCCACATCAGTGATTTTCCATATTTACTGACAAGAAGTACTTCACAGATATAGTCATGAATTATTTATAAATAAAGACAACAGACTGAGGTGATAACCACGATGTGTGTGACCTGACAAGGTCCTTGAATATACATTCATTTGTGTAAGTGCCTTATTTAAGTGTGAAGGCCATCCAAGTCTGGATAGCAGAATTATACTTAGAGAAACATAGTAGACAGTATATTGTATGCCCTCAGTCATAGATCTGAACCTTCAAAATGCAGTAAGGGTCTCTTATCCCTCATATGTATAATGCATATCAGCTCCACTGCTATGTATAGTTATTGTTATTTTTAATTATGTATAAATTGCTATAAGGATATTTACATAATGTAAAATGGAACTACAGTACAATTGTCTTTAATTTCCTGTATTATAACCCAGGACCATGTGTATGGCAGCCCTATACTTACACCTATTGCTACAGAAATATTGAAATAATACTTGGATATTTTCCTGTTCACTACTATAAATTGAACTATCACAACAGTAAAAATATGTTGCACTTCCTGTATTAGAACCTAGGAACATCTGTATTACAGTCCAGCACTTACACCTGTTGCAACAGGAATAGTTTAATAACTGCTGGATATTTCCCTATTCATTATTTAGCAAAATGTGTCATTTGCCTGTTAATTTAGGGGTGGGGGAGCCAAATTCCTTTTCTGTGTTGACATAAACAACATTTTTGTATAGAGGTTTGTCCCGGTCCCCTTCAATAAACACATCACACCGAATGGCATTTGATGACCTTTATTAAAACTTTCATAACATAGCTTTGATTACCAAAATAATTAATTAGAACTAGACACAATATAGTTGGTTCTAAATACAGCATAACATCCTTGTAATGTTAATCAGGACAGCGTACCTACTCACCCTGTCCCAGGAAGCAGCGTCCATACCTCTGCTCACTTACTTTACTTATAAAGCAGCGTCCAAGACTCACTTCATATCCCATTTACCCAGTAAGCAGCGCCCATACCTCTACTTGCTTACTTTACTTATGAAGCAGCGTCCCATCTCACTTCATACACCATTCATTGAATTACCTTCCACCAAATAAGCAGCATCCTTACCTCCACTTGCTTATCTATTCAGCAAGCTTCCTCCAACTACTCATTTTCCTTTCCCCAAATCCAGACACCAATGGGGGAACAGAAGAGGGCATGCCTGCCCCTCTTCTCTGCCAACCAACCTGAACAGGTTGTTCCCCCTCCTTTCTACCCTAAATTTTAAACCCAACTACCTCCCATAAAGGGAAGGGTTAAGCCAAACATCATTCGTTGTACCCATCCTCTGTAAAGTACATTAGAATCCCAAGTAATCACCAAATTGATTTTCCTTTCTTAGTGAATCATCTGGCTAGTAATCCCCCTGTCATACCCACTATTCCAAAAAGAAAATTCATAATCCCAAAACCACCCAAATACTAACTTCAAAGCTGTACTTCAAACTTTAATGACCTAACACTAAGAGCTAGGAAAACCAGAATGCCTTAACCTAATTCCTTAACTTCCTAGCCCAGCCATGAAGTACTCTACATGCCCAACCTCAACCCCCCCCCCAATTCACTCAGTACCAAATGGCAATCAGGCCACCGTCCAAAATTTGTAAATTAACATAACCATGTCCCCTGTAACATATAAAAGTCAAAAGTAAACCCCCCTGACCAGCTGGAATGTCCTGCCCTGTATACAAGCCTGAATCAAATAATGCAACCACCTGTCCACCAGTCTCCTACCCCCGGTGACTGCAACACAATTTGACCAAGCTAACACCCCTACCATCTACCTGAATTATAAAGCTACCTCCAAATTCCTGCAGCAAGCATCTGGTCCTACTCACCCAGCCTGACAACCAGCAAACCATACCACAGTCATATCAACCCCGAAAATAGGCCCTACTCTTTCAGACTTCCCTAACTAAAAGTATGATACCTGCTAAATTGAAAACACACACCAAAATCCCATATTCCCTGGATTTCCCCTTTAAAGCTTTCCTATCAATATGCCCTCTGTCCTTCCACAATAAATTCAACCTTAAACATCCACTAGGAGACCTCAAACCAAGCCTTGCTTACTTGCCAGTAATCCATCTGTGTAGTCTTTGCTTGCCACTCCAGCCAAACAGCATGCATCACCTTCAGGTCACTGACTGATGTGACTCTTTGTACCTTTATGGGAACAATGGTCAATATACACTGATCCCTCATTGATCTGTAAAAGAAAAGAAACTGTTAATACACTGCCATAAACCAAAGTATCTTTAATCTTAAATGCTAGCAAGGGGACCACACCACTATCTTCCTTCAACCCTGTCCGAAGTATGAGTAAGTCTAACTCCTCTAATACCCAAAGGCTTAAATGTCATATATGACATTAATACCAATTGCTAAGGAGACAAGTTATCTCCCAGAGAATGCCCCATCTCTGAAACGTAGTATGTTGTTGTCCACTCCAAACGCAACCTTGATGAGTGGGTGGGTAACCACAAATTCATCCCAGGCATCTTACTGTGACAAATCCCAGGGGGGATAGCTAATTCTGACTAACCACACACCTTCCCAAACCCTATGGGTGACATCCCTTTCCCAGAATAACCCTGCCATAGAAGATAAAAACAAAGATACCATCTAAAGTAAGGACCTAGGACAGAGCCCTGTGGGACCTTGACTATAACCAAGGATTTTGTCTGTCGAGTTGCTGCATGATACTTGCCATGTCTCATTTGTCAGCCATGCAGCTACCCATCTTATCAA
The DNA here is from genome assembly GCF_019279795.1 of Protopterus annectens. Taxonomy (NCBI): domain Eukaryota; kingdom Metazoa; phylum Chordata; order Ceratodontiformes; family Protopteridae; genus Protopterus; species Protopterus annectens. The sequence continues at coordinate 1,933,866,545 of NC_056728.1, read as the reverse complement.
GAGTACCTCAACCTAGGTGTGCTAATTTTACTGAACAGTATGTGTATGACCTTGGCAAATACTGAAGTGAAATCCATATAAATTACCTCACAGCACAATCTTCCAGTCATAGCTAGTATATTGCTATAGAACTTCATGTTACATGTGGTAATAGATCCATTTTCAACATATGCCTGCTGATACATGGTTTCAAGTCTGGACATTCTGAAAATCTGTATAGATAGGAGGTAGATTCAGAAGCCCCCTTGCAACAAGACCGACAACCAACAGTCAGCAGAAGCCATAGCAATAAAATTGCTACAAGACACAACAAAGAGCAATATCATCAAAGGGGTGCATATTACACCACTTGTGTTTGTGACCATATTAAGCCTAAACCATTCCTTCTTGTGATTGAAACACTGCACGCTATGTTTAAGGAATATTATGGCCTTTTCATACCGCCCCAGTTAAAATCTGTCCCACTCAGGCACTGATATCCTTGTCTCCTATTCAGACCCTTACTTGCTTACCTACAATTTTCTCTCTTCACTCCTAAAGATTAAATAGATAATAGCGGGTCACAAGTCAAACTCTTCATGAAATGCCCCTTCAAACGTGCATCTTAATACAACAGCATGCAAATTAATGTTACCCCCACCTCCAACTCTAGCCACCCTTGAAGAGCCTGCTCTGAAATACAACAACTAACCACCTCTCACCTAAAGCATTACCCTCATACAATTGTGGACCCCACCACTTGAATAACAGGTTATAAGCCTTCTGGCCCCACTCTCCACCGCCATGTACCCAAAAGCACTGAGAATCTCAAAATGATACCACCACAGCTAAATTCCCCTTGCTGAAGGAATCCTGGGTGGAAAATTGATAAATGCTTACCATCCAGTACTTTTAATACATATTTATTGACTTCTGTCACAGCAGTCTACCTAAACCATTTAGTATGAATCAGAATTAAGTTATATGAAATGTAATAGAGTCCCCAACATCTTGTGTCTATGCGACAAACACCTTATCAGTATGACACTCCTTTAAACTTCTGCACTAAGTTATAATGTGGTTTACTGTATGTTTTCTTCTTCTCTCAGGAACAACAATCCCAGGGATAAAACAGATGACAAAACGCTACAGTACAAATCCATCACACAACAGATATGTTACATATCACATTCGCCAGATCAAATCAATGTTTATCTAATCCACCAGAGAACATCATGCAAGACAAGTTCACAACTCACAAAAGATATACAGCAGCAATCAGCCTCAAAATCTACCTGCACAGCAGCAACAAATAAATCACAGCATATTCCCCCACCCACAAACTGCCCAGAACATCCAGCTGCCAAACACCTACCACCAGTGATAAGTTTGAGAGCTACACGGCATAGCAGTGCCCCAGTGCACAGCCCATGACTAACCCTGCACCCCTAAAGTCAAATGCTTGCCATTATTTACTACTTAAATCCTCATAACTCAACAGCAAAGCACAAATTCTATGACAAGTGGACTAAAACAAAACTGGACAGAGGAGAAATACTGCTCCTGAACCCCTGGGCCTTACTAACACGTGGATAGGCCCGGAGGTGCCTGTGCCACCCTAGCAGGGTTTCTCTGTGAGTTATGGCACCACTAATGATCCTGACTGTACTTTACTCCCAAGGGGACTGCAATAGTATTAGGGCTAACATTTCAAGGGAAAGATGAAAACCTCTCCTAACCAAAGCAATAAATCCGGCTGAAGCCCTCGGTAATGAATTGCCAGAAACAAACATTTGACTGTAATTCCTCCCACCCAAAAACAAAATTCCAATCATATAACCTAATAAAGTGAGAAGTCCTGTTCACAAAACCCCACAAAGACCAGTTATGAATAAGCTTAGTCACCAATATTTAAGCAAATAAACTAGTGTGTCTGTAACGTTCATCCTTTCCCCTTGTAGCTAATTTCTGGAAGCCCAGGCGCAATGTCCACACAGCATGATATACACATTTTTTTTTTTTTTTGAGGAATGCTTTAGCTGTGTGCAAACTGTGCATGTGCAGTATTTTACTGTCAGTAAAGCTCGCAGCCCACGAAAAAGCACCCCCCCCAGCTAGGACCACAAACCATCAACCAAGGCTGTTTCCCAACCAAGATACTCCTCACCCCCCATCCCGACAGCACCAGAAACAACACGTCATCGCAGCACCCTTCAAACGCAGAACAAACACCAGGGACACAATTCCCCATATCAACCAGCACAGCCCTGCAACCATTTGAGCTTTCGAGTGGTACAAGCAAGCACTTACTTTGCAACCTGTTAAAACAGTCACTCAGCTCCGTAGAAACTGCTGATACCCACCTGAAAAGACAAATTGTGTCAGGTCACCACCATTCCCCCAAAATCACTCACTGTAGCAAAATATAGCGACCATAACAACATAATAATGCCCGTGCATTACTTGCTCCTCCCCTCTCAACTACAAATATGGGGACACGCTCTGTAAATGCTGCCTAACAGGGACACGCTCTGTAAATGTTGCCTAACTTGTTAAAAAAAAAAAACACCATGTTCTAATCACCATGCCACAATCCGCAAACCATGAAGGCACTATAACTGGTTTTATCACCAAACTGTTCACATAATGCCGACAGCTGCTAATATTATCCCGCACATACCTGGTAAATGGCCATAACTCCATGAGCCCTCTAACCCATGAAAAACACTCCATCTCATTAAACAGCCCATGCAACCAGTCCTTAATAACGAGTGCCTCCACTTCCACTCCAGCAAATAACTGTGGCACAGTTTCTGACACTTCATTGTAATCTACTATGATTTTGACAGAAGGATGTCCTGAATAGCAATGAAAACTGTCATGTATGGTATGTTTTTTTTTTTTTTTTTTTTTTTTTTTTTACTTCTTTCCTGGCACAATTTTTACTTCTTTCCTGGCACAATAATAGGCTTTGAAAAGAACATGGAAGAAATATACTCTGAAAAATGCTTGCCAATGTGAATAGACGCCATAGATTTTGCAATTGTGCCCATTTTTGCAGACTTTCCCAAAGTAGCATGCAGAGTAAAGGTGCTGAAGGTCAAACATCAACATAAAACAAAACAAACATCAATAAGCATGTCAGTTTTTTTTTTCATATGCAGAAAATTGACGATTAATTTGCCCAGCTGAACGGCAAAGCCACACTGTTTCCCTTAATAGGAAGGCAAGCTTCTACAATCCAAATGAGCTGGAAAGCCACCCCATCAGCGAAATTACCACAACTCCACCAACAAATTGCTGCTGCCTTTGTACCCACAACCACATTCCAACATCATGTTACCATGTACATCTGCTTACGAGCCCCACTAAGTGGCGACCACACCCCTAAGACAGCACTTCAATCCCAGCCCCACACCACAGTTCAAGAATTCTATAAGTAAGAAAAGGAAAACACTGCCTTACTCCCCTTTAAAGAATTAACAGTGGAATAAAGCATAAACAATCTGGCAAATAATAGATATCCCTAAGCTTGGAAGTGGAGCCCCACTACACCCCCCCCCAAAAAAAATCTGTAACGTACCTTACTACTATTAACCCAAGGCCTACCTGAACCCTTATGCACCTACAGGTCGTCAAGGACGTAGTACTTGCTGTAGCAAGTTCACGCCAAAATGTGATTGCTTACCCAGCTACATTTGTCTAAACCCCTTAAGCCCCTCCTCATTATTATCTCATTTCCTCCCCATCATCCTCCCTCCATTTAACCCTTTCACCTCCCCTACCCAACTAATTTTCACTAATATAGCACCCTAACCCCTCCTGAAGATGTCCCAGGACAACTTGGTTTGTTACCAAACCTCATTTGTTTTGCTATTGTTACTCTCCTTGTTTTGGATCTAACCTTGCTTTGTGTGTGACAGTAATATGTTACAACCACATAAATCTTTTTTTATATTTGAATATTTTGACTATTTTTTGTTTCTGCAGTGGGTAATATTGAAAAACTACCTTTTGTGTGTTATATCTAAGCAGGACTTTTATTTATGTGATACTTATGTGCATTATCCTTCTTTGTGTATTATTTTACCTAGGACTATGGCACCCAGATGTCCCAATCCCTGCAACCCCCCTTCAGTGATCCTGAGAATGAAGTAATTGTTGAAGCATTTAAGTGGCATGGTGCCTTTCTGCTTGAGAGACGACGTGGGATATATGCCTGGAAGAATGCAAATTTGGCAGCAGATAGTGGATGATATTAATACCGAAGGTGGCCTGAGCAAGACATATAATCAGGTGCAGCATAGGGTCACTGACATGATTTCATCAACCCAGACGAGAGCAGCTGCAGTGGCCTGTGGATGGATGGCTATGGGGGGGCCTTGCTATAGAGCCACCACTGATACCAAATGAAGAGTTCCTGTCCACAGTCAGGGATCCAAAGATCTCAGAGGAAAGTACACAACAGCAGGTGATTGATGTTGGTGCTGCTGTTTCAGGGAGGACAAGTATGGACCCAGGAGGAGCTTCCAGGTAGGCTTACCTATCTCAGTTGTTAAATACTTCTTATGTAGTAAAATATTCACAGCAATACTTAAGTTCTGTTTAACATTTTTTTTTGATAGGGGATAACTGTAGATTGATACAGTTAACAACACATTCTGGTTGATGATACATGGGCTTGGGGTGGATGTTTCATGCAAGCTTTTGTTAAAGGTATCATTAATGGACATATAAATGGCAAAATGTTTTAACTCCTGTGTTACTGTTAATTCTGTTGATGGTGTCCTTACCCTTTTTGCTTAACTTCATCCAGGACTGTCCTCCATAGGAACTCTAGAATTATCTGCATGTGATAAGCCAAACATTTTTATGTCAGTACTGATGAGCAGTTCAAAGAAATATTTATTTTATCCTCATGTGTGATGTGAGTGTCAGGATTGTTGCGTATATTGCTGTACTGTCAATAATAGTGGCACCACTGTTAGTTGTTAGCAAATATTCAACTATAGTTGTGCAGCTATTGCTTTCATTCCTGTGTTTGTTGCTTCTTATCACAGGTGATCCTGACAGTGGAAGTGTAGGACTCTTACCATCTGATGTCAGAGTATCGGCAGACTCTGATGATGATGGTGGCCAAACACAAGCATGGTTGGGGGTATAGAGGTTGAATCTGACACTGAGAATAACATTCAGCCATCCCCTGTAATGTCATCAGACATAGCCAGTAGGTCTACACCAACACATTCCAGTAAGCCCTCAGATATTGGACAGGTAGAGGGTGAGACACTCAATCAAGGTTGTGTAGTTACTGCAGCTTCAGTGCCTGTTGACTCTGGCTGTAACCAAAGTGTAAGTGAGATATCATGCAGGAGAGTTGCTATTGGGTGCTCAATGAAGGCCTGCTATTCATCCTCGACCTGATCAAGGTTGTCCTTCCCGTGCCACTTGACATCTGTTTAGGACCATCGTGGAGGTGCAGGTATGTTCCAATAGGTCCTACAGAGAAATGCTTAGAGTTGTACATGTGGCAGAGGCTGACATGTGTGACTGCCTCCACCATGTTCCGTGCCACTTGACATATGTTTCGGACCATCATGGAGGTGCAGGTATGTTCCAATAGGTCCTACAGAGAAATGCTTAGAGTTGTACATGTGGCACAGGCTGGCATGTGTGACTGCCTCAACCATGTTGCTGATTCAATGGATTGGAGGAATGACACGTTAGAATGGGAGGTGTCTGTGATGGACATCTGTAGGGAGGGGGATGGCATCCTTGTGAGTGCAAGTCAGCCACATCATCTGATGTTAGACAATGTGGCCATGCCCGATCACAGTCCAGTAGGGCACTACTTCCACTGCTCTGTCAGTGGTTGAGGTGTCCACACCTTAATATGGCAGGCCATGGGGTCATGGTTCTGGTTATCCTTGTGAGGAGAGCTTATACAGGAGACATCAGTCATGTTCATGTATCATCAATACATCTGACCATGGGCATGGACATGCCAGTGCAGCTGCTGGCTGAGCCAGTTCTCAGGGATGGGTACAACAATTATGAATTGCCACCTCTGCAATTCACACATCACACCTGTCTGACATACCAAGATGAAGAGCTAACACTGAGCTTGGCTGTGTTCTTTCAGACACTCACTCAGCAATTTCACCTGAAGGGCCCATACAGACACACACACAACAATTACTTAGTTCAGCCATGAGACTTAAAGGTCATTCTATCTCAGTGGCCATTTGTTACTTTAGCTAAATGTCTGCCTGTCTCTCTTTTTTACTGACACATGCTCACTTACATTTTGCATCAGCCTAGGCTTCCTGTCCCCCCCCAAAACAACACACAGTGAAAGCAATGATAACTGTGACATATCCTTGTGTTCCATCTTTTGGATTCAAGGACACATAAGCTTTCTGCCTTATGCTCAGGGTGTATAGCTACTTAGTATATCTGTGTTTGTGATGTTGTGCTAATTTTACTGCTTTCTTACCAGTTTTTGTAATGTGTACATGCCTCCCCCATTCTTACAGCAACAATGTAGGACCAAGTCTTAAATAAAAGTAACAATGGTTGAACAATTGGGAGACTTTTTACATATTTTGGTCTTACAAAGTGAGATGGTTGATAGAATCAAAACAGATTTTGCATCAGTATTTTTAAGACTCTTCTGATGGTTATGAAGTCTGAAATTGAAATATGTCTCATTAATTTCTAACTTCTCTCTTTAATGATTTGCCAGCACAAAAGAATGAGACCAAATTGAGGACATTTGGTGACCATCAATACTTTTGAGAAGTATGAATGTATGAATCTTTGATGCCTGGGGCCTATTATTTGATAGAGGACACGTGTATTCACAAGTCTCTGTTGTCACATGTTGATGTCATTGCTGTACAAATCACCTACCTTTTACTTACTTTACCAAGTAACAATGCAATTGTGTTTTAATACTCCAGGTTCAACACTTACCTTGTAAATCCAACAGCTGTGGCCATTAAAAGGGTAGGTAATGGTTATGAGCATTGCCTGGCATCACTGTTACTATATGTATGTGCATAGGATGAAGGTTTTAGCCCCTTAGGAGGAGAGTGAGTGTAATATGAGTTGTCTTAGCCAATGCAAGGGCATATTGAGCACACTTATGTCTGCCTACACCCACAGCAGCTGTGTTTTCCCCTCTGACTCCTCACCTGCATGTGGCTGTGGTGACCTTGCCATTGGTGGTGGGAACTGGATGTGTGCCCCTTCCCGTTGTCGATCCTGCTGAAGCTGCTTTCTCAGGATTATGTTGTGTAGCATGGCACAGCAGCTGAAGATTTCAGTACATATAAATGGATTGTACTGCAGGGCTCCCCCAGATCTAGCAGGCACGGAACCACTACTTCAGCAGCCTAAGCACACCCCCTAGGATATTTTGGGTTTGAAAATGTGCCTCATTGTAGTTTTCTTCAGCGGGTGTGTGTGCATTTCTGATGGGCATTATCAACCACAGTTCCAGTGCATCCCCCCCAGTAAATGACTCTGTGGGATATCCCCCCTAGCAAACATCTGGTGCAGTTGGGAGGTGTGCCAGATATGTGAGTTGTGTTAACTACCTGGGTTAACAGCACACACATTCCAGATGACTCCCTTAGCATTACACACAACTTGGCAGTTAATTGTGTGGTCCTTCCTTGTCACTCGAATGCCTTGATTTCTATACATGTACAATCTGTCACTCAGTACTTCAGGGTAGTATGCTACATGGCAGAAGTCCTGCATATTTGTGGCTCTGTCCAGTGGTGGCTGGTGACTTCAAATCAAAGGGGGGCTGCAGGAGACAGCTGAATGTGCGGGGTCAATGGGAAGGGGTGTGACCAATCAGAGAGGGGAGGGGCTATGCTCAAAACCACAAAAACTAACTAAATACACTGCCCCGGGTGCCAAACCGTCATTATGAGAGTCCAATCAAGACAAAATAAAGTGCAGAAGAATAAAAAATATTTCAATGCATTGGCTGCATAACAGCTTACTTAATATCTAGATGGAAACAAAAAGGTTGTGAGGCATGAAAAAATAAATTACTTTTTAAATACATTAATGGAATGCCAGTCAAAATCAAGTATAAGAAAAACAATCAGCACTCAACTCAAACCACTTCTTGCACTGCAGTTCTAATTATAATTTATATTCAGCTTTATTAAAGTACCAAGTAACATGCTGTAGGTAGGAATCTCTGATGCCCCCACTTGTAAAAATGTTTCTTATCCAAAAAAAGACCTGCTGCCTGACAACTATCTACTTGTTTCATGGGGAAAACATGATCAAAGTAAAAAAATGAAAAGCAAACAAGAAATAATTTCAAGATACATTGCTTAAAAGGATTACTGTACAGGTTATGGACCACATGATTGGCATTCTGTTTAGTTTACGGGTAAAGCCTGCAGAGATGACTGGAAGTCTCCAAGTGTAATGAGCTTCTTAAAATAATGTAATCCTGTCCTTTATTACAAATACTGTCATATGCATTTCAATACCCAAGGCTTATACATTATCTAGTTAAGTATTTTCTACATTTCAACAACAGAAAGGCTTTCAATGTTGGCAGTTCTTTAACAGTATGCTTATTAAAGCTTACTTGCATCTTACAATCTCAGCCAAGCTTACCTGATGGCCATTAAAGTATTGCTACTTAAACACCGAGCAACAGGCACTTTGAGTAATAAGCATAAATCAACAGTACAAAAAATATGACAGAAACCAGACCATTCTGCAAAAATCAAGGACAGATGAAAAGCCACTCTAGCACTTGTGTCTACCTTGGGGGGGGGGGGTACTCTGCACATTTACACTGCATAACTACTCCTTGCCTTGCTTCGACACATCCAGAGTCACTACATGGGTGAGTGGGGTGCAACAAGTATGTCACAATTTGAAATGTCTCTGGCTGACTGTGATGGCCCTGACACATGTCATACCTCCCAACCTCAGAGCAAGAAATCTGGACAAAGCCATACAAAGAAGTGGGACAAAGGCCCAAAAATAAGGACAATTTTTAAATATTGCTCTTATAAACTTAGAAAGATAATAGAATAGGTGTTGCATTAGTATGAATTTTCTGAATGGTATGAAATCTGAAACTCAAATGTCTGTCATTATTTTCTAACTTCAGTCTTTAATAATTTGTCACCAATTTGCCAAAAAAAAACATAATTTTATGAAAAATGGACCAAAAATTTGATGTAAAAATATAAAATAGCCACACAATACAGCTGGGAACCTGTCAAAGAAGGGACACTTTACTATTAGTACTGCTAACATAAGCAGCTGACAAAATAAAAGAATCTACATGCATTTCTGAAAAAAAAGTAATCTTTAACTCTGATTATTACAGTTATTTCTTAATTGTAAACCCTCCATGTTTTCTTCCAAAATTATTTTGCGGAGGGATTATTAGGGGCAAGAGCAACATTTTGAGCCAAAATCAGGGACAGTTGAGAGGTTTGGCTATGCCTAATTCTATAAAGCAATTTATTTGCATGTACCTCTCAACCTGTTAATGCAATAAATCTGGACAAGGCCAAATATATTGGGGGAACATATAAACAGTACTAAAAATTTCTCTTGTATAAAGTGGGACAATTGATAGAACAACAGGTCTTACTTTTGCATGCATTTTTCTGAAGGTTATGAAGTCTGAAACTCAGTGTGTCATTATTTAGTGACTTAATTCCTAAATGATTTGCCAGAAAACCACAAATTTTATGAGGAACAAATCAAAAATAAGAAGCAAAAATCTATTAATTCTTTGAAAATCTGGACAGTTATGAGGTATAGTTCAGCTGGGGCTGTCTTTCTTTGCCGCCCTTCCCCCTCACAAAATCATGGTTGAATGGAGCCTCCCCCTGCAGCCATTCCAATGATCCATTACTTGGCTATTTCACTCCATTTACCATAAACACTTATGTGCATACTGATTTACTTCTATGATGATTTAGACTTTTATTTTGCATTTTACAGCACAAACACTAAGAAATCTGCTAAACAAACTTAGCATTAAAACTTCTCTGCCCTTGAAACTCACATTCAAAGAAAATACATTTTACCAGTGGCAGATAAAGATTAATTCTGGGCTGTTTTCAAATCATTGGCCCCTTGCTCTTTGATACACCTTCCTATTATTTTGAACATTTTTCCAGTAAACTATGAAACAAAACGCATGCACCAATAATGACAAAACTGCCCAGTTCAGAACATCTTTCAAGTAAACAATGAAACAAAATGCATGCACCCATAATGACAAAACTGCCCAGTTCAGAACATTTCCATCATAAAAGTCTACTCAAACTTCTACAGTCCACCATTATCAGTAAATATGCACAATTCTACAGTCCACCATTATCAGTAAATATGCACAATTCTACAGTCCACCATTATCAGTAAATATACACAATTCTACAGTCCACCATTATCAGTAAATATGCACAATCTCTGAAGAAGTAAAACAAGTCATCTAAATAATACCATATTAAATAAATCTGTAACTAATGAAGGGGTTGCTGCTAGCAAACACCTTTATATTTCATGGTTTCATTGACAAATAAAGTGTCTGATGCCCCTGAGGAATAAATTGCCTATATTACATTAAAAATGATAAGCTAGCAATATTGCATTAGGAAATGGATGGGAAACTGATAACAGGCTCATAGTTAGTATCTTAACTTTTTCAGTATGGCAGCATTCACCCCTTGTGGGAGTAGAACCAACAACCTTCTGCATCAAAAGCAAGTAGACAACCTGTTGTGCTATTAACGATGCAAGCTGACTTAGCATAAGCAGCATTAAACTTCTCTTCTCCTGCAAGTCTCAGCTCCTTGTAAAATCTACTCAATACTCAACTGCATCTCAACTTCGCAGCACAAGAAATCTGGAAAAAGCCAAATTTATTGGGGGGGTGGTCAAAAGCCCAAAAACCAGGGACACATTAAACATTGCTTGTATAATCTTGGAAAGTTGCTAGAATAAAATGCTGTGTTACCACCATACATTTTACTACCAATGTCCCTGTGCAAAAGAGTCAGAGCAACATACCACAATGCCAAATCACCTGCTTTGTGAAAGAAAAATGCTGTGTTACCACCATACATTTTACTGCCAAGGTCCCTATGCAAAACAGTCAGAGCAACATACCACTACGCCAAATCAGCTGCTTTGTGAAAGAGCTTAAGACTGAAACTTAAATGGCTATCATTTAATGAATTCAGTTCTCACCATAGCTGTCAACCTTGAACCTCTTAGCACAAAACACCTGGACAAACCCAGTAATGAGGGGATACAGCCCTCAAACATATTCAGTGAATTCAGTTCTTGCCATAGCTGTCAACCTTAGCACAAAAAACCCGGACAAAGCCAATAATGGGGTAATACAGTCCCAAAAATAAGGACAAATTTTAAATATTCATCTTATAAACTTATATTGTGTTACTATGTATTTTCTGAAGAATATGAAGTCTGAAATTCAAATGCCTGTCAATTTTACTTCTGACAAAACAAAAACAATTTTCAGCAGAGGCCCAGGGAGAAATACTACAGACACATTTGTAAAATGGCAGGACACCAGAGCAAATCCACACAAACACAGGGATAAGATGCAGACTCCAAACAAAAGGCACTCCAGCCAAGAATCAAACCAGAAAACCTATAGCTGTGAGGCAACAATGCTACCACTGCACCATAAAATATGTAAGGAATTAAACATTCAGAAACCTGAAGTCTGAAATTCAAATGCCTGTCAATTTTATTTAACATTTGTTAATCAGGACAGTCTGACTTAGAACAAAAAAACAATTTTCAGCAGAGGCCCACGAAGAAATAATGCAGACATGTCTGTAACATGGGAGGACACAAAAGCAAACCCACACAAACACAGGGAGAAGATGCAGACCCCACAAAGAAGGCACCCCAGCCAAGAATCAAACCTGAGAACCTGCAGCTGTGAGGCAACAATGCTACCACTGCACCATCAAATATCAAGCATTGTAACATTTAGAAACCACAGATATTATGAGAAACAGATCATATCAAATATGAGGCAAAAATCTGCAATTTTTTTACAAATGGTGGTGGGTAGGGAATTCAGGTCTTTAACACCTGCATACAAGGTACAGGGTTCAAGCCTGAGGTATTCCCTACCACCACCATGAGTCTAGCCACCAATATATAGCAACTGGGGCATACACACACACACACACACACACACACACACACACACACACACACACACACACACACACACACACACACACACACACACACACACACACACACACACACATTTCCTTCCTTCCTTACCTGTAGTAGATCTTGTAGCTGCTCCAAATCCCCGTCCACACATATAACCAAACCGAACCATGCCATGACATATATCCATAGCTGCCCGTCCACATTGCGAGATCTTCCCACCTGTCCAGTCTCCACATAGCTCCAAATCCCATTGCGAGATCTTCCCGTCCACATAGCTCCAAATCCCATTGCGAGATCCTTCAGACTGCTGACGTTGCAGTCCAGCTTCGATGAGTTTCCCAGCGAGTTTCCAGGACAGTCTATTGCAGTTACAACTGCATAGACCTCTGGGATCATGCTCTTACATGTTTCCCAGTCCGGACTGCTGCTGAAACAGTCTGCGCATGCTCCAGACTGCCTCAGCAGCAGTCCGGACTAGTGCGCATGCGCGAAAGTCTGGGAATTTTGAATTTCTTATCTTTTATTTTCTTTTAATTTCTTTATTGTTTACAACTGGGGGGTTGCAGTCCAGCAGTCCAATAGCACAGGCTACCTTTGGCTCTGTCCTCAGGAGTATGGGGAAATATATGTGGTCACTGACATGTTGGGGCATAACATTCAGGAACTAATGGAGAATCCTGGATGCTGATGCCTGTGACACCCCCCAGAATGCCCTCTGTTGGTCTCCGAAAGGGTCCTGTAGATAAAATTCTAAATGCTATACATACCATTGTGTTCACTGCTATTGGCTCCCCTCAGTTTGCCCTGGCTCTGAGTTGAGGATGACAGAGGTTGCAGAGCTCCTGTACAGTGTCTCTATCCACCCTGTAGCACTCTACAATTCCCAACTCATGCAGATTGTGACAAGTTAAACTGGGTCTGAAAACTCTTTTCTTTCTTGGTCGTGGTCTGGATAGGCTTCAGCCTGTTGCACATATGCATGAATTAAAGCAGCAGCAGCCCCTAACATTCTTTCTGTGTATACTCCTTTCTGTGGCTGTATTCCAATAGGTTTTCGAATTCACTTTGAAAACCAGCACTAAGTTTACATGGTTACTTTATAGCTTGTTAAAAAGCTCCTCCATATTGGATTGTTTGATTAGCATACAGTTCAGCTGTTTATACTGCAATTAGCATGCCATGGTGTTAACCATGTTTGTGTGGCTCTACACACCATGTAGAGTCACTTATTGAATACAAAAACATGTGCACCATCAAGTGTGCATCTTGCCATGATGTGCAGATGGTTTTAGCGGCCCATGTAGGGTTTTTGAATCTGCCCTAATATCTGAAAAACTCATTCAGCATTTATTTATAATACTTTCAAGGAAAGTTGTTGACATACTTATCTATAAAATATCATTAGATTGTGTTCTTTTTTACAAAGAAGATGAAGGAACAACTTTATCTTACATTTTAACTACAAAATATTTAGCATTATTTATTTATGCCTCAAGACTGCGGTGGTGGTGCTGCGGTAGCGTTGTCGTCTCACAGTAAGACATTGTTCTGTTTGATTCTCAGCTAGAGCGTCTTCTGTATGGAGACATGCGTGAATGGGCGTACCTTTGTTGAAGGTTGAGTCAGGGCCAGCAACTTGGCACGCAAAAATCTACTGCCAATCATTAGCTTACCGGAGTTCCGCTTTGGCGACCCCTATCCGGGAAAAGCCAAAAGATACAACAACTACAACATTTATTCATGCCTCAAAATATAACAAGATCACTTTTACACAGAAACACCTTTTCTATGTCTGGAAACTCTCCTGCACTTGACAGATTTATCTTTTTAATAGCTTTGGTTTATTTCGGTCTGAAAAGAACTGAAAACTACACATCTGTTTGCAGCTGACTGTTTGGTAGCAGTTTCAGACTGTTGATTTACAAAGGACATTCTGGCCTGAATTCAACCTTAACTTCAAATGAGAATCTCTCTCCACTACTTCGATTCATTTTTATAAAATTTCTTAGACAATTCACCATGATAATTCCTTTTCATTATGTTTTTAACAGCCTAATGGCTTTTTTGAAAACCAGACAAGAGAATCTCAGACTCCCTATTTAAGAGTCATCACTCATCACCCCAAGTGAATATTAAACATCACTCTTCTCCTTTAATCTTCATTTTAACAAGGGCCAGGCCCCCCCCTGTTCACTCTCAGAATATAGGTATCCAAGATCACCATACAGCAAAAAAAGGGGAATAGTCCAAGAAACGCCAATCTCAGATCTGATATATGTAAATCATTTTTTCAACCCGTCAATCTCAACACTACATGACTTGTAAGTGTGTGTCCTGACATTTCAAATGATTACTAACATGGGCATGCCTTACTGAGCATGTAAAATATGTATATTTCACTCTTACATATAAAATGCCATACAATATTACTTCTCTGTAAAAAAGCAGTATTATTTTTGGGTCTAGTTTCATAAGAATATAACAATAATAGGATTCTGATATGTACAATGAGTTGGCAGCTTGAAAATATACAAAACATGCTTTTTGTGTGAAATGAATGGCAAAGCCAAAGATTCCAAATGGCTAGATAAGACTAATTGTGGTACCTAGGAAAAAAAATCTCTGTAACCATGCAAAGAATTATAGCAAATTTAATAGAGAAATATATCATGACTCTAAGACACAAAATCATTCACAGCTTTAACTTTTTATAATGAAGTTTAATGCACGAGTCAAAATTACACAAAGTCATATGTCCTCTGTCAAAAAATGTTTCTGTATTCATGAGGAAAAATAGTATTACTATAGGCCATTACTGTACCCAACATACTGAGCAGAAGTTCACCAAAGTAGCCACAGTAAAAAATAAACATAATGCAAAATTCCAGACTGGCAGGAAAAGCACATGAACTAAGCCCTAGATTATTGTTTTTGAAAGGTCATGGCTTTGTCACACTTTGAGATTTGATTAAGAATCTTTCACTGAGAAACAGGACATAATCTACAGAACACACCTAAGACTGCAATTAATACTGTGACACTTCCAGGCCATCATGATTTTGAATTTGACTCCACAGCTTTAGTTGCTTGAAAGCATGCCATTTTACTAATGGAATGTTACAACTGAAAAGCTATTTTTTTTTCCTGGTGAAAAATAGAAGAGTTTTACTTCTGACATAATATAACCTTAATGTACATATGTTCTTGAGATTAGCTTTACTTTGACATTTGTGCAGAAGAGAAATAGCTTCCAGGTTGAAACCAATAACAGTGCCATACTGTAACAATAAATGCCCGCTGAACAGCCACATTTACTAGCTGTATAAAAGATGGTGTACATTATTTCCCCAAAGGCAGATCCCAATAAAGGCATACAGGGACTTCTAATGCGATACTTGGGTAGAAAACACATGCATGGTGACATGGAATATATTCTTTCTGAGATGCTGTACGTCCTTTGATGTCTGTGAATGAATCAAATAAATATAACGACCATGTTGCTCTTTGTTAGATACTGTTCCCCCATACTCAAGTTATGCTGAAACTTATCATTTGCTTTCATACCTCTCCCACCACTAAAATGATACATTTGGTCAATTTCTGATGTCTCACTGAGAAAAAGGAATCCACAACAAAGTATTTCTACTTGATGTTAAAAGGAAGTTCATCTCCACAACCATTAACAATAAAAACAACAAAAAAAATGAATGAATACAAAGGCATTGTGCTGCAAATTCAGTGCTCATAGACCTAATCTTCTGCCAGATAAAGTGAAAGAACATCAAATCACAGGGTTGAACTTTTAACTTGAAGCTTTCAGACACTAGGCTCTGCCCTTACCTACTAACAAACCATATGAATGATCACTTAATAAGATTAGCCTCAGGCTTGCATTGTCTTTCTTTTGCTGACTGCCTCACATCACTCCCAATCTTCCACCTCTAAAATATGTCACATGACTTCTAACACATTGTGGAACAAATGGAGAAAATGTGCAACAGAAGAACACAACTTCAGACAGAAAGTTCACAGCATGGTTATTAACAGTTTCTTCACACTTATTAAAGAGTTGTTTTGATAAGGCAATATGATTCAGTATTATTTTCCATGGCTATTTAAAAAATGTGAGCAATGAAATTTTGCAGTACTTTTCAAAGTGCAGCATGCGGCACAACATTTTAAGCATTTAAAGTGAGGAATATTGCTCACAATTAAGTACAATTGAGAGCTATGCTTCTTCTCTTTCCCAGATAGTTGGGAATCAGTGGTCATCACCAAACGGGGTGAAAAATAGGGGCATACTACAAGCACTTGAGATACAAGCAATCAAAAAACACTGTACTGAAGTCAGGGACTTGACCATATAGTAAGTCCGATAGGCAGCTGCTCACACTCTAATTCAGATATTCATCAGGATAAGCAGTTGAGAAAGAGGAGTCTGAGGGGAATTTTAGGGTTAGGAACAAGGAGGAGGAGGAGTTTAGGTTTTTTTGGGGGGTGGAGTTTTAGGTTTAGGAAGTGATCAAAGGATTTAGGGTACGTGAGGGAAAGTGGAGATTTAGGGTAAAGGAGCAAGGACTCAGGTTGGGAATCGGTTGGCAGTATTAAGGTTGGGGTTTATGTTCAGGTAGGGCTATACATTTTTAAAGAGTCTGGTGTGGGAAGTGCAATGTAGAAGATGCATTTTGGGGTAGAGGAAGTTCAAGCACTTGATTTTTCATGTAGGTGGCAGCAATAAACGTTGTTATGAACAACTAGCATGCAAGTACATATAGTAGACCCAAAACATAGCCACAGAAATATATGCTACCACAGTGGGCAGAAGATACTAATACAAAGAATCATACCTCTTAATTGCCCCAAATTTAAAGAATGTCCCTAATTTTGCCACATATTTCTTTTACCCTGTTCCTGAAAACATTTTTGAGTTTCTCGTAAATCACTGCAGATTACAGACAAGTCAATATGGTCAGATGTTGGTCTAACACTTCTTATTGTTCATAAAATGTATGTTGATCCAAAACTCGTTACTCTATTAACTTTTTTTAAGTGAATTGGAGAAATGATGTGCCCATAATTTTGACCTTTTTCCTCCAATTACTTTTGCCTATAACCAAAGTTTCAGTTAAGAAGTTAAAATTATTCAGGGAACCATACCTCTGAACTCTCATGGATTTTGCAGAATGTTTCATATTTTGCCTAATATTTTGGACCTACTCCTGATTTTATGGTAAACTACAGGATTACAGACAAGTTGATTATTCCAGACATTAGAGTTTCATACTTTTATTCTTCTGAAAATGCATGTTGGTATCAAACCTGTTCTTTTATTAACTTTGTCATTTGAAATAAATTGATATTAAAAAATTGTCTCTCATTCCAAACCTCTGTCTCAGCATTTTTGGTTATGCCAACCATTCTTCAGCAAAGAAGTTAAGAGGTACACCCCCCCCAACATACACTGATTACTATAAAAACTCATTAAATGTATATTCTGCTGTGGGCAATGTGCGGTTACTACTGAATGTAGTTTTATCTGGCTTACAACCAGGATCTATAATAATAATCATAATAAAAAAAACATAGCTACAAAGGGAAAAAAACATCCTTGAAGATCAACATGTCTATATTTCCTGGCAGTCTCTAGTTATATGACTGACTACTTGACTAGAGATTTCCAGGAAAGCACTGAGATCGATTACTAATGGCAATGCATTAGAAGTGCTTAGATTGCACAATCTCCTGTAGTCTGTGTTGTATTATTACATGACAAGAAATTACTGAGAAAGCACTGTGATTCTTTGCTAAGGGCAGCCAAATGCAAGTACTTAGACTACATAGTGTCAAGGCCATGGCTTGTCTGCCCTTGAGCTATTATTATGACTAGAAAAAAAAAATGAAAAAAAAAATCTTTGTATTTTTTTTTACTGGAGCACTGTATTTCTCAGCTGGAGTATATCATAGGTTCATAGGATCATAGGTTCATACTAGGCTATCTGCCCTAGGGCATTTATAAGCCTAGCCAGAGTGTGTTTGGCTTTCGCCACCCATTTTAAATTAATTTTGCTATGCCCTTTTTCGAGGTTAGTATACTGTGCCTCTGTCTAACAGTGACACAGAAGTGATACCCAGGGTAAACCTTTGATCTCGCACCCACTCATCAAGATTCCTCTTGAAGAGAGTCAATGAGGGACTCTGCCTAACCTGAACTGGGATTTTATTCCAGAGTGAAGGGAGCCTCTGGGTTATGAATCTGTCCCTCCAGCATGTCCTATTTATTTCAGTGCTGAGGTTCAAGTCTCGAGAGCGTAGCTCGATGGGATTTGGATTTTCTGAGGTGCAGCATGCCCATTAATTCCAGGTTGGACATGGCTTTATACGTCAGGCACAGATCGCCTCTGAGCAGGTGGTATGCCACTGAGTAGAGCTGGAGTTTCTTTAACTGGGCAGCATATGGCATCTGTTTGAGCCCTTTGATCCTCTTGGTGAGGTACTTTTGGGGTCTTTCCAGTTGCTGCAGGTGTCTGGTAAGGTACATCCCAAAAAAGGCATTGTACTCAATTATGGGCCAGATGAGGGATGAGTAAAGAGGCACGATGACCTCCCCTGATCTAGATGTGAATCCCTTCATGATAAGGTGGGCTAAATAAAATGTTTTTCTAACCACTTTGGCCAAGTGGTTGTCAAATGAGAGATTGCATGCCTCAGTTTGGTGACACCTATAGGAGAGTAAGATAATGCAAGAATACAGAATTTACTCAAAATAAACACTTTTTTTTTAGTGTTAAATCAATGAATTTCATTCATTTTTATGATTACATGACATGCTTTTTTGTTTTGATAAGTTTTTATCAATAATAAAATACTGTTTAAAATAATTTTGTACAATTAATATTAAAAGAGAAAATATATCCAAAGTAATGAGCACCTCATGTTTCCAGTTCATGTTTTCCCTTTTCTTTTCTAAATCATTCATCTTGTTTATGATATAGTCAAATCCTGGCACTACTTGATCTTTATTCTAAGGTTCTCAGAATATTTTTTATTTTTTCAGGACACATCTACTCTTTTAGACAGCCATTAGTAATTTTGTCTCAATGGTCATGTTACAAGGTGTTTGTGTTCTACAGTAATTCAGAATGGGGAACTCTTCTAAAATATGAAAGCTTTAAAATATCTTATACAAAATATGCACTGATGCATACTGCATACATCCTAGATGGTTCTTTTCATTTCATTATTTCTCCTCAGAGGAGGGACATTGTTTGAGAATAGATATTTTAATAAGAGTTTCTGTGAAGGTGGTTTTGATAAAAGCATATTGTTTCATAAAAGCAAGTATTGAATCCAAGGCTGCTTCAAACTAAAAATGATTTTATTTCTATGAGATGCTCTTGTCTTTTTGTGATTGTGTTTTGTTTCAGTATAATGGATAGTGAAATCCTTAAAAGGTTTGAGTGGTGGGAATGGGAAGTCTCTCCCCTATCTGGAAAAAAAAAAGAAGAAAGAAGAAAAGCATTTTAATTCGGTATTTTTTTAAATGTTTACAAAAAAGGTTCACACATATTCAGAACTGTGCAGAGTTAATTGTTTTTGGACTATGGATACTTTCTTCATTTGGACAGTTTATGTCTGCTGCCACAAATCTATAACAGAAATGTCAATTGTATCACTGTTTTACAGTATGAATACACAGGTTTTTCTGTATTTCAACTATAGTTAAGCAAATAATCACTCGAATGTTTAAAGGCTTTCCCCTTCTGTCTGCTGTAACTGAACACTTTAAAGCTGCCATTTTTTTTTTTTGTTATTGAGTGGTCCATGTTATCAAAGTATTACAGTATATTTAATGTTTTATGATGGACATGACACAGCCTTCGTGAGCAAATATTTTTCAACATGTTGACATAATTTATTTACTTTATTACCCAGATTTATCATTTATAATATATAGTCAAGTTATATTTTTGTCACATCTTTATTTTTGTTTTGCCCTTTATAACTTGCTTTTTGCAGGTTTTTCATATTTCCAACCACAGTGAGAACATCATTTTTTAATAATTTGCATTCATATATTTGAATTATGAAATTTATCATAAAATTAATCACATTCTAACTCTTCTGTGTGTGATATTCCTTCTTAAGTAGACTGGACCACCCCTAGTTGTACACAAAAGAAAATCATCAATATTTTCTTGTAGTAAGATGAAGTATTAAACATACTTCATACATTCCTTTATGCACCCATAAAGTGTTGTCCCTTATTGTTAACTTGTTATAGGCTACACTTAATATTTTATGGGTTTAGATCTTTGTGAGCATGACTTTAATATACCTCTCCAGTTTTAAACTCCTGATCTCTTCTTCAAAATGTCATATATGTGCCTTCTCCAATGACATAGAGAGATACTGTAAACATTTTTTATTTTCTCTTCTACATTATTGCAAACACTTTCTTATCTTTTAATAATGCATATGGTATTGCATGTTGTTGAATCCCATATTGCTGCTATGACATCATTAGCCATGCAGTCTCTCCACCACATATGTATTTGGCACTATTTGTACATCAGAACTACTCCCTTCCACTTGATAGGCTGCACTGCAGTGTCCCAGGCTTTTCGAATCTGGCACTAACAGATATTATTCATATGTTTTAGTCTTTGCTATCCTTCATAAATAACAATAATTTCATCTATGTTTAAAAATATTTCTACTGTATGCACTGCACAGAATATAAAGCACTTAGATTATACCTTTACACTTAAGCCTTTAATGTTATCTGATTTATACTGTCAAAAGCTCTGTTTAAGTCAAATGCTGCACCTGATCCCCTATACTGTAATGCTCTCATATACTTTATCATAATTTAAATTGTCATCAGAAATCATTAATGTTACCCTTGATGCCAGAACTTTTCTTTTTATCTACACTTTATTTCTGCATTGTATGAAATATATTACCTAAAATTTTAAAGCCCTCATCACACAATGTGGTATGTTTCCGTTTTTTTAACTAGCTTTATCTCACTTTCTATTAAAAACTCACAGATAATAACAACTGCATTATATATTGTGCATCAGACAAAAATTAACTAACAATACCTCAGCTTTACTTCATTGATCTCTGTAAAACTGAGATGAATGTCATCTATTCCATGGGATTCACATTTTCTAGAAATACATTATTCTTACTTCTCCATAACACTGCCCCCCATTAATCCACTGTTAATCTACAGTTAAGCCTTACAGTGATGAAATATATTGCATCAATGTTACTAGCTCTACTTTCTTTCATTGTATCCAGATGTATGATAAGTAGCTGTCCATCGAACTACAGATTTCAACCTTCGATTATGTAATTACTTTGTTCATTTGACTGCCCCTGAAAATGGACCTGCCTATACCTGATCTGTTATTGTCCAATATATCTCTATGTGCAATCCCATCATTGTCTTATAATCTAACAATTGGTTTATCCTTTACTTCATACAAGACAGCTAGCAATGTTAGACCCCCCTCTGGGGCACACAGATTAGTGATTAATCTGCAATTGTCTATAATGCTTCAGACCTAGTAACTTAGATTGATTTGTATTTTGACTTCTTGGGTGGTTCCATAATATAAGTACAGCAACCATAATAAAATCTAATCCACAGGAAAAAGGCAGCTCAGAAAGTGATATATAAATGTTGTTTAGCAGAAGGTCTCATGCACAGAGTTCTGCTAAGCACTGGTTCTCTTTTTGACCTAGAATTGTGCAGTAATGTATGGTAAGAGATATGTACTCAGAAATAAGCTACCATGGTGATTCACTTGATTTGTAGAAAATTAAATATTTTGTTCAGTGAGTTAAGGAGGCTGTAATCTTTTTAACTGATTTTATAGTTATTTTAAAAGAAGCTTCCTGCTATATTCTTATCACAAAGTGTCTTGTCAGAGATGATTGCACTCCTCTGTGTCATGAAACCCTGATAGAAAATAGTTGTGACCATAAACAAAAATTGGAGTCAATAATGAACAATTAAAATATTTAGTCATGAAATAGTATTCAGACATATTGCCATTTAATTTTATTGTTTTCTATTTAAAAAGGGTGTCCCATGAAAACTTTTCCAATTCTGAGGGAAAACGTCAGTGATTAACATGCAAGAACAGTCAAATATATGCAAAAGCTTATCTTTTCTTAAAGTCAAGACCTACAGTTACAAATAAAAAAGAGTAAGGAAAATTTACAAATATAAGTGATAGTTAAGAAAAACAATGCTAGGGATGGATTAGAAGCATAACAAGACAAAATTAGGTGTTTGTACAGAACACAAGTCTTTGGCATTTTCTGACAGATCTAGCCACTGACGTTATCCACAGTAATCCACCTGGATTCTTAAATTGACACTTTGTTGGCTTAATATTACTATAGATTTTAAGCTCTTTTTGCCACATTGCTGGTGAGAATGTGTATAATGCATTCCAGTCACAGTCAAACACAGAAAATGTTTATGATTTTATTTTATTAATTTTATTTTACATTTGTTGACAGGGCTAGTCTAACTGGATATATTTCCATTTTCAGTACAGGCCCGGGGAGAAAAGCTTCACGTAAAAGACACGAACCAACAGAGTATTAAACTTCCGTTACAGATTACTTGTCAGACAAAACAGGTGTTACATGGTAACTTAGCATTCATGATAGATAAAAGTAGAAAAAATAAGAATAGCCCCCCCCCCTTTTTTTTTTTACCAAACACTAAGAGAAGAAAAAAAAAGTATTCAGAAATATGCAGGAAATTCCCAAATCAAAGTTATAAGTAGGGCACAGAACAACAGACTAGTTAGAAACAAGATTGGGAGAATTAGTTAAGGGAAGTAACTCATCAATAAGACACTGAGAGATGTCCATACAGTCTTTCCTGGGTACAATAAGTCCAACTTAGAAGGTAGTGGTCTTAACGTGGCTATAAAGTGAGTAGTAAATTGATGCTATAGCCTATGATAACAGGAAGAAAAAAGTCTTAGTCAAGGTTAGTATAGGGACATAGCCAGTGGGTTGTAAGATGTAATTTGAATTTCTTTTTAAATAGTGTAGTTGAAGAAAGAGATGTGAGTTCACCAGCAAGTATGTTTCAGCTTTTTCCCAGTGTTAGAGAAAAGGGAATCTCCTGCTTTATTGTTGGGTTTTTGTCTAGATAGTAGTTTATTAGCTGAGCATAGGTTTGTAAGATTTTCATATGAGCTGATTAGACTTGTGAGAATTTGTGTTTTACCTGGGTGATAAAGGGTTTTATTGGTAATAATCAGTTGGTGAAATAGAATTTGATTATGCAGTTCCAGCCAACCCAGTTGTTTCAGATTTTGGCAGTGGTGGGTTCTAAAAGGGGAGCCGGTAGCAAATCTGGCAATATTATTGTAGGAGATTGCCAGCTTGTTGAGGTTGCTTTTAGATAGATTTGTATATATAGGACAGGCATAAAAGAGAGTTGAGATAAGGTGGGTGTGGGCAATAGTAGTTCTAGCTATGGGAGTAAGGAAGGGTTTAATTTTATAGAGGAGCCTAGTTTTTGGTTAACTGATTTTATTGTGGTGTTGATATGAGTATCACAGTTAAGGTTGTGATCAATAGTTACTCCTAAGAGTTTGGTGGTAGTGTCAGGAGATATAACTGTGCCATTTTTAGATTTGATAGTGAAGTCAAATGGGGTGGACTTTTGTGTAGGAAAAAACAGCAATAGTTTAGTCTTTTTAGGCTTAAGGAGGAGACAACGCTGTAAAAAATATTCTTCTACTAGCTCAAAGACATTTTAGGTGAGGGATTGCAGTTCAGATGGCCCTGTAGCTGAGGATATTAATATGGAATCATCTGCATATTGTATGGCTACAGCTCGGGGGATACTAATAACTAGATCATTTATAAAGATGGAGACTAGAAGAGGGCCCAAAATAGAACCTTGGGGTACACCAAGGGCAACAGGAAGGTGGGAAGATAGATTCTTACCCTAAAGCATTGCCTGTTATCTAAGTAAAACTTGAACCGCTGCAGTGCTTCAGTATAAAGTGGGAGGGACTTGAGAAAATTCAACAGTAGCTGATGGTTAACCATGTCTAATGCTTTTGAAAGATCAATAAAGATAGAGTGGTCAGAAAATGATAGGAGGGCAGTAGTGGTGCTACGGAAAGGTCTAAAGCCATGTTGAGAGCTAGCTAATAGGCTGTTTTGGAAAAGGTGGTCTAACAGTTGAAGGTGGATACATTTTTCCATGATTTTAGCTATGGGAGACAGTAGGGCAATTGGACAAAAGTTAAAAAGTTCTGTTGAGTTGCCACCTTTGTGTAGTGGGATTATATGTGAGACTTTCCAGATGGATGGATGGTACCTTCTGTTATGGTTCTATTTATTAGGATAGAGATATGGTAAGAAATAACTTTAGCTGCTATTTGCAGATATTTAGCAGGTAAGAGGTCAGCAGATGGGGTAGAGGGTTTGAGTTTTTGAAGGAGGGTACAGATGAGGGATGTAGGCACAGGTTGTAGTTGGAAAGTAGGTGGTGAGTTAGTTGAGGAGGAGGGCAGATTAGAGGATACAGGAGGTAGAGAGTTGGCAAGTGACTGGATAGCTTCAGTAAAGAAGATATTAAAGGAATCAGCAATTTGTTTGGGAGTCTCCTGGGTAATTCCAGATGGGGTAGGTGTTTTAGCGTTGCCTGGATGAAGGAGTCTATTGATACCTGACCAGAATTTCTGTGGTCTTTGTTGATTGTTCTGTTGAAGCTGAAAGTAGAAGGTTTTTTTGGTCCAATAGTATTGATGCTTTAGTAGAATTTCTAAGCTGTTTAAATTTTAAATGATCAGATGGGTCTTTTGAAGTACGCTATTTGGCCCAAAATTTGTTTCTTAGTAGAAATTTTTGTTTAGTTTCCTTAGTAAGCCATGGAACAGTTTTGGTACTGTTCCTGAGAGTACAAGAAGGGGCATGGTAATCCAAGATTTCTAGAAACGTATAATTGAAATATGATAAATATGGGGGAGTACAATCAATGCTAAAGAGGCACTTTCAGCTACAAAAAGCATAACTTATGATTTCTGCAAGAAAGCTGCTCAAGAAGTAAATGAAACATTAGAGCATTAACTGGCAGATAACTGACAGGACTAAGCCTGCAAGTTGTTTGCAAGCTGCTTCCTATAATTGTGAGTTTGATTCCCTCAGTCTGCATTTGCCAATTGTAAGACTCTGCTCTAGTCACTTAACAATACAATGCAATTGGAGGACTGGGCTGGATCCTCATTGGTCTCTTCATCCACATGATCTGTAATGACCTATTACACTGCAGCACTCGAGTCCTTGGCTAGGAACAAGTATTTCTGCATATATTGATTCAAAAATCAAAACAAAAATTATCCAGCCTCATTACATAAGAAGGGTGCAGACATTAGTTACTATTCAACACACGTATTACATTACAATACATATTAAACTATGAAATGAAATTACAAGTTTTAGAAGAGCAAAATAAATAAATAAATATAATAGAGTCTGTTCAATCAACATATACAAGACTGCAAGTATAAAATAAAGAACTACAGCAGGCATATCAAAGACAAGGACAGTAGAAGACATCACAGATAGGGAGTATGAAATAGAACAGTGGGTTTGTATAGAGAACTGTGGTGCAAAGTATACACACAGAATTGCTTGCTCTGTGAAATATAAAACTCGTAACATTTATAAAGTACAAGTGAAAGAAGGAAAGAGTGGAGTGATAAAGGCCTGACTATGGCCCAGGTTACCCAAGTTCAATTTGAGGCACTGGCAGGGGAGAGATGAGGGTGTGTCCATCTTGGGGGAAGGAAGGACAGTTTTGCAGGCAATCCTCACAACATCCCTAGTGATGAGTGGCTGAGAACGCACAGTGAGAGCAAAGTCCAATAAGGGGATTAGAGTGGAGACATGGCTGAGCTAATGCAGAGGGATGGAAAAATATCCCCCCATCCCACAGTGTACTCACTTCTCAGGATGCAATCACCCAACCAAAGGGAGGCAATGAGAAGCTGGGGTAGGTCATTAGATAACACCCCACCCAACAGATGTGGGAAAGCACTGACCCCAGGATACCCTTTAAGATCCAGATCAGCTCAGGCTGTAATTCATATATATATTTATAGTCCAGAGGTAAAGTGGAGTGACTGACAGAATGAGGACGGATTTAGGGCACTAAGGATGGCTGTCAGAATGAAGTAGGGGAGTAAGGCTAGATACAAAATAAATAAATAAATCTCTGAATCACCCAAATGGTGGTTGTGTTTACTTGGGTAGTCCATATATAACACTGGCAAAGTCACTTCCTACACACACACACACACACACACACACACACACACACACACACACACACACACACTTCTGCCAACCATGCACACACAAACACACACAAGCTTGTTAGCGCACATACATACCAATGCACATGCTCATATGCACACACAGGTGTATATACACACACACATACACATACACATAGATTTCTAGGCATTCACTCACACACATGCTCACACATAAATATATCCCAAGAAATACACAAAAACGCACAAACACATACACTCGCAGACATTCACACACACACACACACACACACACACACACACACACACACACACACACACATGTGCACACACATATAGACACTCTGCTCTTTCCTAGCCCTCCTAGTGTTAGCACTAAGGCAGAAAAACACTAACATAAATTCATCCTATTGCAGGCATGTACACATAATGCCACAGACATGCATACTCTAACACCTCCGTCCCCATGTATTTGCTGATCTTACCTGCAATGTGACGGCTTCCATTGGAGTGAATGTGTGACTGCTGTCTTTTGAGAATGTTAAATTTTTCTTCCAACTGTTGTAATTTGCTAGTCAAGCGATCCCGATTCACTCAGCAGCATACTTAGGAGTGTTGGCACTTCACATGGCTAATAAGTGTTTTCCATGAATACATGGCCAAAAACATTTCCCACGGGCAGTTCCTGGGGACAGCACATGGCTAATTAGCATTACCTGTTCCCTTTAACTGCTTCATTATCACATGGCACAGCTAGCAGGATCACCATCTAAGCTGATGCTCCTACCATCAGGCTTACTGTGAATGGCAAAATAGCAGTGGTAAGGTGTCCTGATCACATAAAGTCTTTCTGAATCCCAGGACAAATGTAATGAGGAAAATAAAATAATTAGAATAAAAGGAAGCAAGTGAATAAAAAAAGGTAGATTTGAATAAGATGAAAAACTATTTTATAGTACAACCATCATATCTATATTGTACAGTGAAAATAATTATGACAGAATATCAATACACTGTGAATCCCTTAGCCATGAGCCTTTTCCTTTTCAGTAATGTCACATAATGTTTCAGATTCAGCATTCGGAAATGACTGTGATATTTCTGCTAAATATAAAGGTATGGCAGTATAATAGCTCTACTGCAAAACAGATCACGACATCCATTCAGCAGCACTCAGACGTTTAAGACACAATGAGAAAAGTCCTCATTATCAGCTAATTTGCATGTCAATAAAGCTCATTTAACGAATGTGACGTGCAGAACAGCACTTCATTTGATAATTAACAGTGGCAGATACACTGTGTTTGCACCGGCACATCTCTATCCCCCACGCATAGGCACACAGTAAAACACAATGCCTAATTTTCCCCCACCCTGTTAATTCACAGATGATTACAGTCATACCTTAATGCCAGAAATTTTAGTTTCACACTTTATATATATCAGTAAATGCATGCTATG
Organism: Protopterus annectens; assembly: GCF_019279795.1. Lineage (NCBI taxonomy): Eukaryota > Metazoa > Chordata > Ceratodontiformes > Protopteridae > Protopterus > Protopterus annectens. Next base: position 1,933,838,547 of record NC_056728.1, on the reverse strand, counting down.
GCAAAAGCTGTTATCCTGTGTGGATGAAAGATATGCCTAATGTTCCTGAAGCCTCCCTTGCACATCACATCATGTTATAAGAGTTACATAATGCTCGACATCCTCAAAAAATATTAAAACACCCTGCTTAAATAACTTATTGGTTAGTGCAGCAGGCTAACACTGGGATACCTTGTATGATACATTTTTCAAATCCCTTTCCCCTTCTTTGTACTTTTTATGTTTACTTTAGTTCTTTTCTTTTTAACATCAATCCTTTGTGCATACTGGTGGCTTAGAAGACTAGTAATCTCTGTGGGAGTTGGGAATATACAAGGTTTGAAATCTGTTTAGTGCCTTTTAAGGCATTCTACATTTCTTGGTGACTAGTGGTTCCTAAACCATTATTTTTTTTTTTTATATGTGCCATTAACGCACACTATATTGAGGATCCCTGGTGGATAGTGGATTCTCACTGCTCCCCCAACCCAGTATTAATTAAGTGCTGCTCAAGTACAACTATAGAGTTATCTCTGGTGCTAGTGATTCCATCCAATCCCAATCTGCATAATGTCTGAGTGACACTCAGACACACATAACGTTATCTCCGGCGGCTAGTGATTCTATCCAATCCCAATCCACATACTGTTTGAGTGGTACTCAGACACACATGGAGTTATCTCTGGTGGTTAGTGATTCCATCCAATCCCAATCCACATACTGTTTGAGTGACACTCAGACACACATAGTTATCTCTGGGAGTTGGAGACTTTCTTCATTAGTCTAGGAGTATGCAAAAGCATGACAGCCACTTCAACCTACCCACACATACAAACATGAATACAAGTGCACGCGTGCGCGCACACACACACGCACACACACTCACACACACACACATGCCAACCTAACTTATCCCCTAACTCCCATACTGCTATCCCCCAGACAGACATACTTCATGCATAGTCTCACACAAGTAGCCCCTCACATACACTCATGCACACTCCCCTTATCCCTACCTTGCCACTAAACTCTCCAGCACTTACCTCTAAAGGGATGGATTTTGACCATATTCATTACTGTGAGGAGCAAGGAACATCTGTGCAAATCTACATGTCCAATCTAGAGGCCTTCCAGGAGGCAGTTCAGGGAGGGAGTACAAGAATAATTTTACAAATGCTTTACCCCTCTTTGCCTCATTAGCATCTACCATGGTCATGGAGATTCTGCCACAGCACTGCATGTCTTTGTGCAAAAGCACTGTGGTAAGATTGTCACTGATTTTGAAAAGGTTACCTGAAGATGTAAACATTGTGAACATTGGAGATAGCCCACCACAGCACTGCACATCTTTGTGCAAAAGCACTGCGGTAAGACTGTCACTGATTTTGAAAAGGTTACCTGAAGGTGTAAACATTGTGAACACTGGAGATAGTCCACCAGAGCACTGCACGTCTTTGTGCAAAAGCACTGTGGTAAGACTGTCACTGATTTTGAAAAGGTTACCTGAAGGTGTAAACATTGTGACCACTGGAGATAGTCCACCACAGCACTGCACTCCTTTGTGCAAAAGCACTGTGGTAAGACTGTCACTGATTTGGAAAGGTTACCTGAAGATGCAAACATTGTGGACACCTCATGGTAACCTTTTTCAGTTCATCTTAATATGTGCAAATTAATCTCTGTAGTTCCAGTAAGAGAACACCACTATCATACTCTCTCCAAACTGAACAGGTTACCATGAAAACATAGGTGCCCTCTCCTAGTGGTCTCACTCACTTACGAATTACTGAACTCTCATATCTTTCCTTATTTTTCTAGCAGACATGCCACTTCCTCCTCCAAGAAAATCCAAGTCAAGTGCTTTTAAAGGTGTGGCAAGCCCCCTTGCACCACCCTTACCATCTGATGATTAAGTGAGATACTAGAGCAACTGATGAGTAACTTTCACAAGAATGATGACATCCCTATGTCTACTGAGGAACAAGCAATGCAGCACAGATTGCAGCTTTTGAACAATAGCCCCTCAAACCTAAGAATCACTACTAATCAATCTCTGATAACTATCTCACACCAGGAATTCATGACACAGTTCAAAGCATACCTAAAAAAACAAGTCTCCCATAGATGCTTTCAAATGGTTTCAAGAAACGACATTTACAATAGGGTCATCTACAATTCCTACTATAATCTAACAGTCACATCATATTCCCAGTAGAGACCACAATCTCAAATGGCCATTTATCTTCCCTTCTTTTCTGACTCTTTTTCTCAAACCTCTACTCTTTCCAATATCTTCTATACACCCTTTTCATCCTTCAGATTTCCTTTTATGTGCATGGTGTGCATAGTGTAAATATTTAATGCTGGGGCAGGATACCATCCTCATATAGAAATTGCTCAACTAGTCTACTATGATGACAAACCTAGCATATAAAGCCGCATGCAGATCTATACCTATGTTGGATTTGCTTCTGTACTTAAATCAAGAATTATTCCCTCAGTATCATATTCTGTGTGATCAAATAGAAAGCAGTGGTACTATACTCCAAACCAGAAAAAGTCCAAATGAGAAACGGAGAATGAAATCCAATTCTTAAGCCAAAGTTTATTCAAACAACGTTCCACGCAATGAATATACCACTCTATATGACACTCTATATTAAAACATAAACGCTATTGAACACATGCGTTTTCATCTGTTTAAATCAGACTTCATCAGATCTGATGAAGTTTGATTTAAACAGACGAAAACGCGTGTGTTCAATAGCGTTTATGTTTTAATATAGAGTGTCATATTGAGTGGTATATTCATTGTGTGGAACATTGTTTGAATAAACTTTGGCTTAAGAATTGGATTTCACTCTCCGTTTCTCATTTGGACATATTCTGTGTGATATTTTCTTAAATCAAGAATGTGTTAGAATTCCCTCTGTGGAGATCCTAAAAATGGTCAGTGCTGATCAGTGTTCTAACCTGCTTACTGAATACAACTGACTCAAAAAATAAATACATAATTAAAACAGTGTCATAAGATTAAAAAAAAATGATCAGGTATAGTTCAAACTATTATAGGACACACCTTTTTACTAACCTTCAAGTCAGTGGTAGTTACTACAAACACAAGATCCACCTTGAGGTGCACATCATTTTAAAATTTAAAACACTAACCACTAACACTTCTTTAGCCTTGGCACATGTTCCAAATGTTGACAATTAAGAAGAAGTAGCACAAAATACCTAGGCCCCCTCAACATCTAACCAGTACTACCTCAAATTATCCAAAGAATATAAAATACATCTGGAAATTATTTTTACTCCTTCTCTCTATTTTACCTGGACTGTCACCTAACTTATTATCACCTCTGACATCCCATCGGTGTTCTTCTTCTCTCTCCTTATATATCCTTGTATACATTTCAAAGTTGTCAACAAAATGTCTATTTACTCTTAAGAAACCTTATCCAATCTTTATATGTCTAAAGTCCAATATTATTGTGTAATTTCTTCTGAAATTGTTTCTTTATTGACATCTGGTCAGGTAAAATTTACAAAAAGGAATAAATATATACACACACACACACACATATATATATATATATATATATATATATATATATATATATATATATATATATAAAATAAATCCAAAAACGATAGTCAGGGAGAGACAACCAATTGGCCCACTAAAGTAATCCAGTCTTCGTTGTAAAAATATAAAAGTTATTTTATTGTGTGCACAGGTAAGCGCTTTCACCAAAGCTTCTTCAGACCTTAAAAACTTCACCCCAAACAAACATTTCCTTTTATACTAATCATATGATCATACATCAATTAATCAATTAACTTTCTTAAAAAAAAATCATCTCTTATCCCTACTAGAGATAAAAATGGGAATATTCAAACGTTAATGCATTTTTCAAGTTGAACTCTGACAATGAAATGTATAACCCTTTTTGCATTTCAAAGTTATATGAATTCTAACTCACACATTTAAGTAATCACCATAAAGACTTTTCAGTTCTTATAATACATTCATAGATTTACTGTATGTTTTTTGATGTTTATCTATCCAGTTAATATTCAACTCTGTCTATTTGATAAATCCTAATGCTCATTAAATAGTAGTATCTTGATCGATAATATCGATGTAACGTAAATTCATATAAAAGGCTATTTTCAATGAATACTACTTGGAAATTTAACATAGCTATCTATCCGGTTGCCAATAACTGAAACAATATGACATTTTAATGTTTCAACTGATCTTTCCAAACTACTGTATTACTTAGGATGGCTGCTAATTCAGCTTTTGTGCATCGGCTATCATGTCCAATTCTATGATAAAATTTGTTCTCTATCTATTCACGAGTGCATATAAATACATATATTTTTAAAATATATATGCACTAACAAATTAAAAAACATATAAAATTATGTTTTATATATATATATATATATATATATATATATATATATATATCGCTATTTCGCTTTTATTTACCTTCTGATGTATATTCCTTTATTCATATAAATCATGTACCTTGCTGTCTATAATCCAGGGCTGTTATTTAAAAATTATAGTACCATAAATTCTATATGAAATACATCATTTATCTATCTCCAATGGGCATACATGTAGTTTTTGCGAGAGTAGACAGCCAAAAGACAAATATTCATCTTACATAAATACAAAGAATTAATTTTTCACTAGAAATATTCTATCTTTGGGAGCTTTAAAATTTACTACTCAGTAAAGGTACTCAAAAATCCGACAAATCCTCCAGTGAGACAAATAGTCTCAGGGAGAGGGTGGTGCACAGAGACATTTTCACTCTATATTGAGAAACAACTTTGGCCAGTGCTGAATAAAAGTAAGGTAGTATTGAAAGATTCAAAACAGTTTCTTATGGATTTATATGAACATACCAGCACTACACTTATGCAAACTAATATGTTGTTTGCCACATTGGATGTCCAATCATTATTCACAATTATCCCGAATAAGTTAGGAATAGAATATATAAAAAGGTATTTAACCAAACATAGTGAATATAGTGAGTCTATTATCCAACTTATAGGTCTATTTTTGGAGCTGGTGCTCACAAATAATGTTTTTGTTTTCCTTAACACCATTTACATCCAACGCGAGGGCGTAGCTATGGGCACTTCTTGTGCCATAGCTACACCAACATGTTTCTAGCATTGTGGGAGGAAGAATACTTATTTCAAGAAACCTGGTTTAAAGATCATGTGATTTTTTTATTGTCGTTTTGTAGACGATGTCTTCCTTATTTGGGAAGGAGAGGAACAAAAAGTTATATGAAAGCATTTCAATGATGAATAAAATGACTGAATGTCTAAAATTTTCTTCTAATATCTCACATACAAAGGTAGAATATTTAGATGTATATTTCAAAAGGGTAATGGACACCTATATTAACACAGGTGTCCACAGGAAGAAATGCTATAAAAATGCAATACTCCATAGACAAAGTATGCATCCACAATATGTATTTAACAATATAATTAAAGGACAAGCTATGAGAATATCTCATTTAAATGCCACAGAAGAGGGATACCATGAAGAAATGGGTTCATTCAGAAGAAGATTGGTTAAGCGTGGATACCAAGGCAAGGATATAGAAGAAGGCCTACGAGATTTGAATATGATGAGACAAGATAGGGCAGCACCCTATTTTTCAGATATTATAGTAACACATAAGACATCAAGCAATGAAAATCAGGGATTACGAATACCCATGTTTTATACAGTGGATAATCAAAATATAATAAAGATCATCGAGCAACATTGGTGTATTCTAACTATAGATGAAGATAAAAGGAAAATAGTAGGGTTAAAAGCAAGATACCTATTTAAGAACAAACCAAATCTTAAAATGTTGCTATGCCACCAAATAGAAGATCTTAAAATTAATGATCACAAAGGGACTATACCATGTGGAGGTTGTAGATATTGTCCATACATAGATGAGAGTTTAGAGTTTATACATCCAGACACAGGCATTCGTTATTATTTTAAAGTTACAGCAGATTGCAATACTATGCACGTAGTATATTTAGCTACCTGTCAGAAGTGCCTTTCGTTTTACGTAGGCAAAACTGACCGGAAGTTCCAGAATAGAATTAGAGAGCATTTATATGCTATAAGAATTAATTATGAAAACAACGCATTAGTGAAACATATACACATGGAAGGTCAAGATCACACTTTCAAATTTAAGGTGATAGACGTATATATGCCTAGGATACGGGAAGGAAACATTAGAAATGCCACAGAAAACAAAGAGGTAAATTTGATCATTAAACTTAGAGCAGATAAAGGCAGGGGCCTAAACGAAAGAGCAAAAATTAAACCAATTCTCAGGAATAGAAGGGTAACTATTAAAAAATAGCAATGACTTTTATTAAAGAAAAAATTTTTATAGTCATTGACATATGTTTGTACTATAGATATAATCAGTTTATATTAAATAGAAGCAGAGTAATCACCGTACCCTTACAAAATGTATACGATGAGTAATTTTAATTGATGTAAACATTCTTGTTTTATTTTAATTATTGTTTGATTGTATTCCTATTATATTTTTTGAATTTAGCAACCACAATATAGTAGATGTGGATTACTTATTGAATGAATGTGGATATATGCATGTGCACATTTACATGGAAGATTTAAGTTTGCAGTTTTATATTAATAACCGTTTTTTAGGAACTCAGTGGCAATTAAACCTTACTAATTATTTTTTAGGCTAACTGTAATAATAGAACATAGTGTCAGTAAATTTACGTCAGTTCATACTCAAAGGCTGTTATCATTTACATTCACAATTGTTGCTTATAGCCTCCATTTTTGATTCAGAAAACGAGGCTAAAATATATTTAAATATCAGTTTCATAGTTTAATTGACATTCCCACCTGCTAAAGTCTATGGCTATATAACATTGACAATGTATACTGCATTTTTTTGAAACAGCCGCATAGACAATCTGCGGCACATTGAGTTCATAACTACCTTCCCAAGTTAGTTATGTAAAGCAATAGATATCATTATGAGCATGGTGCCCATAAGAACTAAAATTCTTAGCATATTTGGTTAGTTTGCTTCTCTTTTAAAGAGCACATAGCTGAGTAGTAAATTTTAAAGCTCCCCAAGATAGAATATTTCTAGTGAAAAATTAATTCTTTGTATTTATGTAAGATGAATATTCATCTTTTGGCTGTCTACTCTCGCGAAAACTACATGTATGCCCATTGGAGATAGATAAATGATGTATTTCATATAGAATTTATGGTACTATAATTTTTAAACAGCCCTGGATTATAGACAGCAAGGTACATGATTTATATGAATAAAGGAATATACATCAGAAGGTAAATAAAAGCGACATTGCGAGATAAATATAAAACATAATTTTATATATTTTTTAATTTGTTAGTGCATATATATTTTAAAAATATATGTATTTATATGCACTTGTGAATAGATGGAGAGCAAATTTTATCAAAGAATTGGACATGATAGCCGATGCACAAAAGCTGAATTAGCAGCCATCCTAAGTAATACAGTAGTTTGGAAAGATCAGTTGAAACATTAAAATGTCATATTGTTTCAGTTATTGGCAACCGGATAGATAGCTATGTTAAATTTCCAAGTAGTATTCATTGAAAATAGCCTTTTATATGAATTTACGTTACATCGATATTATCGATCAAGATACTACTATTTAATGAGCATTAGGATTTATCAAATAGACAGAGTTGAATATTAACTGGATAGATAAACATCAAAAACCCTACAGTAAATCTATGAATGTATTATAAGAACTGAAAAGTCTTTATGGTGATTACTTAAATGTGGGAGTTAGAATTCATATAACTTTGAAATGCAAAAAGTGTTATACATTTCATAGTCAAAGTTCAACTTGAAAAATGTATTAACGTTTGAATATTCCCATTTTTAGCTCTAGTAGGGATAAGAGATGAATGTTTTTTTAAGAAAGTTAATTGATTAAT